>NC_135497.1:304939686-305274061 GCF_052857255.1 Amblyomma americanum | reverse complement strand
TCAGTGATATTTCGTTTTTAATTTTGCAGGACCAAGCACTTACAGCATGCCTCCTCACCTATCAAGGTGCAGTTTCCCTGTT
Source organism: Amblyomma americanum (assembly GCF_052857255.1). Taxonomy (NCBI): domain Eukaryota; kingdom Metazoa; phylum Arthropoda; class Arachnida; order Ixodida; family Ixodidae; genus Amblyomma; species Amblyomma americanum. The sequence continues at coordinate 305,273,979 of NC_135497.1, read as the reverse complement.
CATTGGCCATCACCCTTTATTGAAAACCTCATCGCTTCTTTGGGGATTCTGCTGTTTGCAGCCTTTTTGGTGTTCCGTTTGGAAAATCTAAAGAAGGCACTCTGTCTGCTGACCTTTCTTGAGAGTGCTTTTAGATACTTGGCTTAAAATAAACCACGCTTCGATGATTCTGAGCTCATCAGTATTTAAAAACCATTGTCTTTCCTTCACAGCTGCTTCTTCTATCGGCCTGTACATGTTTTACATGTCTAGTTTTTTGGTACTGTTTAGAATACTGGTAGTGGAACACAAACTGTGCTGCTATAACTTATCAATGTTGACATGATACAGTTGGCCAGAGCGAAGAAAAAAGAAAACAATATCAGCATGAATCTTTGAGAAAACTGATGTATAGCCTTTGTCAAAAAGTACAGAGCCAAAGGGATTGGCTTCTAAGCCGTGTAATAAGGCCTCTGAGTATCCATGGATGTCCAGCATTCACGGTGGACAGGGCGAGATTTTCTGTACCTTCAAGAGATCTGGAAGCTAGCGATGCATAACGAGGCTCAGAAGCGAATTCCTTGGGCTCTGAACTTTGACAAATGCTGTACTCGCATTATGTGGCAGCATAGAAAGAAATGACAAACAGGAACAGCAACATTTCGTTGACCCTAAGAATCATCACCCCACTGGTTTCTTGTCCCTGCATGGGCTAAACATGGTTTTTATCTTTTTGCATCTAGCTCGGACAGCTTCCTGGGAGCGCTGTCAGCGTTTTTTATTTTGTTGCTTTTATAGACTTCCCGTTCTGCCACATGACACATTTGCTAGCTTTTATACATATCCTTTAATTAGAAAAAAAATAATGGTGATAATGGATTTGGTGAACAATTAAGTTTTCAAGCAAATATGTGCTTAGAAACAGGTCTTCAGAAATTCAATTACTTATTTAATCACAAAGTTACTAGTCCTTAGTCTGATCAGTTGCCATGGGAACTTCTCTGAAATTTTTCTTCCCTTCGTCCTAAAGTGAAGGTGATGAATGCCTTTCTCCCGATCAAACAGAATGCATGTGTCCTTAGCGCTTTGACCTAGTTAGAGGAGGCGTTGCCTTAGCCCATTTGTTTTCGCCTTGCTTGTAGTGCGCACAATCATGTAATACCAGGTTGACTAATTCCTTGTGTTTCAGCATTAGTCACTACTTGTTAGCTTGATTGAAAAGCATGTGTGCATGTGTTTCTGTATTCTAATTTTTTCCATATAAGTTATGAGTGCTGCATTTTATTTGTGACAGGCTCCTTCAAATGGGTGGCTAACATATCTTTCGGGGCACATAAACTTTCTCTAGAGCATAGGCCTCCATATATTGAGTGTACAGTTTTGTTTTGTGTTCTTTTTATGTAATTGTGTGTTAAATTTAATGTATTGTATACGTTTTCTAAGGTTATGTTCATCCTATGTGTTTCTCAAGAACAAACATAAACATTAGAGGTTGGATACCTGTGATATTTTACTGTAGATTTAGTGGGCTGCTTTAGGATGTCTGTTTAGTATTTCTTTTACTGTAGTTTGTAATCTGCATCTTGAAGTTAGCCACTTAGAATTAGCCACTGGGAATTGTGTGGTGCATAACATTTTTTTTAGCTAATCTTATCTGGCAGCACCAGTTAGCCTGAAGTGTAGCGAAGAAGTTGTCAAGTCAACACTGCATTGTTTTTCAAGATTTACTATTGTATCGTTTTGATTACTTTTAGGTGCTGATTTCAAGTTAGTCCCTGTCTCTAATACCTGTCCAAGAATTGTGGTTTCAAATGTGTTTCAAATGTTGTCCTTCATCTAAAAAAATAAAATTTTAATCTACAGGTCTTTGTGACCTTTTCTTTACTTTACGCAGGCTCTTCAAGTTCTTTTCAATTGATTAAGCTTGACATGTTAAGCAGCCTTTTAATGCTGCTGGTGTTATTATTTCAGATATGTGTGTAGGTTAAATTGCGAGTTAAATTGCGAACAGTGTTTTGAGGACGTGCTAGTAACAATGTTCTGTAAAGTGCTTAACACTGCAATCTCGGAAAAAAAATGTCTTACAAACTTACACAGGTGCCTTGTACAATGAAGGTAAAATCCAAGAACTATATTTTTGTTCGAAAATAAAACCACGGAGCACAAGCTATATGCAATATTTTTGTGTAATCCTTACGGCGAATCCTTCTGCTTTTATCTACTTTGAGGACTTATAGACTGGATGAAAATAGTGCTCGAAAAATATTTTCAATGCGCGAGTGGAGCACGGAATTCAACATTTTCTTTAAGAAGGTCCATTATGGACTGAAAAAATAAGTGACAGTAATGAACGGATTTTAAGGATACAATATAAAAATGCATTCTTTTTAAAAACTTCTAAAGGCAGAGAGATGGCAAACATTTCTCCAATGTGGAGCTGCCCGCAAGTGGCTTGTGCACCATTCAGGTTCTTTAACTTCAGGGATTCGGTTTTTGGACCACAATGAAGAGATGGTATACTTTTACGAGAAGAAAAATGTGTTGCAGGCATTTGGCACGTAGATCCGTTACCACGGTCTTGTTTTCAGTTTCATTGCCTGTCGTCTCCACAACTCTGCTTTTCTTGCGCATTGCGAACCACCCCGTCAAGATACTTTCAGCTAGCGCCGGAGCCATGGTTTGTGTATTTTTCACAAAAATGCCGTATACACAGCGGAGTCAGATTAAAGGCGTTTCCTTGCCGCCGCCGCTGGTCTCGTTTTTCCGCGATGTACGGCAGTACGCTGCGACGTGACTGCTTCGTCGTGTGTACGCTTGGCGCCACGATCGTGTAACTCAGGCATCCAAGAGGAAGTGAAGACAGCGGTCCGATGCTCTTTGCATCCAGCGTTTTTGCCCTGTTCCTTACAGTACTACTTCTTAACGGCATGGATGGAACGGGGCTGGTTGTTATATCTCAACATTAAAGTTCGATTGGGCTTTGTTCATGATTACAAAGCGCATTCGAACCTGATTATTGTGATTAACGAACTAGCACCGTTCCGCCTATATAGTTAGCAGTTCTAGTGGCCTTGTAAGAAAGAGCAAAAATGTAAATATCGAAAAACGGAGCGCTTTCATCACCTCCTCCTAGATGCCGGCATTGCGAAATCTTGGCGCCCGCATAAACACGACACCGCAGCCACCGCTCAGCGTATCGCCGCGGTTGAAACCTCCCATTGCTAACCGCAAGTGCTTCGTATTTTTTGGTGTAAAAATCTATACCCAATCTGGCTTCCTTCGCCAACCGTAGACCTCCGTATTTTTTGGTGCTGAAATCTACCCCAAGTCTAACGGTGTATATCGAACCTCGATTTGGGAGGACGCTAGAGGACAGGCCAAAAACACCGATATGGGTTGATTTGTGTTTAGTGTGTACCTGCAAAACGACGCTTCCGCTAAGTCTGCAAGGTACCCCTGTCCCATGGATAGCGACTGGCTTAACCATCGACATCAGGCTTGCCTATACGAAGCGACTATATGCGACCTATACGAAAGGACAACAAGCGCATTGAAGGAATATCAGCGCGCATGATAGCCAGGGGAGAAGGCACAACCCCCTTGCTTCCGCTACGTCTGTACGAAGGGGTTGCTTCGACACGCATAATATACGCGCTCCAACTTCTCCGCCTGCGACCAACACAGTGGAAGCTTTTTGATGTGGATCCGCGCAATGTTATGAGGACTACCCACCAGTTCCCAGATAGGCCCGACTCACACAGAGCTCCGAGTGTGGTCTATTTCACTTCGGGCCGAGCGCACAGATTTGAACCGTATACAACTGTTCTACAGCGCGACCGGCACCTCGCAGCTTCTCGCTGAATTGCGCGCCTTGCCGCAATCACGCATGGGACAGGCTCGTCACGATTTCGACTTCGTCGTTGTAGCCAGTTCTGCACTCGCCCCACAAGCCTTGCCGCCACATAGTGAGCCTTCACTAACAATTCGCTTACACGTACCCGGTGTCTGCTCCAAACTGCGGACGCCACACTGCACACAGCAACAGGAAGCGGCGCAGAGAGTTCAGCTCATAACGTCATAGAGCAAATGGAGAGGGCAAAGCACGAAAGAAAAAACGGCTGTTGGAAACAATTCCACTTCGACCGGCTTTGAAATTTCAAAGTGCTCACTGCGGTCTGTCATTGGATGAGCGATGTCGGTAGAAGTTAACTCGATCACAAAATGCAGTTAGTAGGAGATGGGAGCGGCTTTCCCTCATACTCTCATCAGAAGTGGCAAACGAGCCAAAAGAGAATAAACATGCAAATACGGTTAATCACATCAGGCCACCATCCCCCATCTTTCCCTCTTCCCCCTCCCCACAAAGTCCCCTTGCCCGGCTTGCGCCCTCCATGGAAAGAAGGAAAGTGGCGTGATGCCAATGGTGACATTTTGCTTGTTTATTTTGTTGAGTCGCTCTTTGTGCCGCGAAAAAGGGATGCAACTTCGGGGATTCGCTGGGCGATGAGCAGACGACCCTTAAGAAAAAATAGTTTGTAAGGAACAGAGTACAAGTAGCACTCTCGTGCACCTATAAGCCCTCGTGGCGCTAGCATTCATAAACGCAGAACTTCGTTTTCTCTTCACTTCTCTTTAGCACCGTGTTTTCTGCTTGCTGTGAAAAAGTAGAAGCTCTCGCATATCTGGGAGAGAAAACAAGTTTTGCAGTTTGCACTGCTTGTCTTCAGCCACGACGCTCATGAGCTGGCGAACCCGAGGTGTCATATACGTGTGGGGATTTCTGTATCTTAACTACGGTTGGTGGAAGTGGAGCTCAAGTCGCTATGATTTCGCATTGTTTTTATAGTTTTTACTTCCTTCGAGAGAGACCGGGGAGACCAGTGATCATTTAGCAGGGAGAAATTGACGCGAAATGGATGGAATGCGTGCGCCCGAGAGAGAGCTATAGGGCAGTGGCGTTACGGTGACCGAATGCTACTGTCCGATCCGGTCGTGACTGGCGGAGATCAGGCCTGGTGCTGATTCAGGCCTCTTTGAGAGCGGGAGGCAGGTACTTCGCTTGGTGGCGGGTTCTGGCCTAATTCCGCAGTGTTCAACTTGGAGTTTCTGTGTTGAATAGACGGAGGATGACGGGGATCCCGCTTAGTGGGACCCCGGCCTGCATGGGAGTTTCAATTCGCAGCTTTATTGTCGCACCTGCCGACCACTTTGTAAGATAACTGTAAATAAATGGGTGAAGTTGAAAAAAATGTCCTCTCCACCTGTTGCATCTTGCCCTCCCTCGCCCTCACCTCATCCTGCTTTCCCTCCCTCAACCTCAACTTATCATGTCCTCCATCCCTCCCCCTAACCTCATCCTGTCTTCCCTTCCTCACCGAGTGAAATCCTCATGAGGTGAGGGTGAGGACGCCCTCGTGAGATCTGGACCTTGTGAGATTGCCACCTGTGTTTGGCGATAGATGTCTAGCAGACGGCTTCTTCTCAGCGCTCAAGTGATGGACGACACAGTCTTGTGGAGACCAGGAAACTTCTTAGGCTTCGCATTTCTTGTTACAGCGCTGCAATCGAAGCGCACACAGGGACGATTAGCGCGCCCCTACTAAAACTGAAATACTTCATGGCTTTCACGAATAACACATAGCGGCATAGCCAAGGCCAGAAAAAAAATACGTAAAAGAAGTGCAATTATTCGGCCCAAATCCCCGAGGCTAGGCTACACCACCATTCAAGCCTGAAAACTGATCACGGAATCGTTCTCGGTCTTGACGTCATGAGTTTGAACAGCGGCATAATAAAATAGCGTTCGATTGTCAAATGCGATCTGCATGGCAATGATTGGTCTTTGTGATGCCGAGCAAACGTCAGCATATCCAGACAGACCGTGGAATCGCTTTTTACTTAGCACATAAACTGGACGTAGTTGCCCTCAGTGTTCCTTTAACGTGCACTGACGTCGCGCAGCACAGGGGTGTCTTTTGCAATTCGCCTCCATCGAAATACCGTGGATGAGATTCGATTTTGTGACATTGAAATGACTAATGCCACACAAAAAGTGTTTATTAGATGCACATATAACTGACCCCGTCAGTCTTGATATCCACTAAAACCCATTAAGCAACTATTTAGTTGGAGCAGTTAATGAATGTTGTCAGTGGGAGGTCAGAGACGGTCGTATTCGAGACTACTCCATTTTGTAGAATTCTTCGTAGCCTACGCGTACGTGTCTCGATATTTCCGGCTCATTCCGCGCAGCTTCGTAGGCAAGGCAGCAACCACCGGCGCAGAACTCTTCTCGTGTGACGCAGATCTTTCACGTCCCGTTTCGACAGCAAACACCGCAGTGCAACAGGTGAAGTTGATAGCTGTTCCTCTTTCACTTTCTCCTAACGAAACCTACGAAACGCCGCACGCAACAGGTACGTGACATTGGGGCAGGGGCTGATTAATGGGCCACTTCTGTGGGGGGGGGGGGGGAGGTTGTGCTACCTAGCTTCGACCCGGCCTCGCAACTGAGGCTGGTGCAGAGGGTGGGAAAAGTCGCCCTCAGACACGGGCGGCCGGCCACCATCCACGACCAGGAGCCAGCCCACCTATGAAATTGTGAACTATAAAGGATCCGCCAATAATAGAGTTTTTCATCACCACCTTGACGCCGATCTGCACTTCCCGCGTGCGCAACTACGCATTCTTTGCTCAAAATATCCCGGAACATGGACAAACTACGCGACTCCTGCAAAGAGTTTAGTTCTTTCACCACATACAGTAGTGGAGATGCGGTGACAGTGACCGCATTGTGTAATGCGGTCACTGTCACCGCATCCCCACTAGCACACACATTATCATACGCAGGGTATAGCTTCATCTAGTTCCTCTTCTTACGTCTCCTTTTCTGTCTTCGACCACGTCCCAGATGCCAACGACAGCTTCCACTCAACTGGTTGAATCTTCCGTTTCTCGATTTCTCTGGTCATGCGAGGAAGGCCGAGACCAGCGCAATGATCACGTGGCCTTGTGAAGTATTCTCCCTCGCGACCATTAACCCACTTTCATAACTGATGCAGGACGTGAAATCGCGTGATGCGAAATGCCACGGTGGGCAGCAGACAATTGAATTGAATTAATTTAATTTCCATCTGTCATGGTGGCCAGATTACTCACATTCCGGTGGGCAGGTTGCCACCTACCACAGTGGGGAGGCTCAGATGGCGTCACAAATTCACGTGGCCTTGTGACGTTATCGCCCTCTCGATTAACCAGCGACTTTTGGGACTAACAGAGCCGAAATCGCGCGATGTGAAGTCTAATTCTGCCGCGTTAAAACGGAATAGTCTTGGAAGCCGACCTCTTCTTGAGTTTCTATTGTCCACATGCACCTTAACTGCAGTTGCTGGGAAGTTTAGTTTTAGATAATAGTTAATTATGAGATTGATGATGTCATGTGCGTGATAATGTATCCATATTCGTGCAGGAGTACTCACTCTATCTGCGCTCTATGCTCTATCTCTCATCTTCTGCTTTTTCCTGTGTACATCTTTTCGTGTGCGCAACGCCATCCCAAGAAAGCCACGCACCAACTCACCCAGTAAGAAGTTCTACATTACTCACCGGAGGAGGAGCCTAAAGACAAGTTTCCCAGACACTGGCGAACGAGGTGAGAATTACCTTAAAGGGACACTAAAATAATATCGGCGGGTATATTCCAGTTCGAGAGATCTGTACATAGGCAGCCTTCGGGGGTATTGGAGCCAAATTTGAAAGCTCAACGTTGATCTTTATAATTTACAAATATACTTTTCAAAATAGCTGCTCGCAGTAGTTCGCAACTGTGAGCTACTGTGCCAGTTGGCAGTCTTGTCGACCCACAATGCTCGCCCTAATCAGTTTCGAGCTACTCTTAGCAGCGATTTTGAAAAATTATTTCTAAATTATAAGGTCCACGCAGTGCCTTCATATTTGACTGAATACCCGCAATAACCCACTCTACAGATCTGTTGCACTCGAATATGCGCACAGAAATGATTTCAGGGTCCATTCAAGCCTCAGCCGACTCAACGGTATGACACCTGGCATATATCACCTATAGGCTATAGTCTCATCCTTGCTCAGACATGCAGCCCCGTCATGAAACTCACCGACCATATAGCGCTGCTACACACAAGGAAGTCACGCCGCAAGACCGACAGCCTACACAGCGGGACAGCGCATCCATATGAGGAATAGGTGCGACACGTCCAGAACATCGAATGGCAACGGCCACACCAATCCAGGCGAGCAACGAATGCAACGAGAACAGCGAGAGCCTATGCAAACCACGAGAAACTGAGCCTGTTCCAACGGCGGCAACACGGGACACCTTTCGTGGGGTAGCACAAGTCCGAAAACAGAAGCCTCGGTCCGCGTAGAACGACAGGGAGCATTCAGAACTAATGAAGCAGGTAACAGCGAGGCAAAGAAGAGGCAAGCAAATTGTATTCACGTATAACAACACATGCAAAGAGCTAAACTTTAGAGAAAGTACAATACATTGGGAAGATATTTACTCTAATGCGCTAATGCAATAGAGAGGCGAACAAAAGAAACACAAATATGTTCACCACGCCAACCTGGCACTGCACAGTCTGAAGACCGGGCATCATTGAAGTGGCCATCACGAATTTTATAGCGCTCTCTCTCGCTGGTATGTGGCAGTGCGACAGTGGCGTTAACCCCGGGAGACGTGCATTAGCGCTTTCTTCGAAGCAAACGAACTACAGACGGGGTGGCCGCCGCTGGCAAACGCTCTTTAAAGAGGACCTGAAGGGCTCTAAGTAGAGTTGTGATATGCCATAGATGTTAAACGACGCCGCTTCACTAATATCCTGCAGCAAGAATTTTTTTAATGCGTTTGTTAGAAGCTGAATTACCTGTAGTCAAATTTTGATTCCAGTGTTTTTGCGCCTTTCCCTCTCCTCTGGTCATTTCTACATGCTGAAAGGCCGGCGCTCCTCCGCCGGCTCCACCCACTCAGCCGCGCCGGTAGGCTGAGCTTCTCAACCCTCCGGTCTTCCGGAGCTGCGTTGCTGACTGGTTGCGACCTTGATAGAAGCGTGACGTCTGAAACAATCGAACTCCTGGCCATTCTTAACCGACATACGAAGGAGCTTGATACACTGTAAAAAATAAAACACCTTTAAAGGAGTTATTAGGTGTCCATAACTCGCACCCAGCCCAGAAAGGAGCCTTGGTGTTTTCATACACCTTCCACTTCGTGTGTTGCGCGAAAGAACCAGCCAGAAAATGAGAAGTGACCTAAAGATGTTGGGGCGACTCGCACGCAATTACCGCCGAGCCATTGGGGTTTTAGAGCTTCTTACGCCCCTACACCCTTCAAGAAAAGTGTATGCAAAAGGTTCATAATTTGTTCCCACTCCTATTGTTTTTCTTAAGTGTTCTTTAAATTTACCATTATAATGCTTACATACGCTTGCGGGGGCAGAGACCTCGTCAGGCAACCATGCCTTTAGTCTCTGCCACCCGCAGGATGATGTGACTTTCCTGCAAAGAAAAACTGCCTGACTGACTGACTAATGCAATACACCTGTATTACTTGAGCTCTTCATAGCAATAGACAGGCTGTGCAACAACAAAAAATATTTATTGACTCGCAAATCACAATACCGTGGAAATGTTGAAAATTTTTGTTGTCAGAACAAAGACGTCCACAAACAAAGGAAAAGAACCTTCGGCAATGAATTCCTTACTGCCATCCAAGGAACCACTGCACCATGCCTGTTTATTGGTGCTATGGTGCTGCAAAAATAAGGTTAAATTGCAGTTACATCTTCGCCCTATTTTTTTCAGAGTAAACAATCAAAGTTTCATGCCTGTGCATTGTTATAAATCAGCTTGAGGAAGGCTTCGACTGCGACACTAATTCCAGGAATACCTTGTATGCAAACATGAGGTAGCTTATGCTGAACATCCATAATCTTGACAGTATGCAGTTGTAGAGTGAACTGGAGTGGTGAGCCTGCTGAATATTCAGCCTCCCTCGACGAACAGGTTCTCAGCCACCTCAGGATTTCCTTTGCAGAGCGGCATGTATGGTACGAGTCTGCATTTTACAGAAAAACAGTACATTTCATATCAGTTTACATTGTTCAATGATCCTTATAAAATTCCAACATACTTCTCATTATTAATGTATGATAATATGCATGCTAACGATAACAGAGAGAATAAAATCTGCTCATATGGCGAGCAAGCTGCAGCTGTTATTCGCTAAAGCATTCCAAGGAGGCCATTAAGTTCCCGGGAAGAAAGCTCTAAACGGCAATATGAAAACAATGTTTGAGCTAGAAAGCTGCCTTTAGGAAATGAAGTGAAGGTCGTCAGGTGATGCAATTAATTCCGCATGAATTGCTACAAGCTAGTGCAAACCACTGGCCTTGCTGGGTATGAACTTGATATAAAAGGCCCAAAACATCATGAAAATAGACGAAAATATAGCGCACTTTATAATGCTTTACAAGCACACCACTGACAAGTCAGGTGTGACATCCACTGTGACAGAAGAAAATATGGTATCTGTGTCAAATTCAGCGATCCAACCCCTTCCATGACAGAGGTCAGCTTCAACGCAACACAAAGCATGCATTCATTATTATACCAAGTATGTGACATCTTGAAAGGCAGGCAACAGTGCCAAGTTCACATATCTTCCGTGTCTGCAGCCACTTAAATCAAAAGCCAATGAGAAAAATTTGCTCGAGTTCACTAAACTATTTCACAGAAAGCCGTCGGGCCAGTTGGCGCATGATTCTTTGTAAAACCGCGCAGGCTAACTGGACACCGACTAGAGGACGCATATAATGCGCTAACTAACAAGTGAGTGATTTATTTCTTTGCTCGCAATAAATACAGGAAGCATCATCCAAAACACCGAGAACGAAGTTCATGGAATCATCATTTTGTGACATCTCTCGTGATTATTTACCCATATATAATCACGAATTATATATACAGTCAATTTATTTTTATATTAACATTAGGGATGATGTGCTTACGCAGGTTGAGGAATTCGTATATATGATGTACACCTCTTATATGTCGTGCATGAGCTATCGATTATATTTCCTCCGAATTTTCCAACATCGAAAGCACGGAATGCATTCAGTGTACAACACGTCTTGCTTGCTTGCTGCCATATCCTGTCTCTGTTGGCGAAATGCTCCATTAGACGAGTGTTGACACGCCAGCCTTTTTTCCCAATATATGATGCTCTACATGACCAAGGGATTTTGCAAACCAAGTCACTGTAGCATGCTGTAAATTCTTCCCTTCTTTGAAGCACCTTTGCTAGGTGGGTTGCATACCAAGTTCACCGCAGCCCGCCCGACCACTTTCTTTAGCACGTTGCTGACACCGTGCACATAAGGCATGATAGCTAACTTCTATTCTTCTTTCTGAAGCATCGTTGGGGTAGTCATTACATTGAAGTCAAGGCTGCAGATGAGGTCATCTGGGCAACAAGCTTCACGTGACCACATAAGTTGGGCCTCGGCACTTTCCTGCTGATGGTCAATACACAATCTCCTTATGGCATTTTTAAGTGCCTCTGTAGGCAGAGCATTTTTTTCTACTGCGGAAGATAACACAAGCACACATGGGCCTCTCTGATGAACAGTCATAGAGAAAACTGAAACGGTACCTCCACTGGCATTTCTTTGGTCCGCTCAAAGTTGGCAAGAACTTCGGAGGTTTTAAATATGTCAAAATGTACTTGTGTTGCCCTTGGTTAACTTGTGGATTAATAGGAAGTTGTACGCAAATCGGTAGGTCGTTTTCATATTCGTGCCACGAAAAGTTTCTATTAGTTGGCGATCATGGCAGGCAGGTCAGCAAAAAGTCACTGATAATTGGTGCAACGCAGGAACCGGTGCATACTCCTTGCCACTGAATGTACAGATCATCATTAAACTTTAAACAGGAAGAACGCAAATAGGTGGTTAACAACTGAAGGAATCCATCCGCATTTGTTCCGGAATCGTACTGCTCACACGGAATCAACGCCTTCTCTTACCATCTCAAACAAGGCGGTATGTGGCAGCGTGTAATGTAAGTCATTGATTGCAATGAAGTAGACAACTATTCTGGACAGCTGTTCAAGAGCAATGTAGACATTTCTGGCTTCTTCAACAGGAAAAGGTCTTCCACGGTGAGCAAGAAGAGTAATTCTTGCAGATACCACCTTAAAGTTTGCTGCCATGATTTTTGTTCAGAGATAATTACACCAAAAGGCCAGTTATCCTTGTGTGTTTCTTCCATGCAGAAGGCATATGCCCTCACCCTTCTTCATAGCCAGCCCTAGCTTGGTCAAGTTGTTGGCTTCACACAAGTTTTTGGGATCCGTTCTTCAATGTTTCGCACTTGACCTTCTTTTGCAGCTTGTAGAATTTCTTTGGAATGGCTTCCTTTGTTTTCACAAAAAGAAGCTGAAATTATACAACACTCCCAGCAAAAGTTTTTCAAAGACAGACCCGTATAAGACGAAGCGCAGGTACAAATTCACAGTATGCGACAGTAGCTTAGTGTACAAGATGCCTCTGTCATGAGGAGCGTCATATGTGTAGGATTCACGTCGGTAAGTCAACATACATATAATAGAATATGTCGGCAACACAGACAGGACATCGCAGCATGGTAGCAAGACACTTGTTGGACTATGAGTGTATTCCACAATTTCAAGAATGTAAAATTCTAAGGAAATATAATCGATAGCTCATGCGCGAGATATACCAGAAGTAAATCATATATAAGAATTGGTCAACCTGAGTAAGCACATTGTCAGTAAAGACGCGGGCTCGATCCTGGCCGTGGCGGTCGAATTTAAATGGAGGCGAAATTCTAGAGGCCCATGTACTGTGCGACGTCAGTTCACCTTAAAGAACCCCAGCTGGTCGAACTTTCCGGAACCCTTCACTAGGGCGTCCCACATAGCCTGAGTCGCTTTGGGACGTTAAACCCCCATAAAATATAAACCAGTAATGCTAATGAAAAAGAAAGTGACTATCTGGATAAATAATCACAACAGCTGTGACAAAACGACGATTCTATGACTTTCCTCCTCTGCCTTTCGGATGATGCTTCCTGTATTTATTTTAGCAAAGCAATAAATTACTCAGTTGTTAGTGTTGTGCCTGTGTCATGTCTGTGTCCTGTTACACAGCGTGCTGTTTTGCCAAGACTAAAATACTGTAACGCATTCTTAAGAGATGAAGTCTAGGTCTGGAAAACGGCCACAATGGGTTCAAAGCAGATGTTTCATTTCTGCACCCACTCTTCAAGAAATATGTACACATAAACTACGTGTGCATTTAGAGATCACAAATGCTCGCTGTGGCATTATAATGTTTACAAAAATCAGGCAGGCAAAGTTTTTACTTTACGAGTTCTGATTTTCTTTCTTTAAGGCATATATGCACGAAGTAGTGAAAAAATTACAATCTTGATAAAAAGAAAAAATCATTTTGCAAACATCGCTACTGTAAATTAGTGTTAACAAATGGCCAAAGTCATCTTTAGGACAGACCTGCATTTCATCTCCCATTACATCGGAAACCTGAAAATACAAAGCAGCGACATGAATAAATAAAATTTTCTCGAAAATTCAGCAAAGGTGCATACAGTCAAATTACTCCACTGGTCTAGTTGAGTATATTGCTCAGCAGCAGCAGTATCGATATGCGGTGAATGCCTGCACCAAGAAATATTTACAAAGCAATAAAATTTCTGCACAAAAGGCAAAGTAAACGGCACGATAAGGAACCATTACAATTATGAAAGCAGAAAAAATTGTATTCTACCTATACTTCAATATTAGTCCAGCTACAAAATTATTATAAAGGCTCCTTCAACCCACACAGTTGACATATAAATGTCATTGGGTCATTCCACGCCAACTGATCCAGACTTAGTACTCAACCATCTTCGATTTATTTAAAAAATAAACCCTCATTGATACTATGACAAACATTACCCAACTTCTTTTTGGCAAAATAACTTTTTGGTCGTGATCAAACCAAGCCTTGCAAAAATGTGCAAAAAAACATTCTTACGCATGACTATAAAAATTTCTTTGTATAAATAAAAAGTATTGTGCCTCCATATACAGAAAATTGAACTTATTCTGTTTTCAACAAAACATTGAAGAAGGTACAAAACATGAAATTTTGAAATGGTCTATCAAATTTCATTTTCTCACAGCAGTTATTCTAACAATTTTTCTAAGCTGTCCAGAAGGTAAAGAAGGCGATAAAAACGTTGTAATGAATATCTAGTAGCTTCTTTTAAATCTAGCGATAATGCTACAACTCTGAACTTTATAACTTTTGGGGTTCGAATAACAGCGGAAAAATCACACAGGGACAAAACTGTTTAATCATAACAAAAACATTGTCTATATTCAAGAGGCATTACACACGTCTTCTTCCGACGACTCTTCTTTCCGCACTGGCCCCGTCCCCACGCTTTTTCTCCCTCAATCTCCACGAGGCACTCTTTCTCTCTCACCCGCACGTGCACATGGTTTGGTGGTCGCGTCCCCACCCCCACACTTGCGTCGTGTTTGACATCTGGAGTTCATTCGGGAAGGAGACCGCTTGCGGGCGTGTAGCTGAAGCGCCGTCTGTAGCCGACCGCGCGACTCTCCCTAATGTCGCTGCCAATTAAAGGCACCGGGCTGTAGGAGGTATTTTGTCCGCTGTCTTCGGGGCGCCGCCGTTCGAGTGTCTTCAAGGGCACCCAGGTTTCTGTTGCCCTCTGTTTCTGCTTTGTAGCACTTTACTCACGCTAGGCGCTTCTTTCCAACCAACCAACTAGCCCGCAACTAACTAGCCCGGCAGATGGTGTTATTCAAGTACATTTCTAAAAGAACGACAGGAGTAAAATTTCACAAGACATGGCTAGGTGGCTTGAGCCACCGCCCGATGTAAAGGGTTCAGCCTTACCCATCCATCCATCCATCCATCCATCCATCCATCCATCCATCCATCCATCCATCCATCCATCCATCCATCCATCCATCCATCCATCCATCCATCCATCCATCCATCCATCCATCCATCCATCCATCCATCCATCCATCCATCCATCCATCCATCCATCCATCCATCCATCCATCCATCCATCCATCCATCCATCCATCCATCCATCCATCCATCCATCCATCCATCCATCCATCCATCCATCCATCCATCCATCCATCCATCCATCCATCCATCCATCCATCCATCCATCCATCCATCCATCCATCCATCCATCCATCCATCCATCCATCCATCCATCCATCCATCCATCCATCCATCCATCCATCCATCCATCCATCCATCCATCCATCCATCCATCCATCCATCCATCCATCCATCCATCCATCCATCCATCCATCCATCCATCCATCCATCCATCCATTCATTCATTCATCCATCCATTCATCCATCCATTCATCCATCCATCCATCCATCCATCCATCCATCCATCCATCCATCCATCCATCCATCCATCCATCCATCCATCCATCCATCCATCCATCCATCCATCCATCCATCCATCCATCCATCCATCCATCCATCCATCCATCCATCCATCCATCCATCCATCCATCCATCCATCCATCCATCCATCCATCCATCCATCCATCCATCCATCCATCCATCCATCCATCCATCCATCCATCCATCCATCCATCCATCCATCCATCCATCCATCCATCCATCCATCCATCCATCCATCCATCCATCCATCCATCCATCCATCCATCCATCCATCCATCCATCCATCCATCCATCCATCCATCCATCCATCCATCCATCCATCCATCCATCCATCCATCCATCCATCCATCCATCCATCCATCCATCCATCCATCCATCCATCCATCCATCCATCCATCCATCCATCCATCCATCCATCCATCCATCCATCCATCCATCCATCCATCCATCCATCCATCCATCCATCCATCCATCCATCCATCCATCCATCCATCCATCCATCCATCCATCCATCCATCCATCCATCCATCCATCCATCCATCCATCCATCCATCCATCCATCCATCCATCCATCCATCCATCCATCCATCCATCCATCCATCTTGTTCTACAGGCCCTTTCCTTTCTCCCCAAACTGATCCCTGCTACGTAGTATACCTCGCCGCGGCATCCACCTGCCAGGCAAGAAGTCTCGGCTTCAGCGCTCTGTACTATCTCCTCCTTCTTCTTCCTTTTTATGTTCGCGCTGCTGATACATATCTTTCCGGGGAACTGCTGTTTCTGCTTCTTCGTTTTCTTATTTCTTTACAAACGTTTCACAGAGCAAAAAGCGTAAGGCAAATCAGCAAAAGAATTCTAAATTTGAGAAAATTTGCTTTTTGAGATATTCAGCAGTCTATTCCATAATGAGGTGATCTTAAGTTATGAAGGTTAGGAAGTTGCACAATGCCATTTAAGGGCACTTATTTCTAGAAGTTTAATCGGAGCATTTTTGTTTTAAGTGAGAAAACAATTTTGCAAGTTGAGTCCCTGCGTTCAACATCTGACATTTCTCCATGCCTTCTCCTCACTGCAACACCTTTTGCCGCCGGCTGCAAATATACACAAAACCAGCACTCCACTGCTCGAACACAATGGTGTGCTGGGCTTCAATGCCGCCAGGTTCGACAATATAGAAACCTGCTGACGGGTACATATAAAAAAAGTAAAAATGAAGTGGCCGGATGGCAGAACTGCTATTGTTCCTCAACACAAACAGTACTGAGCCGTGAAGCACGCTTTGCGGTCTGACCAGTCAGAGGTAAAAACCTCTACTACCATGAAATTGATTTTAGTTTTTCAGTGGAATAGACTTTTTCACCAAGTCACATGCGAAGAGTGCTTGTGACTGCACTGGACGCACTGTGAGGCCCTTGGTAGCAACAGAAAGTATTCACAGGCCATGCAAAAGTCAAATACTGCTCTGTGAGCTACCTGTTTACTTGGGTGAACAAAACTTTCAAGTGTGTTGTAGCCCTCTGGGTGCTCCAAAAATGATTGAAGAAAACGAAGGTGAACTCACTAGGCGGTTTACAAGAGCACTACCATTAAGAGCAATACGCAAGTTTCAGCATATAGAGCCTCTATCTCTCTCTCAATGGTTCATGCTAGACTTACATCATGCTCGAGCTGAAAGAGGCAAAATGTGATTGAACATTAAAGCGGACCTTTCAAAATAAAAATGTGAGGAGCATCCACCTGGAGCACCGTGCAATGTTGAGATTGAACGCAGGGACATAAATTGCAAATTTATTTTCTCGCTTAAAACAAAAATTGTTCACAGTAAACTTTTAGAAATCAATCCCACTGCCAACAGGAAACAAGTGAGGACCACGTAACCTTGCAACCGACGGCTGAATATGCTTCAAAAAAGATTGTGTTTCCTGACATGCCTTACATTTTTTTTCACCTCCGCAACATTTTTATCAGCTTCTTTGCCTTTTGTTGTTGTTGTGTAGGCTTAATGGCACATACGCAACTGAGGCCATCAAGCGCCAAGCGCAAGGTAGCGGAAAAGTTTTTTGTTGAATATTAGAGGAATTTAAAAATATCATCCGGCTATTTGGAAGTTATTCGTTTAATGCAGTGTTTAAGAAAACTATGTTAAACAACACACAAACTGGTTTGCAATAAAGTTGTGGTGACTACGAACTAGCAAGGAAGTACCAATAAATAAGGGCATAATTAGGCTATGTACCCTGTTTCATGACGTCGCTTGAAACCCAAAAAAGTGGCCCAAAATAGAACGTAACGCACAACGTACAAAGAAGCTTGCTGAAAAACTTAAACGCACCTTTGGTTCCATACTGCTCATGAATATTTCCGATAGTGGCAACAAGGTGAAAGCTGTGGGCTCCCATGTGGATGCTTTCCCTGCAGACATCCATTTAATACCATCATGATTACGGACCACCAAATTTGTTAATTAGGTCACTCTGGCCAAACAATGAACTTTAAGAACGTAAAAAGCAAACTAAATATACCTAGCTTGAACAGCACGGGATTTCATAATCTGGGTGCCGTTCTAACAACAAAAGCCAAAATAGATGACAGCGTCAACAAAATGCAAAGCGGCCTGACTCACAAAACGAGCGGCAGTCAGCGCTTAATTGTGCAGCAGAAAAAATTAAAAGTTCATCTCAGACGTCACGCTTATGCATTGCATTTTACGCAGAGATACGGTGCAATCCCTACACACAGCTGCAAAAATTGCCACGCACGAGTAAACTGTAGGGCAAGGAATTTGACGAAATAGCGTCAAAAACCTTTAAATTTGACAGAACAGACTTAGTACAGCTCTTAAGCAGCATGCGGCAGTAGTCTGCAGCATTCGTTTCGTCAAAAGAAAAAAACAGCTGTGTGCACAATGATTCTCGGCGAACTCTGTTCATCGCTGCTTTTCTTCCTAGGATACAAGGAAAGAGCGCCCTGTCGCACTGAACAATTTGGCACTTAGCTCCGTAGAAACGCAGGCCTTGAGACAGCTCTTCCATAACATATTCTTTGTAAAATGGGAACCAGCATGTATGAAGAATTAGGACTGCTTACCTTTTGAGGCAGGTTCGTGGTAGTGCTGAGCTGCTCTACATCTCTACATCACGGCAACGCTCGTCTTTTTCACTAACGCCGACTTCAGGACAACGATTGCTACATTGCAAATACATTCTGGGGAATGAACACGCGCACATAATAACTTCGCCCGTGCTTTCTGACTTCAAATGTTTACCATGTGAGCGAGCACCGCCCTTTCTGCCAATCTCTAACAAAAGAAACGTATTCTGCAGAGCGGCTGCTTCTGTCCTGATACGTCATATACAGTACTTGAACAGCAATGAACGAGCCTACGCACTTTTCCAGTTATATTTGCACACTAAATACACTTAAGTTCACTGCGGTACTCCAAAAAACGCGGTCAAAAACACGTTCTCGTGAACCGCTGAAGCTCGCACAACATGACGCCATGAGGAACAGGCTGAAAAAAGTCAACAAAGGCGCGATAGTACCAGTGGCCGCCTAGCGCCAGAAATTCAGTTTCGCTTTCAGTTTTCTCTTGTAATGGGTACGGGAGCGTGAATGCATTTGCAGCATTGGGGCAGCCTACACAGCGGTTGCTAACAGTTGCCACTTATGGAAAACAAGAAGCGATTAAATATGCTATATTTCTTCGGGTTGAAAAGTTCGCAAGAAATGGCCCCCTTTCCGATTTTTTTTACTTTCACTCCATCAGCTGCATTTCGATGGTGGCAAAATATATTGTAGCCTATGTCGTCGTCGAAAGAGGAGGGGAGCGTTAAATGTATGGCAGACAAAGTGTAGTACATTCTAGGACGGCTCCCTCCCGAACAGATATCCCGGAATGCTCCCGAAGAAGTTGGGACGTTGCCTTCAAGAGGGCTTCCTTCACTTGTTCAACTTATTCGGCGGCAGTGTTGATGACACGGGGCAGGTGCAGTGCGGTCGTACGGCAGCGTTCGTGCGAACACGAGTAACATGGATCTGCGGCATGGACTCAGTGGCGGTGTTCGGTACTCTTTCATGGATGCGTCATGTCTGCTGTTTACCGCGAGCCGGGGCGCACGCGCCTTCGCAGCCTCCCTCGCGTCTGCACGCGCGTCATACTGGCGCCGGGGATTTCGAGCGGACAGACTGCTCGGCTTACGCGCTGCGCTTGTACTCGAGCCAACTTCGAAGGCCCGCGCAGGGACGGTGGCAGGGCATTCGTGGTGAGGTGGTTCAGAGAGGCGGGAGAGAGGCTGGATGGTGCCGTGTTATATGTTGGATAGGCAAAATTCCCCTACGCCTGCAGCATTGTTCTTCATAAAATTAAATGAATCTCCAAAACACAGCAGTGATTGAGAGCAACACATACCGAAGAGAGGGCAGAATGCGAACGGCAGGGTCGGATCGAAACCATCGAAACGCTCGACAGACGTTTCTGCAGTCCAGTAGACCTTCGGCTCCGCTTGGCGCCCTCACGGCCCGCACAGCGTGCTAGCTTCCACTCGCAGTGCGCCGGTTCTGAATTCAGCAGGCGGACGGAAATGTTCGCTTCAGGTTCTAGCAGTTAGCTAGATCATGATTTCTGCCCGGCGCGCTGCGGTGCTTTGACGATATTCGTGAGTTTGCCCAGAACGTGAGCTGAAAGCACTAAATTTCTAAAGCGCCCGTGTGTTGTGCAATGCAAGTGCACGTTAAAAGACCGCGGATTGGCGAAAATAGTATGAAGCTTTTCACTACAGCGTCTCGGATAGCTCATGTTTAGCTTTCGGAAATGAAACGCCGCGTATCACAGCATTTACTTTTTATGGGTTGCAAAGGCACCTCCTGCTACTTGTTCAGTCTTGGAGAGCTATGTACGTCGAGGCAAAATAAAATTTTTGTTTTGCCCACTTTGCACCGAGCTCTTCTGCGGACCTAATTAACTTCAGGTCTCCACAGCGGCCTTTCTTTCAGTTGACGCAGCAGTTGCTTCAAGAAATACTTAAGTTTTGTCCTGTTTCTTATGCGTGATTTGTGTGTAAAGGAGAATGATTCGGCGCATACAGTACTCCGAATGACATTGTCGCAAGACGTCAACGTATTGATTTGTTTATTCACTACGATGCAGTCGTAACTGCTCTGCCTTGATATAGATTCAGAACAGGAGCAGGTTTTTATACAAAGAACCAATGAGCGCCCACATTCAAGGCATAGGTATTATTCCAACAACTTTATAGGCAATTGTAATAAAATCAATCACTGACAACTTTTAGTCTGCAAGTGAACCAATTTTTTCTTGTCGCTGCATGTATGTTCTTGGCTGCGAAAGATTCAAACCATGCCTCAAAGTGAAATCCTGACGAGCGCATACTATCGGCATCATCTGCGCGTTTGTACTGCTTTCATAATTAAGTTTTATCGCCATGCGGAATGTTGCCTTAACAATCGCGTCGAAGCATTAGTAAAACGTGGATGAATGCCGAACATGCATGTTACTGCTTCACATGTGCATGTTATACTGTCACAGGAACTACGCTAGCATATGTTGTTCCGGAAAGCACATGAGCTTTTTTTCCTTTTTTCTTCCTCATTTAGCTGCACATGGAGCACTGAGGTGAAGCCAGGTTCAGATTTTTGAAAGGAACACCCTTGCATGTCGACGGCACTACCGGGAGTATTAGGGACACATGCACCCGTTCATGCAAACTTCTAAAAATCTTGGGTGCAGGATGGGAGCATGTGTAATAGAAATTCCTCATTTGTAAGGTGTTAGGGTGTGCATGCAATTATGCTCTCTTTAAAGGTGTGAAATATTTTACTGTGTACGGTAGAGTACGCCAGCAAGAATACGTCGCTGGAAAGGGTTGGCCAAATTTTGCACGTGATAGTGGTTTTTTGGCGATCGGTCGAACTGTGCTATTTATCTCAGGATTTCATGACCACAGAATGTAGTGATAGAGGGAGTTTATGTAATCCCTCAGAAGGTGTTTCAGAGCCTTAAGTCCAAACCACAAATCAGCGCTTGCCCGGGGCTGCGTCAGTGTCAAGTCTGCTGGCGTTGTCGTTCGGCGTCCGCAGGGCATTGGACCAAACACAAGAGGAATGGCATACAAAATGGCGTGGCCAAACGGAGGTGTGGAGAGATTGCGAAGGAGCAGAGAATGATTTCCTGTCCGCAGCTAATAGTCTTATTCAGCGGCAAAGAGAACCTACTGAGGGACAGAAGCAAGGCTCTTGCCTTCTGAGAAACGGGCCGCGGCAGTGATGGATGTAGCTGTGCGGATTAATCCAGCAGTCCCTGCCGATGTGCGGCTTGTCATTGATCCACACCAACCCCACCTGGGAGGAATTTCCGGCCGCGACGCTGAGATCTAGAACCGCAGAATATATGCGTCTGCCAACGTTGGCTCGCTCCAAACGCCGGTGTTTCGCCTTCGGCGATACCAGTATCCGGTATGTTGACACTACACCGAAGGAACGCTGCTTTGTGGTTCGGCCTTTATTTATAGACGCTCCGCGTTCGTAAGTTACTTCGCGCCAATGCAGGCGCGCATATACACGCGTATTCACTGTGCAGATCTTCTCTCCCTCTCCCACCTTCAACCGTTCCTTGATGGCGCAGTTTGGTGTCAGGCGAGAAGAGAGACGTTTGCT
Organism: Amblyomma americanum; assembly: GCF_052857255.1. Lineage (NCBI taxonomy): Eukaryota > Metazoa > Arthropoda > Arachnida > Ixodida > Ixodidae > Amblyomma > Amblyomma americanum. The sequence goes on along the minus strand of NC_135497.1, from coordinate 305,251,798 downwards.
GCATGCGCCGCGGTGGGTCATTGGTATAGACCGCCCGGCTAACGAGCCGGAACAGTCGAGTTCGAACCCGACCGCGGCGGCTGCGTTTCGATGGAAGCGAAACGCAGCCCGTGTGCTGTGCGATATCACACCGTAAAAGGATGCTCAGCTGTGCAGAGAAACCAGCTGGTAATGCGTGGTCGAAGGGTTTTCTCCAACAGGAGGTACGGACTAAATGCCAGAAACAGTGACTCCGTATGACGACTGTCACATTCTTGTTGACGGAAAGTTACGCCATGCTATGCACGAGAACGAAATCATTTTTTCACAACGACTGCTTCTGCTTTGTTCCTATTAAAAGTTCCGCAATGCGTATGCACATTTCCTCCATTCACTCGGAAGTCTTTTCATCTAGAGCAGAAATTGTCTGTATTGCCACTCGGAAGTCTTTTCATCTAGAGCAGAAATTGTCTGTATTGCAATTATGTACTTTCTTTAGTACATGAACATGCGTCTTCGTATAGCTTCTGCTCACAATGTTCACTGCACATATAGCCGTCCAGGTGCCGAAGGAATAAGTATTATGGACAAGACTTTCCTTTACGTGTAATATGTTTACATACGTACAAAGAATGCAGCTTAGAATGAAATAGTGGTATTTGGGTGATTACAAGTACATACATTTTATTTTCATGAAAAACTACCCACTTTGTACCTCTGCACAATGCTGTTGGACCGATCTCAAAAGCATAAAATATCCTCACTTAGTAGTCACACAATATAAATTATAAATTTCACAAATACATTTACACCATCCGCTATTGAACAATCGGGTCTCGTGGAAGCTTGCAAAAGCCATTCACTGAGAACCAAACCATTATGATTCATTGCCAGAAGTTCATTTCTCATAACAGTAAACAGTAAAAAGCACAGGTCCAGCAAGAAGCAGACAAAAGGTGCTTACCCGGGCGGCACTGTGTGCATGGAAGTCTTTACGGTTGCCTATCATTTAGTGCAAATAGAAAGTAGCTCAGGATGGGTGCGAGATACAATTCGATGCAGATTCCTTCCAGTACATAGTCACCAATGCACAACTTAGCGAACAAGGAACATTGATTACATCTGAAAAAGGCCAGACAATTGCCCACAAACATCATGATGATTCTGATTTTTTATGGCTCAAGGGTATCTGAGGCCAAAGAGCGCAGTGGCACAAGGTATTTTCTTCATCTCCAGGTGGAGCCAAAGACCAACTTCCCAAGCATTTCACCTAAAGAAGCTGAGAACCAGGGCAGGCGAAAGCAGGCACCCACTTTATCAGCGGTGGGAACCCGGCACTTGCCCACAAGCAATCAGGGTCCGTACTCCGAGTTTGTGTCATAATAAAAAGCGTCATAATCTGCCGCAACGGGCACAGCTGATTGGTCGAAACACCGGAAGCGGAAGTGGCGGTTCGGATGCAGCGAAAAGGGCAGAAGAAACCGGACGGTGACGTCAAACACACAGCTTACGCAGCAAATGCCGGACAGCCAACATGGCGGCACACTCTGAAGTGGAGCCCCTCGCTTCAAAGTGAACTCGTCGATAGCACTGCGTTTTTCGGCCCATGAACTGGATATAAACTGGGTACGGGACTTTCGCTTCGTTTTGTCTGGCCTATTACAAATTGGACGGACAATAAATTCAACCTGTTTTTGTCTAGTTGGACGATTCGGTAGTTCCTAGGCCTAACGAGCACCGTTTTGTTGCAGAAATTATTCTCTTCATTCAAAGTGGATTGCCCCACTATCACTTAGTTATCTCGTTTGCGTATGTTAAATGATGTAACAAAAAGCAGAATGAGCCTTATAATGCTTGTGTGTACTGCGCGCAAATGTGCATTGCCTATTCTAGAGCTCTCTATTGGTTGAAGCGTCCTGCATTGTGATCGTGTGTAATGTCTGCCATCGTGAAACCACTCACGTGCACGGATGGTCAGTCGCCAGCGATGCGCTGCTACACCGAAGCGTTTGACATGCCAGAGGTGGTTTTTTGGTGTCCCTTAAGGTTTTCGATAGTTGTGGTGGTGTGGCTCGGCATCACTGAGCTCGCAAGTTAACTTGCAAGTTTGCAAGTTAGTTTTAGGGCATCAATGGGCATGTGTGCGCTTCGTACCATGAAAACTATGAAACCTATGAAAACTTCGTCTCCGAAGTCTGCCAACGCATATATCAAGAGAAACACAGCAAGATATTTTTAGCTCATCCCTTTTATTTCTTTCCAGTGCCTGCATAAAATGAAGATAATGCGTTAATTACCACCTGCGCTACCATCCGATCAAAGCACCAATTTCCATTCAGCGATGTTGCAGACGGCAAGCCGTCACGACGTCTTTGTTCAGGCTAGCACGAAGTGCGCTTTGTGCAGCGAGTAAGTGCATGCTACAAACTTTCCTCTCCGTTTCCTTTTCCTGAAGATAAATGTAAAACGCCGTGTTGCGCGAACTAGCTAGCTGCCTTTTATTTACCATCGGCGATCGACGGCTGTAGATTCCGCCTTCTGTGGCTGAAAAGCCATGCGTGGTCGCGTGCAAAATTTCTTCTTTACGTACACCTCCGGCCTTTACGGTGCAGAAAAGAGTGCCTGACCTACATTGTTTTTATTTGCTGAAGTCAATTGGGTAAATAAAGCAGCTTTGATATTACTCCTTTACAGTGGAATTGGATGAGCAACCAAGCTTGCGGCTAAATCTTTCTTCTGTCGCATTCTTTTTCTCAGCAAAGAGCAAAAGCGCCGCTTGATGTTTCGCTGCAGCAACCGCAACGAGTGACATCTTGCCACTGTTCACAGTCACAACCGAACCGACATCCGCTTCTGGTTTTCTGACCAATCAGGTGTGGCCGCTGCAGCAGATTATGACGCTTTTTATTATGATCCAAACTCGGAACACGGCCCCAGGAAGCGCACTTTCCCAAACCGCATATTTTCTCTATAGTTTTCATTATCTCAGCATGTGGAAGAAAATGTACTAATATCTGATGTCAATGAAAACCCAGTCACACGTACCGGTTGCAGCTCACTAAGGCATTCCAATATCTATGCAGTGTGCCTCACGAGGAACGGATGCTCAAGTTTCCAGAAAGGGCTCATTGCAGAAAATTAACCGAAGGCTGTTGCCATGTGAACCTTTTCAAAATGCCGACCAAGAAAGACGAAGTGTCCTCATATTTTAGATGCAAAAGAAGGATGAAGGCATGAGTCTTTCTGTTTCTTGAACAGCTGTGATATGTTTTTACTGGTACTGCTTGGCGCAGCTTCAGTCTCTCTTTTGACACACTGTGAAATAATTCCATATATCTGCGAAAGATATCGCTAGAAAACATTTTTGCACTAATGGAGAAGCAAAAAGACCCATATCATTGGCCTTTTTTGTAACACTAAAGGAAGGCTCGCCTTTTAGGGTCATTGATTACGAGGTGGTCCATGTGGCAACAAACTTTGACAATTGCAAGGGCTCCGTGTTCTGAAGCCTACGAATTTGTCATGAGGTGCCCTGTAGATATATCACAACTTAGTGAGCTGTTACCGGGCCCTGTTAGTGCACTGTCACTTGACACCAAAGGTATGTACTTTTCCTCGCCACATGCAGCAATGATGTATATGTAAAGCGAAAGCATAAAACATTTCTAAGAAGTGCACTTCCAGATTGCTTGCGGAGGAAAGCACACGAGCCTGCCCATGCTTAGCTGTGACCTTTGCTTCTTGCAGGAGTTCTACAGTGAGTTCTACGTAATGACAGAAGGCGTCTGCATCAACTCATGTTTAACACCCGTCCTGTGAGACCTCTGTCTTGAATTACATGACAGGCAACTTTATAACACCCGTCATGCTCACAGTGTCATCATTGTCAGTGTGTTCTGTCAGCTTTCTGGTCCTGTGGTTTGTGCTTTGTTTTCTGCTCTTAAATTATTTACTGCCTTCATTCTCCACTCCATGAAGCCTGAATGTGCAACACTAGGCTGCTCCACGCTTTGTGCAGTAACCTGGCTATTTTTTTCATGCATCGGAGGCACTAAGCTCGAAAGCCATGCTTACTATATTCAGCAGATGAGTGTACATGTGAGGCACATCATTAATAAGAAATTCTCACAGTGGTATCTTTTTCAAGAGTATCTAAATGCTATTCAATTTTTGATTAAATTATCAGACAAACTCTTAGATTAAAAACACAATTTGGCTACATGAGCAGAAGCACAACACCAAGGTACTCACCAATTGCCTGAAGCACTGTGCGCAAGTTCCCGTGCCATCATGAATACAACACACTGCCCACGTCTACATGATGCCATGCCACTCCAGCACTTCGGTAGCAAAATTTCCCTCTAAAAAAAGACTACTTTTGCTTATGTTAGACTGGTCATATTTAGTTTTACTATATACTATGTACTTCTCATTGTACTGCCCCAGACTAAACAATACCAATGATCATCACGCTTTGAATTTTGTAATATATGATCACCAAATTTGGCGTAATTAATTTGTTCTTGGAAAATATGATTGAAATAAATGTGACAAAATATATTTCAGAAAACCTGGCGTAAGGAAGAAGGACACTAGCTACATAACCTGGACGAATTATTTCAGTTGCATGCAGCATCTGCACCCTTGCGCACAAAATGTACAATTTAGCGCATTTCAGCTTTCCAAATTGGATTTCATGCTGCAAGCGTCTACGTGAAGAATATTTAAACATTCCATTCTGCATAAAGGAAACAAAATTCCTCTGGTTTTATCACAAGCCTCTGCCACTACACAATTCACTGAATCTACTCTCATCATCATCATCATCATCATTAGCCTTACTAAACGCACTGCAGGGCAAAGGCCTCTCCCATGTCTCTCCAATTAACCCTATCCTTTGCCAGCTGCATCCACCCTTTGCCTGCAAACTTCTTAATCTCATCCGCCCACCTAACCTTCTGAAGCCCCCTGCTCCGCTTACTTTCTCTTGGAATCCGCTCCGTTACCCTTTAGGACCAGCGGTTATCTTGCCTTCGCATTACATGCCCTGCCCAAGCCCATTTCTTTCTCTTGATTTCTACTAGGATGTCATTAACCCGTGTTTGTTCCCTCACCCACTCTGCCAGCTTCCGATCTGTTAACGTTACACCTATCATTTTTCTTTCCATGGCTCGCTGCGTTGTCTGTAACTTAAGCTTAAGTACATGAATCTATCAGCACGAGACATGGATGAGAAAGGAAACAAAACAGGCGCGACTCGCCACTGAAGTTTTTTGAAGTGAACAGGGAGTATATAGAAAAGCCAAACAAAACCACAAACCACGCAATAACACATCAGCTATATCACAACATAATTAAGAGATCTCCCTTAACATTCCTTTCATATAGATAGTCCAACTCGCTGCGTGGTAATGCTATGGGCAGCACACACACATTCGTCATCGAGTCATAAGATGTGTCTAGTCCCGATAATTTTCCGGTTAATCTGCTCTGAACGTATCGCCAAAATGCGTGTTGCCGAAAGGAATGGCTAGCAGCCTTCACATTCCTTGCAATGCGCAGATAATTTAGAACCCCTACCAATACCCAAATACCTCTTGTGCACCTGTAGTCTTACATTGATACGCCTTCCAGTTTCACCAACACAAACCAACCGCTTGATAATGGTATCCGACAGAAGGCACACATATGTTGCCATGTTTCACTCGACACAGGTGCTTTTCCCGAATGAAATTCACAAAATTATTTACAATTTTACAGATTGTACACAACTTATTAGGGGCCGAGAACACCATTTTTACGTCATACCTGATTTACGTCACATTTTTCAAATGTTTCGGCAATCTATGTATGTACAGTAATGCAGTCAGTCTTTTGGCATCTCACTGGCTGGCCCCGGCCGTATGCTGCCATTCCCTACGAATGGGTGTCAGCTTTAACACGTTAAAGGGAAGAATGGCACAGCGTCAAGTAACGAGGACAGCAGGACTGCACACCAACGCACAAGTGCCAACCTTGGAGCAGATACAGAATCCAAGAGCGCGTGCTGGACATTCAACGCTGACAGTCGAGAAACGAGGAAACACGGATTTGAACACTCAAGATTGAACGAGCCCGATACTTGGCTGCCAACGTTGAATGTCAAGCACGCGCTCTTGGATTTTGTATCCGCTCCAAGGTTGTCACTTCTGCGTGGGTGTGCTCTCCTGTTGTCCTCATTACTTGATGCTGCGCCATTCTTACCTTTAGCATATCTGACCAACTTGCCCAAACTTATACGCTCAGCTTTAACAATTTATCGCACGCTCCTGCAATAGCATGGTTGGGAAATCATGCTTTCGTTATGCTTAAAATCTTCTCTTGGAAGCCAGTTGTTGGAAACGATGTGAAAGTATGGCTTCACCAAGACCGAGCCTAGACTGGTTCCACCAAGAGCCAAGTAGTTGCTTAACACACCTGGGTGAATATCGGTAGTACACATGGTGTGTGCAGAACATCAAGGTAAGGTTCAGAAACCGCAGCTTTTTTTTGTTAGGACATTTTCTTCAAGGTAAACTTAAGACGAAGGCCTTGCTTCCTAAACAACTTCACAATATGTACAGGTCCCACGCTTTCGCAACCTTTGTAAAGGAGCAGAAAATCACTGAAGTTGCGAAAAAGTTTCCCCCCAGCCCATGCAATTTCTTGGCAATCATTCCATCCACTCTGTTTAAGAGAGTATTGCTTAGCACAGGGGCAACGTTTGAATCGATACATTTAGAAGACTTTTTAACATATGCCCCGCGGCCATACTCCACAAACATTCTTTCCACTTCAAATAAAAGGAGATAAGTGCCAAAACATACTTATATTGAACACCCGTTCCTAAATACAAGCTCATCGTTGTGCTCCGATATACACATTCATAAGCTTTTCACGAGATCTTGATATAAAATTGAATCAAATAGTTCTACATCGACAATAATCGCAAAACAATCCGCTGGATTGTCATTCTTAAGATACTCAGTAAAACTGCGAATTGAGTACAAGAAATGAATCTTCAAGACGCAAAGTAGCAGATACTTTCGCAAATAACAAGAGACAATTTTGCATGAACCCTTTTCTGAAATTTATCTGAAGAGCATGTTATTTAATAGCATTTATTTTAAGAGCATGTTTGTAGAGTATCGGAGTGCAGTATGTGCTCTAAAATTTGGTACATGTACTGGTTCAAAGGTTGGCGTTGTGCGCAGCGATATTTTTATAAGCAGGGTGGATAGAATAATTGTCAAGAACGTGTATGGGCGGGGGAAAAATCTTTCGCTATCTCGATGATTTTCTAATCTTTTATAAAGGTTGTGATAGTTTGGGACCTGTACATATTCTCAAGTTATTTAAGGAGCAAGGCCTTCACCTTAGGTTTACATTAGAGCAAATGTCCCAAGAAAAAGAGCTGTGGTTTCTGGACCTTACCTTGATGTTCTGCACACGCCATGCGTGCTGGCGATATTCACCTAGGAGTGTTAAGCTGCTACCTGGCTACAGGTCCACCATTCTAAGCTAGCACTTTCTTCCTGGGCTCAGAATTGAGGAAGTTATTCTTTCACATCATGACGACTAGTTTCCAAGAGCTGATTTTAAGGCTAGCGAACGCAGTATTTCCCAACCATGTTACTGCAAGAGCATATGCTAAATCGTTAAAGAAGCTGAAACAGTTTCGCGGTGACCGGCACAGTCAGGCTGGGGCCAGCCAGCGAGATGCAAAAAGAGCGGATGCGTTACCGTATGTGCATAGATTGTCGCACAATTTGAAAAATGTGGCGAGAAGGTATGATGTAAAAGTGGCTTTCTCGACTCCTAATAAGTTGTATAAAATATGCAAAAGTTTAAGAATAATTCTGTGAATATGGCGGAGAAAAGTACACGTGTAGAGTGAAATGGGTATGTACCTTTTAAAGTGAATGTGGTAGCAGATACTATTATCTTGTGGTCGGGTCAATGTAGGGGCAACTGGAAGGTGTATGAATGTTAGACTACAGGAGCACAAGAGGGTAGGGGTTCTGATATGGCTGTACATTGCAAAGGATGCGAAGTCTGCTACCCTTTCCTTTTGGCAACACGCATTAAGGCAGTAAATTTGGAGAACTTAAATGGGTCATCATCGAGGCAACACGCATCTTACGATTCTGTGACGAATGTGTGAGTGTGTTGTCTATCGTGTTAACACGCATTGAGTCGGACTATTTCTATCAGGGAGATGTTGAGGGCGATTTTTGACTCATGTTGTCCTGTAAGCTTATCTGTAACTGTGTGGTTTGTGGTATTGCTTGGCTCTCTATATATTCCCTTTTCACGTCAATAAACTTTAGTCGTGAGTCAGCACCTGTCTTGTCTCCTTTCTCATTCCTGTTTTTCGCACTGGTAGATTCACCACGATGGCTCACTTCTGCAGAAATCAAAGACTTGTCATTTTCATCTTCACACTCGAGGTTCAGCGCATAACACGGCAAAAGCTTTTCAATTCCAAAAAGTTCATGGCTCCATTTAACACTGCCTCCTGCTTACAAGACACAGAGCACCATTCATTGTAGATTCTACCTGCGGCACAGAAAGCAAAGTTTTAGTTTGAGTGGGCTAAACTAGGAAAGACGCACAAAAGATCTTTAGCCAAATAACTGCACTGAAAGAAATAGATTGTAGTGCAATAATGAACACACTGATTATTGCATGCAAGATACATGCATGATATACTGTGATATCCAACACTGCTACCATTGCATTAGCCAACTACTTCATAAATAAAAAATGCAGTATCACAAAAATACTGATACAGTACTATTAGTGCTATTAGTAGTAGTGCAGGTTTCATGAAAAAAGGCTCAGTGCTGGCTGTCTTTCCCACAGCAGGCTTGTGACCAATGGCCAGTGTAAAGGAAAGACGATTGACTGAAAAGAAAAAGAGCCAGGGAATGAAGATAGGTATATAAGGACTTAGGATATGATAGGTAAATGAGGTTGTTTAGACAGTGAGCACAAAGAAATTATTACCACACAAGTAAAGACATACAAGACGAACCATATATATCTTTGTGCAGAGTAGAAAACTTGACGTCATTTAGCTCAAAATATGTTTTCAATATACTTGTGCAATAAAGTGATTATAATTATTAATAGCATAACTGACCGTGTGAAACCAAAACAGATGAACAGGGAAGTTGTCAATATTATGGCAGAAATTAGAAGATAATGGACCTGGCCAGGGCATACGATGCAGATAATGAATCACCAATGGCATGTTATGGCAACAGAATGACTTTAATATAATTTAATCGCACAAGGACATCTGCGGCCAAAGAGTGCCCTAGCACAAGTTAATTTCGTCTACTCAAGGTTTGATCAGAGACCCATTTCCCAAGGATTTCATTCCAGATAAGCCAAGCACCAGGCCAGGAAACAGCTTTTACATATTTTGTCGCAACAAAAAGAATTACACCCAAAGAAAAATATAGCAGGAGATAGCTGATTATAAGCTCGCTAGATAAGGTTAGTAGATTTCTTAGGATAGTGTGGCACGCAGCTGGTGCAAGACATAGATACTTAAACTGGAAGAGGCCATTCTCCTGAGGTGAATGTAAACTAAGCAATGAGGATAATGAAATTCGCTACACTCCTGCTCGACCTGTCACGAATCAGCTCCAATTTCATGCTTCAAAAAGCGGCAAGTTTGCTCAGTGTGACAAAACATATTATGTTCGCCCAAGAATTGGTATCTTTGCGGTATCAGGCTGCAGGTGCAGGTGAATTATTCCTTCCTCAGAGAAGTGCTACATAGAGCACAATGCATTTTAGGCAAGTCCTGCACTGACAGCTGTTAATAAATATTTTAGAGCTGTTTTTCGTTGCCCAAAGAATAATACCTAGTTTGTGTTGGTCATGTGATTATGTTAATGAGGCTCTAATAAAAATTCTAGCCATTAGCTAAGCTAGAAGTTGTCTCAAGTTAGTTTCTATAGCAACAATGAAGAACCTAAACACATGCAGATTATGCAAAGTAGAAGTTTTATTCATCATGTTGTGCCCTCATTATTTAAATTATACTGAAAAGTAAGAGGGGTGCGTGTACCCCAAAAACTAAACCTCAACAACAAAGAGAACAGAAGATAAAGGTAATCACAAGTCGCCAAAACTAGTTTTTGGAAAGAACAAAAATGAAAAAAAAACCTCTCCACAACTGCAACAAAACAGGGTGATACCGAGCACACATTTCAAAATAGTTTCATCCGAAACCCCGTCTGGTGCTCCAGCTCTCGTCATTAAGCATGTCATGAAATGTACCTTAGTTATGGTAGCTGTAAAGAGTATACAGCTGATCCGGCATTTTGATATGTGAACAGTAACCCACAATCACCACCAGACTAAATCCTTTCAAGAGGATGTTCTAGTGACAAAACTGCAATGAAACACTTAGCAAGTTAAGCTGGCGTAACAATGAAAACCGTTAATCTGAGAGTTCGCTACCACGCAACTCTGAGACAACTCCTAAAGTGTTGCAGTCGAATGCAAAAAAGGGCTGCCTATTTTATAAACAAAAGTCAAGAGGCTGCAATGCAATGCCACGGCGTAAGTGCTGCAATATAGCAATAGTGACACAATGTACACTTTACGCAACAGAATTAAACATGATTGTTTATCCTTAATTATCAGAATTTAATATGTTTGTTTTTCTTGCTCTCTTGTAAATTAAGTTTAGATTGAGAAAGCGCTCAAAAAAGAGAAGGCTACAGAAAGAGATGGCCACGCAGTGCACTTCCAGATTCTTTGTGAGCTCATCCACGATCTAAACATGGTTACCAACCAGCCTAAACGCTGCCGTTATTGCAAAATTTAGCCTTTCACAAAGTGGGAGTCCTTTTCACCGTACAAGGTGCACCATAACTAATCCAACACTTTTTTCATGTTATGTTTTCTGTAAGAATAAACACTGCTTGAAGAGTTTGCAACAATACATGTCTTTTCGATTCTGTGAATGTGACATGCAAGTGTTCAGTGAAATGAGAAGCTGCCCATCTTGATAACTACTCAAAGCCAGGGTATAATGCACCATGAAGGGCAGGCTCTGCTTGATTTTTATGTTTTCCTAACGAGGCATGTACGTGCAACCTTTCTGCTGGCTTGTATGCAGCAGGTTTGTCTAGCTAGGTGAACTGTGGTTTTGCAAAAAAATGAAATGGTAGTTGGGAAGAGAATGGCTTTCTGAAATGGATGTAACAAATATACATGGGGGCTTTCACAGCACAAAGTGTCAGCAAAATCAGTGGGGGGACTGCAGCACTGGCCTAGTGGTCTGGGATCCGCCTCGCAAGGGAGAAGTGCGGGGTTCGATCTCCAGTGCCACCAGGTAACCGGCGGTGATACAATGAGTACAAGCTTTCCTTTATCTGGTGCTCTGCTTATTAGGTTGAAATGCTTGATAAATTGGTCGTTTAAATGGCCAGTTTAAACCTTTAAATAAACATGCTGGAATATATGCAAAAAATTATTTGTGTGCGCACTCTTACATGACACCAGTTAATCATATTAAAGTGTTGGTAGGACACAAAATGCATGTGCGGAACATATACATGCACTGTTTGTTCATATCTTACCTGCTATGGGCTGTTCTGGCCCTTTTATGTGCTGGGAAACAAACAGGTAGTGAGCAATGTTGTGTTGCAGCCTTTTTTCTGGTGGGATTTGAATCATGTGAAGTACAGCTGAAGGGAATTGTTTCCTACATAAGTATATTTCATGCAACACAAAACGTGCACAGCCACATGATGAGTTGTGGTTTAAACTAATAGCGAGCATTTTACTACACTATTTAACATATGATGCAAGTCAGTGCTGCTTGAGGCACAAAACTAAATACTGTGATGTAACAAGAGCTAATATGAACAATTATGTCTTGAAGACATATTGTCACTATACATTTTCCCGAATGAACTAAAGTTATTCTTAGGAGCATTCAGAGGAAGACAATTTTTGCTAAATGCCATTTGCCAGAATAGGTCTTTTATGAGCCAGTTGCAAATGTAAAGAATCTTACTTAACGACCACGCTCTCTAACGCAAAAGTAGTTGCATACAAGCAATTTGTACTCTATACCCCTAGCTTTATGGTGGGTGTGTAGTGCACAATTTTCACGTAAGGTAGTAGAAAGTATGTGCAAAAACAGACCTCTGCTTGCTGAAAACGACAAACAATTATTGGGTTTTTATGGCAGGAAAGAAGTTACAAAGTTCCCTATTGAGCTTTTGAACTTCAGGCTAGTTATTTGAAAAATATCAATCCCGGACCTGCAATGATTTAAGTTTCAGCAAATAACATTTCCATTGTAACTGTGGAAATGCTCTCTTATTTGAGGAACGATTTTTAAAAGCCTGCGTTTCATGGCGGCTGTCAAGTAGCCCTGATAAAGAGAAAGCAGTCACGACACACAGCCAAGCCCCCGTAGTATATTCTCAACTGTATCCTCATATAGTAGCTTTAAAGTAAGTGTTAAGCAATACAAATACAAACCCCTTGATTTCCTTCATGATATATCAGTGGTGTATACATACAAAGATAACCATACAAGATGTGGAGTGCATGGTAGAGAGAGAGTAGGCAGATGGTTTTTTTGACACTCACAAAGTGAACAATGGAAGGAAAAAACTCAGGGTGCTTGCCAACGTTTCGACAAGGCGACTTGTTTTCGTCTGGGGTCTACTTATTTAGAGGAAACTTAGAATTTCTCAAGTAAAGGGTTGTCCGCTCTTAGTGCGAAAAGGCGAGCACTTGGCTGTGCTCTTTGGATAGCCACTGCGTCTGACTTTGCCGCACATTGAAGTGAAGTAAAAGATGACACGAAGCACAAAATCAAGGTGCATCTACTCCTCCGCCATTTTGCAGCTATGAGTGGCTGTGTTGCACGCAGTGGACATCTAAAGAGTGCGGCCGCGCGCTCACATGATTGCACTAAAGGTGGCCAGCGGTGTAAATTCAGGAATTAGGATGATTATTTAAAGAGGCCTTGCACATGTAAGAGGTTTCCCAACCCATAATGTCCCCCTCCTTTCCTGCTTCCTTTAATTTATTGTTATTCTTAAACCTTACGCCCTGCACCTCCTGACGTCACTTCTCGGAGCACATGATTTGCACACTTCCGCCCCCCTTCTTTTTGACTTTTCTCCGACCCTGCCCTCATTTTTTTTGTTTTCCTTCAAATTATTTTGCCCCTCTTTGGTATTTTGTTCTGCCATGCTGCTTAATTCCTTTATAATAGGTTTTCAGGTAAAAGCAGCCAGCCATACCAAGCCACCTGCTGCAGCTGGACACAAAGCCTTTTCTTCTTTAGCTGGTCTCCTTCCTCCTCCCTGCTTAACGTATCGCGCGCTAAGCGCTGAAGCCGCGACGCAAACGTTCGCACGTCCTCCCCTACCATCTGTACGGCGTCACGGAACCTCTGTACCCGCACGTGACGTGGTTCAGTGTCGAAATGCTCAAACGCGAGCTTCTTAAATTCCGCAAATGATTTTGTGGATTTTACTTTTTCGTCTCGCCATGCAAAATCATGAGCAGCTCCTGCCATCTTACACCTCGCCATTCCCAGCATTTGAGCATCGGACCATCCCCCCATTTTCCCAATCTCTTCTAGCATGGAAAAGAAATCGCAGATTGGAACCCCTGTCTTATCTCCCGTAAACGTCGGAATGACGCTTCCTAATGCCAGCATGCTTGCTCCGAGCGACGGCTGTGGAGTGGGAGCTCCCTCAGATAAAGACATTTTTTTTTTCAAGCCCTCCGGTGCCTCAAGCCTCTCAAATGGGGGTAAAAGTCCCACAATCAGTCCCGTGATTCCCTTTTGATTACAATTTTGAAGTCATGAATGTCACAGCATTCAGAGGACATTTGCTTTTGATACCCCACTTCTGACACCAGTGTGATGACCCCCATAATGCGCAGGTCCACACGGGACGGAGAGGCAAAGAGACACCGTATGGCTCAGTTTAAACAAACAGGTATATTCAATAATTACACATGATTAAGGTTATACATCAGAGGCTGGGGCGTCCGAGCTTACGTGCCGACGACTTCATGGGGGCGATGGAGTGGCTCCGGAGTTGGGCTCGAGCGGTTGCTGGCAGAAGCTGCACGCCGTCGGGCTTCGGCGCTGAAGGCCCTCTTGGCGAACGATGTCGTCCTCAGCTCAGACTGGACTGGACTGCATCCGTTTACATGTGCTTTTAAGCACTTGATTAACAAAGGACTAAGGGCGGTCATTTCCAGTGGCCCGCCCAAAGCATCAATTCTCCAATCAAAAATAACATGCGAGATGGGGACAACCCCTTGGGTTGGGCTTAGCCTCGAACCCAGAGTCTGTTAACAATACAAACTAAATAAACAACAAAAACGCCACCACTCTCTCTCAAGTGAGAGTATACACAGGCTCTCTCTTCGGAGCTAATCCTTGCCTCAGGCATGCATACTGCCTCCCACCATCGGTCCGCGTCGCTCGTCAACAACAGAGGAGGGGGCGAAAGGGCCCACGATGCTGCCGCGCTACCGACGGCGGGACACAGCTAATAAGCATGAATGGGTTCGTCTGTTGCTCCGGGAAATCAGACTAAGGGTCGCCCCTGTCTTCCCACATTCTTGGCGAGTCTTGCCTGTCCGCCATGACAGGTGTCCGTCACGGCCATCCTGGGAATGCGCTTTTGTTCACTAGCGCCTGTCTTTCCACATTCTTGGCGAGTACTGCCTGTCCGCCATGACAGGTGTCCGTCACGGCCCTTCTGGGAATGCGCTTTTGTTCACGAGGCACGGCGGGAAGCTGTGGGTGCCTTGCCGGCGATAGCCCACGTCGTAAGGGGAAGGAGGGGGGGCTAGGGCTTTCACTTGGGCGCACAAACATACCACCGCATCGTGGTCTCGCCCCCCCTCACGTGTTGAGTCCGAGGGAAAGAATGTTGTCTTCGCGGTAGCGCATAGCGTCGGCTGTGGTACGGCGCGCTCTGGCCCGCTGACAGCTCCCTTGTCCTGGAATGTGCCCGGGAGGGCCGCACGTGGAACGGCCACGCAAATTGGGGAGGATAAAGCCTGTTTCCCCGCGGCGGCGGCGGCGGGTCCGGTTGTTCTGGTCGTCACTCAAAGAGCATGGCTGGGTAATTGATGATGCCGCTGTCACGGCGGCGGGTCCCCATCTACGCCGCGCCGTGGAACGCGGAACTTCGCAGCACACACAAGGAATGCACCTCGCAGCACACACAAGGAATGTACCTCGCAGCACACACAAGGAATGTACCTCGTTGCACACACAAGGAATGTACCTCGTAGCACACAAGGAATGTCACACTCGCTCACCCTCCAGAAGAATGTTCTCCGAACATTTGAGTCCCTGCAGCTCCCCTTGTCTTTCTGAATCGCCTCGCACAGTGCGTCCGACAACACTTTTCGCTGCACTCAACACCACTGCACAACACCAATGCCTCCGCTGTCATAACTGGCGTCTCCAGGGGCAGCACTGATCTTCTTTTACAGATAAACATGAAACTCAGCACCCAAGCCTCTCCTTTCTAGTCCAAACTGGACGAAATAAATTTACCACAATTACAAAGGAGCTCCCACTTCTAGCACGATCACGGCACAGACAAAAATATAGATAACGAAAGGAAGTAGGGCAGGTTCTGCATGCGCTCCGCATGCTCTCCTGTGAAGGTGTTACTTAATGACAGAAAGGTTTAACTATTAACTCCGATAACTTAACACATACGCATATAGCAATGTTATGAGCTGCGGCATTACACAATTCTGACCAGTTCACAACTCCGCTCTGTTTACACCATTAGTCCGACTTAGCTTTCCGATTTCGCAGTGGATATCGGCCTTCATGAGTCATACTAAGTAAGTCTGTGACCCTTTGTCTGCTTTGGGACTCGCGAGGGCTCGTGGCAGGAGCCTCTCCTGGCGTTATCTGCGCGGCAACCTCGCGCGCTTCTTCTTCTAGCAATGCATGAAGTAAATCCGGTGGCATTCTGGCCGTCACCTCTGGCGCCTGCCAAACAAATGCAGGAGAGGGCGTTTCTTGCGAACTATCTGCGCGCTCCGCTTCACTTCTGTCCCCATCAAAATCCGCGCTTTCCCTTTCCTCATTTCGTGAATACTGAACCGGTGCCGACTTGAGGCGATTTGAGTGTATCCTTATCAAGCGCCGGTTTACGTCTCGGACTCTGAAGTTTACCGGAGAAAGCTTCTCGACAACCTCGCACGGTCCTCTCCACTTCGTCTGGAACTTACGAGCTAGCCCAATCTGCCTTTGGCAGTTTTCAATGTACACGCTGTCCCCCACATTAAACGGCGCGTCTCTAGCACTGCGATCGTGCACCTCCTTCCTGCGCTTCGCCGCTTTCTTTAAGGCCTCCTTTGCGATGTCCCTCGCCACTTGCAAGCGCGATTCTAGCTCAACCTTATAGTCGTCCAGTGAAGCGTATGGGACACGACGGGGGCCCTCTGGCACTTCACTAGGCTGGTCCGGGTCTCGGCCGTAGAGAAGAAAGAATGGCGATTCGCCCGTGCTCTCGTGTGCTGCGGAATTGTAGGCAAACATTGCATACGGGAGCCACAAGTCCCAGTCCCGCTGGTCGCGCGAAACAAAATGCGACAGGAACCCGGCCACGGTTTGGTTCAGTCGCTCCACCGCGCCGTTGCAAGCCGGATGGTACGGTGTTGTCTGCTTCTTAGCGATCTTAAGCAGCTCGCAAACTCTCCTCATTAGCTGCGACACGAAGTTCGTTCCCCGATCTGTCAAGAGTTGCCTCGGGGGTCCATGTCGGAGCACGATCTGTTCGACAAATGCTCTTGCAACCGTGTCTGCCTTCTGATCTGGGAGTGCTACCGCTTCCGCGTATTTTGAAAGGTGATCTACAAATACTAAAATGTACTTGTTTCCGGAAGTGGTCGTGGGCAATGGGCCCATTATGTTCATACCTGTCCGCTCGAAGGGAGCCGAAACCTCAGGGAACGGCTGAATTGGAGCTGGTCTTCGTCCCTTGGGTGTTTTTCTTTCGAGACAGGAATGACACTACGCACAGTAGTCTCTAACATCCTGTCGCATGCCACTCCAAAAGTACAAACGCTCCACACGCCTGCGTGTCTTCGCTACGCCAAAATGACCGGCGCATGGCGCATCGTGAAACGCGCGAAGAACCCTTTCTGTCCACGACCGAGGTATGACGACTCTCTCCCAAGCGGTTTTCTCTGGTCTCCCTTTCCTGGTTGGCCTCGTGCGCCGACAGAGGGTGCCGTCTTTGCCAATGAAATAACCTAGCTGTTCGGGGTGAGACGGTGCGTCCTCTAAGCTTTCGATTATTCGCTTCAGGTCCGGATCTTTGCACTGCTCTGTGCGTAATTCGGCGGGGTCGACTACGGGGACAAACTCACCTATAGCTGCCACGGCAGCTGTGCGGCTGAGTGAATCAGCATTCAGATGCGTCTTTCCTGACTTGTGCTCAACTTAAAAGCAGTATTCCTGCAGGTGTAGATTCCATCTAGCGAGTCGCGAGCTAGGGTCCCTGACACTCATCACCCATTTCAGAGGATGGCAGTCTGTGACTAGCTTGAATTTGCGGCCGTAAAGGTAGCATCTGAAGTGCTTTACTGCCCAGACAACGGCGAGGCACTCCCTTTCCGTAGCTCCGTACTTTTGCTCTGTGGGGCTCAGCTGTCGGCTAGCAAAAGCAACGGGATGTTCTTTGCCCTCGATAACCTGAGATAGCACGGCACCCACTGCGAACTTTGACGCATCTGTGGCCATAACGAAGGGCAAATTAAAATCCGGGTGGCGCAACAGCGGTGCACTCATTAGCTTCCTTTTCAGGCCCCCAAAAGCATTCTCCGCGTTTTCGTCCCAGCGAAAGGCGACATTTTTGGCTGTTAAGGCGGTGAGCGGCTTAGCGAGCTTGGCGGACTCCTCTATGTGCCTTCGGTAGTAACCGATCAGGCCGAGAAACTGCCGGACCTGGCGGACGCTAGTCGGGGATGGAAAATCCGAGACACACCTTAGTTTCTCAGGGTCCGGTCGCACGCCGTCAGCTGAAACAACGTGCCCGAGGTATTTCACCTCGTTGTTGAGGAATTGGCACTTAGAGGGCTTCAGCTTGAGACCCGCTCCTCTTAGTCGCACCAAAACCTGCTCAATATCGCGCAAATGGTTCTCAAAACTGTCACTGTATATGATAATGTCATCCATATACACGAAGCACAGCCTCCCCAGAAGACCTGCCAGGATAACATCAGCGGTTCTCTGCCAGACAGCAGGGCTGTTGGCCAGACCCATCGGCATTCTTTTCCATTCATAGTGCCCTGAGGGCGTGTTGAATGCCGCTTTCTCGGCATCTGCCGGATCCATTGCTATCTGCCAGAATCCCGCCGCCATGTCCACTACCGTGAATTACCTGGCAGAGCCCAGCTGAGAAAGCGTCTCCTGTATATTGGGGATGGGGTATGGATCGATGCGAGTTACGGCATTTAGTTTGCGGTAGTCCACTACCAATCGATACGAGCCATCTGGCTTTTCCACCAATAGTGCTGGTGCTCCCCAGGGTGACTTTGAGTGTTCGACAATGCCGCGATCAATCAGGTCCTGCACCTGCCGCTCCATCTCCTCACGTTGGGAGTAAGGAATCCTGTACGCACGCTGGTAAACGGGCGATGAAGTGCCGGTTTCTATCCTGTGCTTTATAACGCCACAGCAGCCCAAATCCAGGTTGGACGCGGCGAATACCTCCGAGTAGTCGTTCAGCAAACCAGCCAGAGCCTCCCTCTCCCTGGATTTTACGTGAGAAAGATCGAACGACACCTTTGGAGCAGCCGAAGGACTAGCATGCTCTACAGTTGCGAGTACCGTATCGGTGGGCTCACGTTGCTCTATCGCAGAGGTGAAGAAAGCCAATGTTTTGTTCTTGGGAAGGCTCAGTGGCTGCTGGCTACAGTTAACCACCCGTAGGGGCACTCTGTGGGCGTCATTAACTGTCACGAGGCACGCGGCTGCCTTCAGGCCATTGCTGAGAGAGTCGACCAGCTCAAGCACTCCCACGGCGCCGCTCTCTACATCTGAAGGCACAAACGCGTACAAAATGTGCTCCGACCAAGGAAGGACGACCGCCTCCTCGACCAGCCGGACGGCAACCCGCGAATATACCTTCTCCAATGATCCCACTGTTTGACGGGTGTCAATATCGGTAATGCGAATCTCAGCCCCTCTCCTGTTCAAAAACGGAACTTTTGAGCCGCCCACATTAACCTCTTCCTCAGAGAATGAGACTACTACCTTCCCTTTTCTCAAAAAATCCTGCCCTAATATTCCTGACACTCCGTTTGGAAGAGACACCGTGTCCGGGCATACGTAGCAGGGGTGCTCCAATGCAATTCCGCCGAGAGAGAAGTGTAACCGGTAGAGTCCACTTATGTCAAGAGGATCCCCCGTTATGCCTACAAATTTGGTTGCCATACCACCAGACGCTTCCAACACCTCGCGGTCTCCCTTCCTTCGAAGCGTGTTAAAACTGCTCTCCTTAAGCAATGTCACCTTTGACCCCGTATCTATCAACAATTCCATGCAACAACCATTTAACTTGCAACGCACAACAGGGCATGCCTCGTCGGCCACACAAACTACCACCACCTCATCATCCACTGCTCCCTCCCCACGCTCCTCAGGCTGGGGAGGACTAACTAGTTTTTTGTCTCGGTATCTGGAGCCCCGCTGTAGGCTTGCTTAGGGCGTGTCTCGCCTGCTTCTCTTTGTGGCTCCCCACGGCGCACGTTTTTGCAGAACCTGGCGATGTGTCCGCGACCCTGGCAAGCGAAGCATACGATTTCTTCAAAATCTCGCATACCGCGCCTGTAGCTTTGTGGCGGTCTCCGGTTTCCAGCGAATGGGCGCTGTTGAGCGCGCGTTTCAACCTGGCGTTCTACCTGCTGAGATAGCAGCTGTTCTAAGCGATCTAATCGCTCTGTCAAGAGAGCAACCTCAGGGTTGAGCACCGCTCTCTCTATGACGCGCACTCTCGCTGCGGCTGTCGTTAACGCCTCATTTCGTTCCTCATCCAATGCGGCCTCCACGGCTTAGTCGAAATTGCTCGGCTTGCGCGAGAGCACGAACCGGCGCACGGGGTCTTGCAGACCAGCCACGAACAAAGCGGTCATTTCCTCTTTAAGTATATCCTCCGCGTATTTCTTCTTTAGCTGGTCTCCTTCCTCCTCCCTGCTTAACGTATCGCGCGCTAAGCGCTGAAGCCGCGACGCAAACGTTCGCACGTCCTCCCCTACCATCTGTACGGCGTCACGGAACCTCTGTACCCGCACGTGACGTGGTTCAGTGTCGAAATGCTCAAACGCGAGCTTCTTAAATTCCGCAAATGATTTTGTGGATTTTACTTTTTCGTCTCGCCATGCAAAATCATGAGCAGCTCCTGCCATCTTACACCTCGCCATTCCCAGCATTTGAGCATCGGACCATCCCCCCATTTTCCCAATCTCTTCTAGCATGGAAAAGAAATCGCAGATTGGAACCCCTGTCTTATCTCCCGTAAACGTCGGAATGACGCTTCCTAATGCCAGCATGCTTGCTCCGAGCGACGGCTGTGGAGTGGGAGCTCCCTCAGATAAAGACATTTTTTTTTTCAAGCCCTCCGGTGCCTCAAGCCTCTCAAATGGGGGTAAAAGTCCCACAATCAGTCCCGTGATTCCCTTTTGATTACAATTTTGAAGTCATGAATGTCACAGCATTCAGAGGACATTTGCTTTTGATACCCCACTTCTGACACCAGTGTGATGACCCCCATAATGCGCAGGTCCACACGGGACGGAGAGGCAAAGAGACACCGTATGGCTCAGTTTAAACAAACAGGTATATTCAATAATTACACATGATTAAGGTTATACATCAGAGGCTGGGGCGTCCGAGCTTACGTGCCGACGACTTCATGGGGGCGATGGAGTGGCTCCGGAGTTGGGCTCGAGCGGTTGCTGGCAGAAGCTGCACGCCGTCGGGCTTCGGCGCTGAAGGCCCTCTTGGCGAACGATGTCGTCCTCAGCTCAGACTGGACTGGACTGCATCCGTTTACATGTGCTTTTAAGCACTTGATTAACAAAGGACTAAGGGCGGTCATTTCCAGTGGCCCGCCCAAAGCATCAATTCTCCAATCAAAAATAACATGCGAGATGGGGACAACTCCTTGGGTTGGGCTTAGCCTCGAACCCAGAGTCTGTTAACAATACAAACTAAATAAACAACAAAAACGCCACCACTCTCTCTCAAGTGAGAGTATACACAGGCTCTCTCTTCGGAGCTAATCCTTGCCTCAGGCATGCATACCGCCTCCCACCATCGGTCCGCGTCGCTCGTCAACAACAGAGGAGGGGGCGAAAGGGCCCACGATGCTGCCGCGCTACCGACGGCGGGACACAGCTAATAAGCATGAATGGGTTCGTCTGTTGCTCCGGGAAATCAGACTAAGGGTCGCCCCTGTCTTCCCACATTCTTGGCGAGTCTTGCCTGTCCGCCATGACAGGTGTCCGTCACGGCCCTTCTGGGAATGCGCTTTTGTTCACGAGGCACGGCGGGAAGCTGTGGGTGCCTTCCCGGCGATAGCCCACGTCGTAAGGGGAAGGAGGGGGGGCTAGGGCTTTCACTTGGGCGCACAAACATACCACCGCATCGTGGTCTCGCCCCCCTCACGTGTTGAGTCCGAGGGAAAGAATGTTGTCTTCGCGGTAGCGCATAGCGTCGGCTGTGGTACGGCGCGCTCTGGCCCGCTGACAGCTCCCTTGTCCTGGAATGTGCCCGGGAGGGCCGCACCTGGAACGGCCACGCAAATTGGGGAGGATAAAGCCTGTTTCCCCGCGGCGGCGGCGGCGGGTCCGGTTGTTCTGGTCGTCACTCAAAGAGCATGGCTGGGTAATTGATGATGCCGCTGTCACGGCGGCGGGTCCCCGTCTACGCCGCGCCGTGGAACGCGGAACCTCGCAGCACACACAAGGAATGCACCTCGCAGCACACACAAGGAATGTACCTCGCAGCACACACAAGGAATGTACCTCGTTGCACACACAAGGAATGTACCTCGTAGCACACAAGGAATGTCACACTTTCAAGCCCACTGTCTCTCCACTCTCCACACCCCGGGATTCATTTCTCTTGAGCTGGCCTTTTCTTTTCGCAATTTTGCAGGTCAACTGGTTAATCTTCTTTACCAGCCATCATGCCTGGGCAAGGTTCACGCTCCCCATCCTAACGCCCTTCCCATATCGCACCCTCGTCCTACACACCAGGCCTTTCTCCTCGATGTGAAAGCCTTATTTATACCCTATCAATGATGAACACTTTCCCAGACATAGGCAAGCCCTCTTGTCGAAACGTCAGCAATCACCCTGAGGCTTTTCCCTCCCTTATTCAGTTCGTGAGATATCAGGGATAGGCGTTCAAGCAGCCATACCACACTAATACCCGTCACTCGGGCACCGCAATGGCGTTTGAGAATCAGTTTCTTATATCCAAAGGCATAAGGAGTGCAGCTACATGGCACAAATGTAGCGCCTTTGCAGCTAGTGACCTTGAAGGCGAAGGCGCTCGTCAGCGAGCTTTGGAGCGCTATAGCGCGGCCTTCGAGAAGCTGTGAACGCAGTGCCATCCAACGTCAAAAAGTAAAAGCAATGAAAGATAGACGCAGCTAGTTATGTTTGAAAACATTTTTTTTTTAATTACAAAAGGTGTGTCTGGCTCTGATTTTGTACGGGTGCTTATGTTATAACTTCAGATTTCAAGACAGTGAATGTGTTGCAGCAACACCAAGCGCCTCTGGTGGCCAAGGCAATACACGTACAAAACCTGCTGTTGCTGATGAGAGTAGCTGTTGCAGTACTTTTAAGGAAGCAATCAGAATAATAAAAATTGCCTAAGCTCAACGAATGAACAGAATACGGTACTTTAATTTTAATACACTCAATTCATCCACCTCGAGCACACCAGCGGGAGCTAAGCCTGAACGACTGTTTCACCTTTCGGCTGCACCGTGTAGCTGCGTCGGTGCTCCTTTAAGCTTTCGCTCCTTTGGTGAAAAATTGTGCTTTTGCTGGAAATGCCTTCGAGGAATGCTGTGTGACCGGGGTATAAAGCACATTTTTTAGTGACACGAAAGACTCAGTGCCTTTAGTTCTGACCGCATTCTGAATCATGCTTTGGTGGCTTACCGCCGTATTCAAGAATGAAACTTAAGGTGTGACTTAAGTTCGTGACTTAAGTTCTGAGTAAAGTATGAGTGGCGAAGGAAGTTTCAAAAACGGCACTTACGCAGCACTTATGAAAGTAGCGCTTTTAGATGTAAGTAGGCACCATGGGAACGAGGCTAAGCAAACATTTCTGTATATCTAATAAATTCATGTACAAATAAAAAACAGAAGCGCCAAAACAGCCCTGCTAATACATAGTACAAGTCTCAACTAACGTTTTAACAACAACAAAAAGTTTTTTTTGGCTAGCTTTGGAGAACTAATATTATTTGTCTGGCCACAAACAAAGACGCCACTATAGTAGCGCGCGTAGTACTGCTCCTGTCGACGTCGTAGTCTTTCCGCTCGCGCGCGTCCATCGTTTGCATCACCACCAGCATCGCCAGCTCTTTGTCTCTGCTTTATATTGTTATCGCGCTTTTTAATTGTAAATTCACGGCTTGTATCGTATATATTTTTGGTATTATATTTATTGATAGTGTGTAGTCATTTGTAGTGTGTTTTGTTTTCTGTACTGCGTCATTCTTTGGTGCTGTGTTGCGACGCGCGCGTGATGGAGAAACCGGAGAAGTTCAAAATTAACTTCTCCAGAGTAGAGCGAGCTCTTCTCCTCGACCTCGCCGACAAGCACAAGGCCATACTAGAAAACAAGAAAACTAATGCCGTGTCAGTTGCACGGAAAAGGAAAGAGTGGGAGCTTATAGAAACCCAGTTCAACTGCAGTCACAACGTGAGCCCACGGACATGGCTCCAGCTGAAGAAATGCTGGGAGAACCTGAAAAATAAGTGGCGAAAGGCGAAAGCGGGCGACAACCGGGAGATATTTAAGACCGGTAAGTCCTGTTTTCTTTCATCTTTGATTCTTTTTTGCTGACGAATTCAGAGGTTCTCTCTCAAATTACAGAACTTTTCCGATTACTTGCCGCCTGCATTTTATGACTAGATTCCCCCTTCGCCCCTCAAAAAAATACAGACAATGTTTACGACATTCGAATCTGAGCGAAAGCAAGAATTTGTGCTGCGTAGAAGACGACGGTGAGCAGGCAGTGCCGCGGGACGGAGCAAATAAAAGTCGAAGACGACGCCCTCTAATTCACGGCGCGAGAATGTGGAGCAGTTTAACAAGAGGTGCGTTCGCTCCGACGGTGGCGTGGTGGTCATTCTACTTCCGGCCACCGAGCGTGACGGACGCAGGATCATGAGCTCCCACGGAGCGGCGATAGCGGCCGTTGCCGGCCGCGGAAACAGGTTTGCCAGCGACGCTGATGAGGATTACGAGATCGTCCTGCCTACCCTGCCTACCGGACGTGTGGTTTTAAACACGGTTTTTCTGCACGGGGACGTGCGTGCGAGACCCTACAGGGTCGAAGACTTCAGGGACGCCCTCGCCAACGCTGGTGCGCTCCCCGACGTCGTGGCGTTGGGGGCGTACCAGATAAACCACGTGTGGGCGGTGACCTTCAGCACCGCTGACGCCGCAAAGAAACTGGCCGCCACGAAGGAGCTGGAAGTCAAGGGACGCCGCTGCATTGTTTTCGATCCAGAAGACCACCAGGTAAAGCTGCGCCTCCACTGGATGCTTCACGGCGTCGCCGACGAGGACATCCGTACGGCATTCGCGGCGTTCGGCAACGTGACCGAGGTCACCCGGGAGCATTGGCGCGTCGCCGGCATGAAGGAGAAGGGGTCCACCACGAGGACCGTGCTTCTGAAACTGAAGCCAGGTGTGAAGGTGGACGACCTGCCCCACCAGGTACGAGTCGCTGGCGAGTTGGCTCTCGTGGTGGTTTCCGGGCGGCCGATGCAGTGCCTTCGTTGCGGCGGCACGGGGCACGTTCGCCGCGATTGCAAGGTGCCCAGGTGTTCGAAATGCCGGCGCTATGGACACTCGGAGGCTGACTGCGTTCGTACCTACGCGTCGGCCACCGGGCATGTAGCAGCGAGCGTCTCCGCAGAACTGATGGACGTCGTCGAAGCAGAGGAGGCAGCGAGCGGTGCCGACGACACGGGCAAAGCGGAGGGGGTGCCGGTGCAGCCAGCTGTTGCGAGTAGCAACACCGACACGGCTGTGGCTCAGGAGAGCGGGTCGCCAGCTACTGACCCATCTTCGACGCCTGTGGAAACGCCAAAAGATGGAGCGAGCTCGTCCGTGCACGTGGAACGGAAGGCCGCCAGCGAGAGCCACGACGAAAAGGACGACTCCCGCATGAACGTCGGCGTGACTACACCTGCGAAGCGGCCACACGCCGAGACCAAGGCCGACGGGGAGAAGGCAGCGGAGCCCAGCGTCGGGGAACCGCCGGCAAAGACGCCCCAAGCACGACGGGCCGGTCTGAGACCCCGCCCAAAAGTTCCGGCTGAGAAGCGTGGCGGCGACAAGGCGCCTCCTGACCAGGAGCACGTGCTCGCGCCGGATGACACCGGCGGCGACGGCATCGTCTAGCGACATGCTAGGCGCGGGAGGTAAGCACCGTGCTTTCGGTCTCTTCTTTATAAGTTAAAATGGCTTCTGCAACTCCGTTTAAAGTCGCCACCCTAAACGTCAGAGGCCTGGCAGGTAAAAGAAAACAAAGCCAGCTGTACAGACTTATAACGGAGCAAGATATTGATATACTGGCAGTGCAGGAGACTAAAGTCGATGGTGAGGAAGAGACCGGGAGCATGGTGCGACGTTTCACGTCTAGGTATTTTGCCGTCGTTAGCCATGCTGTAGGCACATCGGCTGGCTGTATTCTTTTTGTTAAGAAGTTGCCGGGAATAGATGTACACGGTCATCATTCGTGCTTGTCGGGTCGACACGTGTCCATCGATTTTTCGCTCAGTAACATAGACTGGCGCATTGTTTGCCTCTACGCTCCTAATGTGGTTAATGACCGAGCCGCGTTTTTTGAAAGCGTCGAAGAACGGCTTCGCACTGACAGACAGCTGATTGTTATGGGCGATTACAAATGTGTCCTTAGTGCGCGCGACAAGACAAGCCTCCGAGGTTTCCGAGACAAAAGCACCGAAGTGTTGTTACGAATGATTGTGAACCGCAACCTCGAGGATGTAGCAGAGTGTCTTGAAGGAACGCGTGCTGTAAGGTACACACGATTCGAGGGCACAAGTCACGCACGGCTAGACCGCATTTATGCATCCGCGGAAACTGTACCTAAATGCAATAGTCATGTAGTTATGCCGGTATCATTTTCTGACCACTGTTTGGTTCAATGCTGCATAGGATTCATTAAGAAGGGGAATGGTTTTTCATGGGAAATGTGGAAGTTGAATGACAAGCTACTTCAGGACGAATTTTATAACCGAGCTGTAAGGGAAGAAGTAGCAAAAATAGAACCAAGTAGCAACATGAGGATATGGCAGCAGTGGGAGCTCACTAAGGAAACTTTAAAATTAAAAGCAATAGAAAGAGCCACTTGTATACGTCATCAAGCAAAACAACAGGAAATTGAGCTAAAGACACTGCTTCAGAAGATGTTAAAACAGGAATGCCGAGCGCCTGGTAAATGGATGGAGGACATAAGAAAAACCAAACAAAAGCTAGAGATAATCGAAGAAGAACGTTATCTGGGAGCGTTGGTGAGGGCAAGGGCAGAAAACATGGCTGCAGGGGAAGCGCCAACGAAATGAGCACTTGGTTTGGAAAAAACCCGTGCCGAAAGAAATCACATTAACGAAATAGAATGGGGAGGTGTTTCAAAAACGTACATCGATCACATCAAAGGCGCCTTTTTCGAACATTACCAGGCGCTCTTCGCATCGCACCCGGTAGATGTTATCACATTTAAGGAGGCGTTTCTAGCCGAGATGCCGCGTCTGGACGACGAAACTAAAGACAGATTAGAACAGCAGATAAATCAAGAGGAAGTCGAGCAAGCAATAAATAGTTTAAACCCAGGAAAGTCGCCTGGACCGGACGGGTTCAGCGCGGCATTCTACAAAGAATTTAAACATGTAATTTCCCCGGTCTTGAGGGCAATCTTTAACGAAGCCTTTATAGTCAAAGCACTGCCTCCGTCCTATGGGTCGTCCCATACTGTGCTGATTCCCAAAACAGACGACACAGACAGATTACGACTGGTGACAGCATACCGACCGATAGCACTCACTAATGTTGAGTACAAAATTTTTATGAAGATTTTGGCGCGAAGGCTGCAGACCGTGATTCATCACTTAGTTGGTCCGCATCAGACCTGCGGGATTAAAGGGCGGTCTATTTTTACAAATATTCACGTTGCGCGCAGTGTCTTAGAAACCTGTGATGACACAAATGGTCAGTGGCTATTCTTCAGATCGATTTAGAAAAGGCTTTTGACTGCGTTGCCCATGAACTTTTGTTTGCAGTATTAAGCCATGTTAACGTTGGTTCTGTTATTCGCGAGGGTGTGGCCCTGGCGTACCGGAACTGCACGACGAAATTGATCGTTAACAAGAGTCTGGGGGCCCCCATTAGCGTGCAGCGTTCGGTGCGCCAGGGCTGTCCCCTCAGCCCCCTTTTATTTTGTATTTATGTGGAGACCCTTTGTTTGAAGCTACTGAAAAACAGAAGTATTACCGGATTCAGTTTAGAAGCAGCCGAAGTAAAGGTTCTGGCGTACGCTGATGACATTGCTGTGTTTGCCGTTGACGAGGGAGGCATAAGCGAGGCCGTTCAATGTGTACGAGATTTCAGCCAAGCTACTGGAAGCGGGGTTAACTGGTCGAAGTGCCTCGGACTTTGGCACGGAAGGTGGGCATCTACGCCGGAGCGGTTTGCCAGCGTGCCTTGGACGACGACGCCAGATAAATACTTGGGCGTTCCACTCGCTGCTTACCGTGACAGTGAACAGTATTGGACAGGACAGATTAAAGAGATACGGGAAAGAGCTGATATCAATCAATCAATCAATCAATCATTTTTTATTCAAGACAATAATACAAGACTATTGTCTTGGGGGACGTGACAAAAGGCGGAAAAGTGCCTGACGAGGTCACGCCACCCTGTGGCAAGCAGCGGTTTGACACTCATGCAGAGTTTCAACAGAGTTTACATGCAGAGAAATGTCTTAGATGAAACTGTATCCCCCAACCCCCTTATTATATATATATTTTTTTTACAGTGCAAGAATATGTACAGGAAACAGAGTACAAGAATAAGTGCAGCAACTTCTGCTAGCAATACATGTTAACAAAAACACTTCCAAACATAAAATACATGTAAACTATCGAACTTGAAGCACATGGAACATAAAATTGAAAACAAGAAGAAAAACATGAAAACATAACACACTAGTCTTCCGTTAAGAATAATCCCTTGAGTGTTTTCTTAAACCTGCTTAATGAAAGATTTTCAGTTAATAGGTCGTGAATGACGGGATAGTTGTTTAATAAATCTGCTATCTGACAGCTTAATCTTTGATGTCCATAGTTTGTTCGAGCTCGGGGCTTGACTATGATGCTTTTTCTTAAATCGTACACACTTCTTTTTTCTTGGTATTTTGTTTCAAAGGTAGATTTATCCAACCGGTATTGGCGGTAAACTTCCAGGCTTAGTCTGTATTTGTAGAACTGAGGCATTTGGAGTATTCTATGCGATCTATAGTAGGGCGCACAACTAGAGGACAGCTCTAAGTTACTGATAGCGCGTATTGCTCTTTTTTGTATTGAGAGTAAGGAATCTAAATTTGTTTTTGTTGTGGTTTGCCACACAAGAGAACAATAGCTAAAACGTGAATGTATAAGGGAGTAGTACACTAGTCGTTTGATAGAAGCTGGCAGGTAACACCTCAGTCTGTTTAAGATGCCTAAGGCACGAGAGAGATCAGTTCTAAGTGTGTGGATGTGAGCATTCCATAAGAGATTTTCGTGGAATGTCACACCTAGAAATCTGGTAGTAGAAGACTGTTGTATGTCCAGGCCATTAAATTTTAAACACGGAATTGTATACATTTCTGTACCTTTGGAACGAAAGAGTACATACTTTGTTTTGTTTATGTTTAATGCGAGCCGGTTACTTCCCAGCCATGAGGTTAAGCCCAACATCCAATTGTTCGCCTTTCTGAACAGCGCATCTAAATCCCTACCCGAAAAGAACACATTGGTGTCGTCCGCATATAAAACCAAATTCGAGGCACCCGGTATATTTACAATATCATTAATATAGATGAGAAATAAGACTGGCCCTAGGATGGACCCTTGTGGTACACCATACAACAGAGTGTTTGTCTCTGAACATTCACCATTGATGACAGTATACTGCTCACGTGAAGTTAAATAACTCATGAGGAGAGTACCAGCTATACCCCGGACACCGTAATGCTGAAGCTTTTTTATAAGTATATCATGTTGGACACTGTCGAACGCTTTTCTAAAATCGAGGAATATACCCAGAGTTAATGCCTTGTTTTCGATATTGTGCAGAATTTCATCTTTTATTCCAAGTAGTGCTGTTTCTGGAGATTTGTTTTTCTGGAAGCCGAACTGTTGCCTTACGATAATATTTTGCGAGGTTAGAAATCCAACAAGCCTTTTGTTTATAATATGCTCAGCTATTTTCGAAAATACAGAAAGCACAGAGATCGGCCTGTAATTGTTCACGTCATCGAAAGAGCCTCCCTTGTGTATAGCCGTCACACGAGCAAGTTTCATTTTGGCTGGGAAAACTCCCTTTTCCATTATAAGATTGCAGATGTGTGCAATAGGAGTACTAACTATTTGACTCACAGCCTTCAGTGGTTTTGGTCTGATCTCATCAGTGCCAGATGCACAACCGTCTTTTAGAGACATAATTATATCTTGCACCTCGCTGAAATCAGTGGGGGACAAAAATATTGTATTCGGATTACTTGCAGTGACATAATTTTCCCAAGGTGTAGAAGAAGGGACATTTGTTGCGTCGGCTAAAGGAGCACCAGCAGCGAGAAAATGCTCATTAAACAGGTTTGAAACCTCTGCTTCAGACAGATCGGCATTCCGAAATTTCACTTTTTTTGTTTCTGCATTCTTATAGATTAACTCTCTCATAGTTTGCCATACCAGTCGTGTATTACCGTTCACCTGTGTAAATTTGTGTGTGTAGTATTTGAGCTTTGCTTTTTTTAAGTCTGAATTTAGCAGATTTCGTACTTTCTTGAATGCATGAAAGTCACTTTCATCTTTTGTTTGCAAGAATGTTTGGAAAAGTCGGTTTTTCTGTTTGATTCTTTGAAACAATTCACGAGAAATCCAGGGCTTTCGTACTTTTTTGTTCTTTTTTCGGGGCTTGAGGGGAAAACATGTGTTATAAGCAGATACAAAGCATGAAAGGAAAGCGTCGTAAGCGGCATCGGGGTTCGAGAGCTCCAAAATTATGTTCCAGTCAACATTTGTCAGCATGTCCCTAAACTTGTTAACATTGTACTCGGAGTAATCTCTAATTAATACTTTGTGTTCGGGGGCGACTGTGTGTTTGCAGGGTAACACACAATATATTGGCAAATGATCGCTTAAACTGCAGACCAGGGTGCCTGATTTTACATTCTCACGAGGGAAACTTGTAACGCACAGATCAAGAATACTTTGGGAACTTGGTGTAATTCTTGTCGGTGTGGTGATTACGTTGGAGCAACCATAAGACTCGTATAACTCTTTGAATTGTAAGTAGGCTTGATTGTCAAGGGAAGCATTCAGGTTGAAATCACCCACAAGAACGCTTTCAGACTTCAGCTGAACACTGAGTTCAAGTATCTTTTCAGTAAACTGCATAAAGTCACGGAGAACGCCTGATGGAGGACGGTACATGACAGAGAAAATCATACCACGACACTGTATAACTATGCATTCATAATTATCGCCAATTATCTTGAACTCCGGAAGTACCTTATAATTAAGCTTTGATCGGATGTATACAGCGATACCACCACCACGCCTCCTACAGCGACATGCAGATACAACATCATATCCGGAAAGTGAAAAACACTCGTCATCACATGAGAACCAAGTCTCTGTAAAACAAATGATGTCATAGGAATGATTAGGTTCCGACAAAAAGAAATTACTTCATCATACTTGTTGCGTAAACTCCTGGCATTAAGATGAAAAACTGAAAGTGTGGGCAGGTTTTTCATTGTGGAAGAAAATTTCAAAGAAAAACAAACTTGCCAAGAATAATCACTGCAGATCATCAAGATCCTGAACCGTGCGAATCACCACAGCATTATCTCCGCTCTTCTTCCGGACTAGCACTTTTCCGTTCGTGTGCCATACGAAAGCGTAGCCTGCGTTCTTCGCCCACTCCTTCGTTTTTGTCAGAAGACTACGGGAAAGCCTTGTCATGTTTTCGCACATAAACATCTCACCAGGTTCATTCCTTAGTGTCTGTCGCTTTGCCAGCCAGGCGTCACGATGTTCATGACTGACGAAGCGAGCAATGATGCCCCGTGTTTTGCCTTGTTTCGCAGGAAGCCGATGTAGTGCGGTGATATCTTGCTTAGTTAGTGGCTGAATATCCAGTCTAGGGGCTAATTCATTTATTTTTTCGAGCAAGTTCTCGTTTTCAGTTTCAGGAATGCCGCGAAATTCAATGTTGTTGCGACGGCTACGCCACTCCAGGTTATCTACATCTTGCATTATCTGTTGCAGTTCACTGGAAGAGTCGGCCTTTTCTATCTGATCCATGCGTTCGGCTAGTTTTTTTGTCGCTTGCTCTTGAATTTGAAGACGATACTGAAATTCATCGAACTTGTCTGACAGGAACTTCACGCTGGAGTCAAGTGCGTCTACCAGTTTAGGGAGAGCTAGAAGAGTATCGAGTTTGGTCTGAATTGCTAGCAAGTGCGCTGCTAAGTCGCTGTCTAAGTTGGGGCTCTCCGAGTCATCGCTTCGTGAACCCTTGCTACACCGGTCACACTTCCAAGATTTCTTGAAAGAACCGCGTTTGGAATTCCATGTTTCGTCACTTATACCAGAACATGCACCCAGATGAAAAGTAAATTGGCATTCTGAACAGGTCATATGCGGCCCATTGTCGGGAACCCGCGATCGGCACGCACAACAACGCGACATGGTTAAAACCGTGGCAAAGCAGAAAAAAATAACAAGAGGTCTTTGGCAGCAGCGGCATAGGCGGTGATAAAACAACAAAAAGAAAAAAGCAGTACAGAATAATATCAACCAACCTGTAAATACACAGAGGAGAGGCTCAGATGCCGTGCACGAGGGTTGATGCCGCCGCTGCCAAATGACGAACGACGCCCCTCGCGGGACTTGTTGCCGGTTGTCGCTGTCGGCGCTGGTGCAATGGCGATGGGTATTCCCGGGTTTGCCGAGCCGTCTCGAATATGTCCACAGCAATTTCAGGCCGATGTGGCCGCGTGTGAAAGTGTGAAGTGGGTGGAATCAGTGCGTTGCCGCAAATTGCTGTCCTTCAGGTTCCAGAACACCGGGTCGGGGAAAACTGTAAATACACAGAGGAGAGGCTCAGATGCCGTGCACGAGGGTTGATGCCGCCGCTGCCAAAAAGTGGAAAGGAACGACCTTGTCCATTTTCGCCAGAGCCACTGTTTGCAACTTGTTCTTTATCAGCAGGCTCTGGTACGTCATGCAGGTGTTGCACTGTTCACGGTTAAGTATTCAAAAGCTACACCGAATTTTCGCCATCTTTGTCTGGTCGTCTGAATGGGAGCGCTGCAGCCGGACCAACCTGTTCCGACGGGTTCAAGACGGCGGGCTGGGACTGGGCCATTTGTTTTTGAGACAGCTGGTCAATCGCTTTTTGTTTCTTCGGGACACAAGAGACCCGTTTTTGCGTACCGTATGCCAAGTTAGGCTGCGGCATCTGCTTCCAGAGTACATAGTCGGAACTGCTGACGTTTACAGTAGGGTCACCGGTTTTTACCGGGAAATCGTAGCCAGTGTAAGGTTTCTTTCCGCGCGGTTTTCAAATGACTTTCTGTCGACTGTGAAACGAAAGAAACTGTACCGTGCTTTGTGCGATGTAGTTTTCCCGGTGCCCTTGTACAGGGCCTTGTACAGTGGAGGCCAAGGCAAAGATGTTTTAAAGAGAGTTAAAAACATGCAGGTGCCATCAGGAACCAAAACCTTCTTTTTTAAGCTGCACACCGGAACTTTACTGGTTAAAAAATTTTTAGAGGGAAAGGAATTATTTTTACCCTGGGGTTCTCACTGTTTAATTTGCAGAAAGCCTGAAACAATAGACCATGTATTTTTACACTGTTGGGAAGGGGTTTATTTTTGGGATGTATTACAGCGAACCTTAAAGAAAGAATTTCCACTAGACCCGTATGGCATCCGTTACTTATGTGTTGAAAATGAGGATGGGGTGCCTTATGATTTAATAATGCTGACAGGCCTCCACTGTATATGGCGCTCGAGAATGGCAGGCTTTCACTGTGACAGAGACGCAAGACCTGCCCGAATCTACTTTCGAGAAAGTATGGACATGTTTCTGGCCATTCAGAAGGCCGCAGCGGAGCCTCCGGAGTGGCTCTCAAGACTAGAGCCACTCTGTACACTGCGTGAATTTTAAGTTGACGAAGCCAGACTCATGCTGGCTGACTTCGAGTCGGGTGTACATAGCGTTTGTCTTTTGTTGATTGTTTGTTATGTGCAATTTTCTGTGTCAAAGCCAGGCAATAAAGAAAAAAAAAGACGGTGGCGTGGTGGTCTCGCCCAAAGCCGTTAAAGATCTGTTCGCGCAGCCACGGGTTCGATTCCCGTTCGTTGGTATTGATCGAATTTCCTTTTTCATAATTTGGCCTCAGCTCAAGGCAGGGACTCCGGAACTTTTTCCGAGTAGGGGGTCCAGGTTTTCGAGTTTATTTTCTTTATTCCATGCTTTCATTAAATGTTTATTGAATTTTAATTACTTTTTGTTTATAGATTCATACTTCCCTGTCCAAACATGTATTTCAGATGGTGGACATGAAGCTTATTCATATATATACATATATACATATATATATATATATATATATATATATATATATATATATATATATATATATATATATATATATATATATATATATATATATATATAATGTGCACAAGATGAGTGATCGACTGCATTAAAAAAAGTTTATCCGTACTATTTCAATGCCAGTAATCATGGTCATGAACAAAGCTCAGTTAACAGTTTCTGTTGGGACATGATGGATTTAGGTTACTTAAATTAAGCATTTTAAAGACTGTCTATGAAGCCAGTGAGCCCACCTCCACTGTGCTATACATTCATAACGCCCTAAAATTGAAAAGAAGTTTCCCACTCTGCCTGCTTCTGGTCTTTTGACGTTACACCTACCATTTTGCTTTCCGTCGCTCGCTGTGTTGTTCTTAACTTAAGCTGAACCCTTTTGCGTTTGCCTCCACTTTTCTCTTGAGGGACAGTGGTACACTGACATTCATGATCTGAGAAAACCTGCCATATGCACTCCATTCCATTCTTATCCTTCTATTATTTCCGTTGATGATTCGGATCAGCTGTCACTAGTTGCCCTAAGTGACCTATTCCTCTGTCACTTCCAGCACCTCGCTACCAATTGTGAACTGTGAGGTGCTGGAACTTGTGCTGCCAATTTTCTTGCTGTGCGTTTTCACCGCCACAGTTAGTATCTAGCTTTCACGCACCCGCAGTTTGGAGTCAGCATGTTTAAGGTTGTTTCACCCGGAGAGTATTACTAAATTAATGCAAATATCGTGCTTCTGTCAGAGAAAAAGGCTCCTTCTTGCGCGAATAAACATGCATGTTTTCGTTGCTTCGTAGCGCTTAAATTCCGAAAGATACTTTGGCGTTCATATCGAATGTGCTTAGTGTTTGTGAATATTCATCGAGGGATTTTTCTAATGGTTGTAACAGCGCTTTCTGTGAATACCTAGGCGGCGGCTCAGCAGCCTCCAGCCAGCTCACTGAAGACCTGCAAAGAGTTGGCACTGTCGCATCCCACATGGGGGTTCACTTGGCGAACCCCTTCGACAGTGATCGCCACCAAGCAGACCCATCGGTGGCCGCCCTGCTTTCGCGCACTCAAGAGGCTTCTATTTCAGGAGCCAGTTGTATGGCTTTTATTTGATATATATATATATATATATATATATATATATATATATATATATATATATATATATATATATATATATATATATATATATATATATATATATATATATATTGTACTGCAAGCTCCAAAAAATATATTTGAAGTTATTTTTCTTGGAATACATATTCTGTGTATGTACTGCTTTTCTGCTTTTATGCTTTGCGGATTAGATGAAACACTCCAGCAAAATGAATTGCAGCATCCCTGCCTGGCGCTTGTGTCTGACCATTTTTGCTGTTGTAGGCTGCTTCTGTGCTTATTTTGTTTTTTTTTTGAGCATATGAGCTCTTCTAACATTATTAAAGTGTGCATAACAGCTGTAGCCATATCCAATTTTCTGTGGCATCTGTGTTGTCTTGACCTGTCATAAAAATATTGGCCTGTGTGACCAGTGTTATCAAAGCTACAGCTAAGAGGTGCGAATGCACTGGCTGAACATATTTTCCGAGGTGGTCATCCAAGGAGCATGATTGGCAGTGTGTGTGACAAATGTATTCCAGAAATGTTTCCCTTGGAAGCAGGCTAAGTGCATGTTTTATGCCTCCTGTTTTGTCACATAAACGAACTCTAACGGAAGCATTGATTGAGTTACTGCACGACAAAAAATGGTAAAATGTCACCTAAAACTTGAAACGGTCGAAAAGGATTCTTTTGGAGCTGCAAATAAAAACAGTAAAGGGGAACTTTGAGGAGGGTGATGTTGGAGGTGGGGCAGGGGGACATAATCTGAAAAATGAAAGCACTACAACTATGGCCAAGTCGCCTGAGAGAAGGGATGAAGTGGGGGGGGGGTATACAAATAAGGAGCCAGATGAAGTCGATATAATGCCAGACTCTGCGGTGTTCATTAATCTGCATTGACATCGCATAGAACGCAGGAGTCTGCAATTTGCCCCATAACGAAAGCAGCTGCCACAGCCAAGAGGCTGGTACCATAGCCCCTGAGCCACCGCAGCAGGTGAAAAACTTGTAACCTCTTATAGGAGCTCTGAAAGGGGCTCTAGTAAAGTTACAATATGCCTGGGACGTTAAAGCACGCCAGTTCACGAATATTGTGTAGCAAGTATTTTTTTAATGCGCTTTGTAGCGGCTGAGCTCTCTGCAGTCAAAATTTGAATTCTCTCCTCTCATCACACTTTGTACGCTGGAAGGTCGGCGCTCCTCCGCCGGCCCCACCTCCGGGGTGCGAAGCTTCCTGACCCACCAGAGCTACGCTGCTTACTGGCCGTGGCCATAGTAGCTGCCCGACGTCTGAAAGAATGCAACCAGCAGCCATCTCTCAACTTGTATACGCATTTGTGAGCGATGAAGAAGGGCGCGAGCATGAAAAAGTCTCCGGGAAGTGCTGGCCAACTTTGGCGCGTGATTGTGGGTTCTCTGCAGGTGTAGAGGTGTACTACTTGGCTCGGATGTTTATGACAAGCATATGCAGTGATTGAGAGAGTTGATGTGCTCTCCTCAGAAGGTGTTTCTTGAAGTCGTGCTTGAATTTCAACCTCATCCAGCTTCTCTTAGTTGCTTTTTACTACAGAATGTCTGTGGTGTTTAGGATAGTCAAGCTGCCGCATTGCCTCAGTGTTTATGGCGCTCGGCTGCTGACGCAAAAGCCGAAGGTTCGATCCCAGCTACTGCGGTTGAATTTTGGTGGAGGCGAAATTCTAGATGTTTATGTACCGTGTGATGTCAGTGCACGTTAACGAACCCCAAGGAGTTTATATTTACGGAGCCATTCACTACTGCGTCCCTCGTAACCCGACTCAGTTTGGGACATTAAACCCCCTTAAAGATAGCCAGTTGCTATATCCAGTTTGTAGTATGGTTTTATGCAGGGTAAAAGCATGCAGATTCTGTTTTTAGCTGCCACATGGTTGTGCAGTATGGTTTTAGTAATGTGTTCTGTTTGAACCAAATGTTTTGTCGTTCTTATTAATCAGTAGAGGAAAAGAGCGCGGCACTCCTGCCGTGAGTTATTTCATGAGGACGTAACTGCCACTTTGAGGCCGACTTGGCACTTTCTACGGGGTTGGTTGACTGCACTTTTTAGACATTCTTGTGGTCCAGCCATTTCTTTCCCGGAACCACGGCAGTAGACTAAAAGCTGGTTTAAAAAGCGCCTCTGCTACATTTCCTGTTTGATGTTCTGAAGTGTACGTAGTGCTATTTTTTGCTAATTCCTAGGTTTCCTGCATATGTAAGTGAATG
This sequence comes from Amblyomma americanum, assembly GCF_052857255.1. Taxonomy (NCBI): domain Eukaryota; kingdom Metazoa; phylum Arthropoda; class Arachnida; order Ixodida; family Ixodidae; genus Amblyomma; species Amblyomma americanum. The sequence goes on along the minus strand of NC_135497.1, from coordinate 305,214,260 downwards.
CGGTTTTGAAATCTACTTTTCTTCCTTTGTTTGGTACAGTCGTTATCCAGCAGTTTTTTTTTCTCATTATTTCTTTTGTATAGCGCATAGGTTTCTTTACAGGTTTGTACCATGTATGATCATCTGCTGAATCTAATGTACAGTCATGCCATGTTAATTTTACCCCTATTGAAAGGGGCAGTTTTTCCGGGACCAAAATTTTGGATTGTATTTATGCCTCATTCAAATGCAATGTCTATGTCGAGACAATGGACAAGGTGAAAATGCATATAGCCTATTGGGACATATGTATTTTTGTCTTGTTATTATGAACAGCGATGACAGACAAATCCCAAGTGCCTCTACCAGATGTTGCACCCCTTGTATATTGATATTGATGGTTTTAAAACTCCTCGCGATTACACTAACGCTCCCGTGTTTCCCAATTTCCGTGTGCCACTATAGCAGGCACCAGCCATAAAGCTTTATTTAAAGAATATTTGCTTCTTTTTCTTCACAATTTTTTTATACGTCTTTATTTCTGCATAAAATAGGCCTAGCCTTGCGGCAAAAATGAGGGGCTTCTTGGGGGTGGAGGTGGTCAGGAGGAGGAGGGCCGTTCTCCACTTCTTCGAAGTGGGGTGGTCCTGTGGTCGGCTCTGCGAAGAAACGGCCAGGCCCTTCTTCTTTGAAGTATAGGAGAAAAGCCCGCCAGAGCCGGAGTGCGTCCGATGATCCGATGTGTAATGGGTCGATCCACCATTTCACAATTCTTTATTACGGCCAACTCACTTTATGGACACTTTTGCTGGGGAACACTGTCCAGTTTTTTGCTTGTGTGTGATGTTCCTGCCCCAGTGTTGCCCACTGTGGGTATTGCATAAATAAGCAAATAAAATGCAGCACAAAGTGCACTCAGGGTTTTTTCTTCATTTTGTAAAAGTGCAATTTACAAAACTTCCTTGAGTTGTGGAAAACACTGTTCACCAAACCATGGCATATGCTGAACAAATTTTAAGAGAACCTATAAACTCTCAAACTAAACATGAGAGAAATGGGTGGGATGGTTTTCTCAGGAGGAGGAGCAGGAAAGAGAGGGAGGTTAACCAGTGAATAATCGGTTTGCTACCCTGCATGGGGGAAAGTAGTGAGGAGAGAAAAAGATGAAGGAGAAAAGACAGTTGCAGGAAATTCAAGTCACTATGTAAAGTCACAGCGTTCAGCAAAATCAGCCTATCGTGCAGGCCAGAAGTCTTCAAAAAGCGGAGCAGTGCCTTGCAGGCCTTCACCGCCGCGGCCAGTGACCGAGAATCTTCGTTTCCATCAGTGGGTGCAGGTCTAGATTCTCCAGTGCACGGCAGAGAGACTGTCTTTTGGCGCTGTAGGCAGGGCATTCACAAAGAATATGGTCTACAGTCTCATCACACCCGCAGATGGCACAGCAGGGTTGTCACAAATACCTATTAAGAAGGAGTAGTGCTTGGTGAAAGCTACACCAAACCACAGGCGACGCAACAAAGTTGCTTCACGTCGCGGTAGGCCAGATGGAAACCAAAGCTTTAGATCTGGGTCTAAGGTTTTTAAAGGCAAATGCGAGAATTGGCCTGAATTCCACGCGGCAAGCGTGATGTCCCGCAACAGTGCTGCGTCGGATCTCGTGATGGGCATGGACACACAATCACCCTCGTGGTGAGCAGTTCGCGCGTTCTCGTCCGCATGGTGGTTGCCTGTGATGCCGCTGTGTCCTTGCAGCCAATGGTAAACAATATCGTGCCCTTTGTTGGTGGCTGTGTGGTGGAGCTCTCGTATTTCGGCGACAAGTTGTTCATGGAACCCATGACGAGCAGATTGTAGCGCTTGGAGGGCTGCTTTTGAATCAGTGAAAACAGACCATTGCTGGGCTTTTTCTTCACTGATATGCCACTTGAGAGGTTCATTGATTACCATTGCCAACATTACTGGACCCATATTGCCAGCCTTCACCGAGGACAACCGCGTCATTTCTCCATTATTATTTCCAAGTTGACCAGTTCAGTCTTGCACTGGCATCTGCTAGCCATCCTGATTAGCTTGGTTTCTAGAGCAACAGCCCCAACGGGCAGTAGTTATAGGCTTGGTCCTTGTACCGGAAAGAATTTATGTTTCAGTTGGCCTTTAGAAAGATAGAACAATGTCCTTTTCACACTTTGGTACCTTTGGCCGCAAAGAATGCAATTTTGTGTGATACAAAGCTTTGCACTGGCATTTTTTCATATCCATAACATAGAAGCTGTACGTCCGGGAGGTCACTTGAAATTAGGGGCTTGAGCTAGTGGCTTGCAAAAACCGCTTGTGTCTAACCTCCTAATTTTCCGGCAACACTCATGGATGTGCACAGTGAGTAGGTTTTTCTAAGTGCTGGCAAAGGTGTCTTTAAAAATCAAAATCTAGGCTCCAACTGCCCGTTCTTCCAAGTGACATTGAAAATTGAAGGTTTCTTGGAGGCAGCTGTGGGCACAGTGAGTTGCATGATTCGCCATATTTTCGTCATAACTTATCCGTGCTTTGTTCAACAATTTACATACTCAAGAGTTCAACAAAGCTTTCTGTGGTCAGGTATTGCAATCGAAGTGAAGGAATGTAGTCACTGACCATAATTTTTTGTAGCTGTGTGGCTGGGTGTAGGTGCATGCTAATCAGCGATTCCTGCCTTGCTTGAAATCTATATGTCCTTAGAGGGTTTCGCTAAGCAATTTGGATGAAATTAGCCTTTATTAGAATAAGGAAGAATTATGGTGTATACGTAATCATATGCCTCCGAGGCTGTAAAGGTCTGAAGGCTTGAACCGGACGCTCGGTGGATCATTTAGAAATGTACAACAAGCAAGTAAGTAATTAAGTGGTTTAATAAAATAATAATAATAAAGAAATGAAAGGAAAATATTTTTGCTAACCTACCATTGATACTGAAGCACCTGAGTTGGGCCAGCAGAAATAAACGATAGCAGGCAGAATGGAGAAATGAAATGAAAGAGGTGAGGGGACAGGAAGAGAGGATAGGGGGAGAGGTAATGTACACAAAAATTTTTTACACAATAATAAATATGTACAGGTTGCGCACGTGATTAGTTCATGGTGAAGCAATAAAAACGCGCACAGCACAATGTTCACTACAGATGCAGGGGGCGCCCAGCTGTTGGTCGTCCAAGGTAGCACTCGCTGAGCATTCGGTCACTGCGCGTAACTACCTGGCGGATACAACAAATAAAGAAATAAAAACTGGTGTAGTGCAACAGTGCATGAAAAAATCAGTGAAATATGATACAGTACAATATGATACATTATGATACAGATATATGATACAGAAAATGATGCAGTACAGTCTCAGTACAACACTATTAATATTGTGAAAGCAGAAATACACAGGTGCAAGAGAAACAGTTTTTTCGCAGGTAATAAGGGCGAAAATGCAAGAACCAGAGAAGTGCACAATGCGTATGTCGTGCTATTCCAAGTCGACGCATGTTAAACGACTCCAGTTGTTCTAAATTATTCCCAAGCCTTCCATTAGAGCCTCTTTTATAACTCATGTCATATCAGGGCATTAAACACCAAAATTTAAAATTTTTATACCAATTTTAAGAAATATTTGAAACATGTGCAATGCAAAAAGAAACAATATTTCATGGGTAATAGTGAACTCTTGAAGGGAAGGCTAGGATGTACATTTTTATATAGAAACAAGGCAAGGAAAAAGATAGTTGTCCTTCACACATTACTTCTGCAAGTTGTATGTCCAGCATGATGATGCCCCTCAGTGAAAGTACTGGGCAATGATCCTGTCTCTAGTTCTAAAACCACTTGCCGAATCCACTAGTGGCACTGTGGCTGGCGGCTGGGCTGCTCTAGAGACAGGAACAGGCGCAGTACAATCACGAGTGGCATCGTACAGTAGAGCGGGTGGGACGGGGTCCTTGAGCAGCCGGCCCAAGTTGTGCAACGCCGCACATGCCGTAATCACGATAGGCACCGTGGCCGTCTTGATTTGTACTCTCATGTCGAGGCATGGAAACCTCTTCCACACCCCGAAGGTTCGCTCGATGCTGCATTGCGTTCTTATTTGTGACTTGTTGTACCTGTAGAAAATAAACGTTTTCTTTATTGAGAGCTGCCTTTACCTTTGTTAAAACTACAGCTTGAACTTACTTGTACTGTGGACTTCCTGGTAGAACATCATCTCTCAAAGGAGTCATCAGGTATGGCCTGCATGCATAGCCCATGTCACCAAGGAGGATGCCGGGAATGTCCCCTGTTCGTACTGCACCCTGGCCCGACTGTTATCAAAAATGCGGCTGTCATAAGCCGAACCGGGCCAGCTGGCAACGAGGTCCAGAAACTGAAGTTTGTGACCTGTGATTGCCTGCAAAATAAATAAATTAGCACGAGTAAGATCGACTTGACCTGCACTGCGGCCAGAATGTTATTCTGGAATATGAAAGGAAATAGTGTAGGGCAGCTGAATAAAAATGTGTGCTTGTGTAAACCACTTGCATATAACATCAACACTGCTTGTTTTGAGCAATTTATATTCGTGGACACTGCATAAAAAAGTTGCAGCAACAATGCACACTTGTCTCGTACTGTTATGTTATTTTCATGTCTGTCATTACTGAAGGCATGTGCTACATATGCAAAACAACTCACTACTGTAATAGGTTACCTCTGCATTGAAAACAGTTAAAACGAAGGCTTATTTGTGATGAAATAGGACCAGGTAATTATTGTCAAAGTTTACTCTACTCAAAAATAAGAATTAAGTTTGCATACAACACAATATTCCTACGGCCTGTACTCAGCTGCAAATCCAGGAAAAATCTCCGATTTAAACATTTTTCACAGAACTGTTTGTTAGTAGCAACATATTCTTTTGTTATGCTGTTATTGTTGTGATTATCAGCAGCAACAACGTAACGATGGTGAAATTACGAATTTATGTTATCAATACTAATATAACGCGAGGAGAAGAGAAAATTAAAAATACAATTACGGTAGTAAGGCAGCCTCGACCCCTGTTTGCGCCAGGGCAACTGAAATGCTGGCTTCTACAAGTATGGTGTCGAAGGGTGGCTGACATACCGTCATTAGCTCACTACTTCAATACCTTGGAACCGATTATAGCGCGAAGGGCATTCCGAAGCATTAAATGGTGCCTCCCGCCGAATACTGAACATTATTTTTTCTCACTTCGCCGAACATAATTTTTTTTGTCGCAGAACTTACCTGAACATTGATGGAGAAGTATCCTTTCCTGTTGCGGAAGACTTCTGCATCATTTCCTCCCGGACTCTTTATCGGGATGTGGGTGCAGTCGATGCAGCCGGTCACGCCAGAGAACTTCGCCACTGCGTAAAATTCCTCCATAACTCCCGGGGCTTCGGCGGCGCTCGGGAACTTCACGAGCTCCGCGAACAATGTCTCGGCTATCATGTGCGATATGCGCGCGATGATCCGCGACACTGTCGGTTGAGACACGTTCACAAGATCGCCGGTGACGATCTGGAAGGTCTCCGCGCCGTAGAACCGCAAGGCCACGAGCAGCTAAAGCAGCGGCGGCACCGGGAGACCGCGTTCGTCGGTGTTGGCGCGCAACGGAAGCCTCCCAAGCAGCTCCAGCACCGCTTGCTTCGAGAAGCGGTACCTGCTCAAGAATTCGGCATCGTTGTATATCTTCATGGGGTTTTGCCGATCCCTGAGCACTGGCCGCGGAGCGCGCGCGTACCTGTATGCTCTGTCCTCGGCGATTTCGGCGGCGCGAGCATAGAAGTTGACGAAGTCAGAAAAACTGCGGTAGGACTCGGCCATGTCGAAATGCGGAAAGTGTCACTTAAGCTAGCAGAGAGCCTAGCTTAAGTTGTCGGGTCGATAAGTGCGCCTTTGATCGTGACTTAAGTGAAAGTGCTGTTTATGAATTGCTTTAAGCACCGGAGAGTCACTTAAGTCGTACTTTAAGCTTAAGTGTCGTTCTTGAACACGGAGGTTAGTATATCCAAATACTGAACATGAAAAAATGGCCTGGCTTAGCTAAGGTTAAGCCTAGGATGCGAAGCATAATAGATTTGTGAAAGGGATTCGGTATCGCCTGCCCGTAAGTCAGTCTAGTCTCTTCGTTGTTTAGCAATCTCCTGGAGGAGCAGGAGTTAGCCTTGGTGGTCGCGGCCGCGCGGCGAGCGCGCGAGTTGAGCCCCGTTTCTCCACAGCTGGCGTGACGTCAGACCACGTGCTCGGCTGCAGCGCCCCTAGCGGGAGGAGCGGGAGTTAGCCTTGGTGGTCGCGGCCGCGCGGCGACCGCGCGAGTTGAGCCCCGTCTCATCATCATCATCAAAACGTTTATTTCCACCGAAATGAAACTCCTTTTTGGACCCCCCGGCACGCAGGCCTAAGGGAGCCCTACTTAGGAGCCTCGCAAACTAAGGTCTGGTGAAGACACATTGTCGCTTCACGGCCTCAGCCGCCAGGCGGATGGCTTGTCGCTGCTTAGCGGGGTCCTCGCTCCGCAGCAAGGTCTCCCAGGCTTCTCTATCTTCTATCTTTTGCTCGGCGCCCGGGCTTCCAGCACATTCCCATATGACCCATATGACATGGTCGAGAGTGCCCCTCTCCCCGCACGTTATACAATATTGGTCTTTCTCCTCTTTGGAGATTGTGATGTATACCCAGAAGGGGCTTATATGATTCCCCTCTTGCAATCTTCTCCACGCAATTGCCTCCTCTGTTGCGAGGGAACGGTCGGGCGGCGGATAGACCCTCCTGCTCAGCTTATAATGTTCCGTGATCTCGTGGTATGAAATTAGGCCATCTTTCATTCCTATGCGAGAGGGCTGCTCTGCGGCCGCCCGGTGATAGAGAGCTCGGGCAAGCTCGTGTGCAGCCTCATTTCCTGCAATAGACTCATGCTCTGGGATCCATATTATCTCTATGTTACGTTCTATCGGCCTCGCCTCGAGGACGTGTTTGGCCTCTTCCGAGATTCTTCCTTTCGCGAAGTTTCTTACTGCAGTTTTGCTGTCACTTAAAATCGTCGTGGCCTTGGTACCGACGCAAGCGAGCGCTATCGCCAACTCTTCCGCCGCATTGGCATCTCTTGTGCGGCTCGAAGCCGCTACCGTTGGTACTCCTGCCTCGTCGACCACAGCGGATACAGACGCCCCGTGCTGTCCGCACGCCGCGTCTACGTACGCCACCTGGTCTGCCGGTCGCTCCTTCAGCTTCCTCTCGTAGGCCTTAGCCCTATGTTCTCGCCTTTCCTTGTTATACACGGGGTGCATGTTCCGCGGCATAGGTGGGACGCATATCTTGGCCCTGATTCCTGCCGGGATGTTTACCATCTTGTGCGTGCTACTTTCTGGCCGGATTCCTACCCATTCGAGTATTGTCCTGCCCGTGTCAGACTGGCCGAGCCGTTCTAATTGGGATATTCTCACCCCATCTGCCAGCTCAACCCATCTGTTGTGTACCCCCATTTTTCAAGCCGCTCCGTCGACGTAGATGTCGGGAGTCCCAGAGCTCGCTTGGCGCATTTCCTCAATATTCTGTCTACCTTCTCTATTTCTGCCTTGTTCATCTTTAGGTACGGCGTCGCGTAGCAGATCCGACTTATTACGTACGCCTGCGACATTCTCAGGAGATTCCTTTCTTTTAGTCCTCGCCCTTTTACCGCTACCCTCCTGTATATGCCTACCACTTGGTCTGCATATGTGGCTAATTTCTTTATGGTATTGGTGTTGTTGCCTTTCTTGTTGATAAACATGCCTAGGTTCCTCATTTCCTCGACCCTGGGCACCCCCAGGCCTCCCACCAGCACCTTAATTTCTACGTCTCTCTTGTTCCTGCGGTCGCTATTGTACACGAAGAGCTCCGACATCTGCGGTGAGCACGCCAGGCCTCTTTCGGCCGCGTACTTCACCACTACGTCTGCTGCCCTTTGCAGACTCCACTCAATTTCCGCGTCGCTTCCGTTTTTCATCCACATGTTTATGTCGTCCGCGTACATGCTGAATTTTAGATCAGGGATCTTGTTCAGCATGGCCGGGAGACCTCTCATCGCTATGTTGAACAAGAAGGGGGACAGTACGGCGCCTTGTGGGGTACCTTTGCTGCCCAGCCTTATGCTGGGGGCTCGGCGTCGTGGAATTTAATCTCCGCCTTCCTCCCTTGGAGAAAGCCCTTGATGTACTCGTATGTTCTCTTGCCCACGTTTACCTCCTCCAGACCTCTGAGCACCGCCTCGTGTCGGACGTTGTCGAAGGCCTTCGTGAGGTCAAGACCTAGGATCACCTTGCATCTAATCCTTTCTTGTCTACAATGTCATGTTTGAGTCTGAGCATTACATCCTGCGTGCTGAGCTTAGGTCTAAAGCCCACCATCTCGTGCGGCCATAGGTTTCCATCTTCCATGTATCTCGTTAACCTCGTTTGCACTACGTGCTCCATGAGTTTCCCCACGCACGACGTTAGCGAGATCAGTCTTAGGGTTTCCAATTTTGGTTCTTTTCCCGGCTTGGGGATGAGAACAACCTCTGCCTGCTTCCATTCCTCTGGCAATTTACCTTCCGTCCATACTTTGCTCATGTACCGCGCAATTGCATCTATCGAGTCGCCGCCTAGATTCCTGAGCATGACATTGGATATTTTATCCGGGCCAGGGGCCGAGCGAGTTTTTAGCTCAGCGATAGCTGCTCTGATCTCCGCTACCGTAATGTCCGCGTCTAGATCTTCATATTCCGCTCCTCCATATTCTGCCTGTCGTACTTCTGTCGCGTCCCCTATGTAAATGTCCCTGAGCCTGTCCATCAGCTGTTTGTCCGTCCCCTGGAAAGCGTGTCTCGCTTTCACTTGGTTAGCGCTCGCTGCCTGTTTAGATTTTCCCGGGTCGAGGAGATGCCTCAATATATTCCACGTCTTTGCTAGGCTCATGCCCCTTTCCATTTCGTCGCACCTGCCGTACCAATTTTGCTCGTTTAGTTTAATAGCATACGTTTCCATTTCCTTGGTGTGTCTGGCTAACGAACGCCTTAAATTTCTGTTCCATTTTTGAGACTTAAGTCTCTTCTCGAGCCTTTCCTTCTCCTTCCACATGCTCATTAGCTTGCTATCCATTATCTCCGGTGCATCCTCCCCTTCGGCTACTTCTTCCGCGTCCCTGGCATCTTCCCTCAGCTGTTTTGCCCAGTCTCCTATGTCTCCAATTTCCTTAGCTTTGTGGCTTCTGCGAATCTCCCGGAATTTGTCCCACTCCACTATTCTCGCCTGTTTGAGTTTCCGTAGCTTGACTCCTTCTCCCAGCTTCGTAGCTACGATGAAGTGGTCACTACCCAGATTTTCTCTGGTGTTTGCCCATTCTACCCTGCCTGCATTTTTACTGAACCGGGTTCGAACCCGACCGCGGCGGCTGCGTTTTTATGGAGGAAAAACGCTAAGGCGCCCGTGTGCTGTGCGATGTCAGTGCACGTTAAAGATCCCCAGGTGGTCGAAATTATTCCGGAGCCCTCCACTACGGACCTATTTGTTCCTATCTTCTTTCACTCCCTCCTTTATCTCTTCCCTTACTGGCGCGGTTCAGGTGTCCAATGATATATGAGACAGATACTGCGCCATTTCCATTCCACCAAAAACCAATTAATTAATAATAAAAATTTTACTGAAGGTGAGGTCCGGCGCGGTGTCTCTACTTACACTGCTACCTACTCTAGTGGGCGCACATGGGTCGGTATGCAAGGTAAGTCCGAGATTTAGGGACTCCTAAGGAGATGTCTGCCCTTCGGATCTTGCCTCGCGTGCCCCCATTCCTGGTGTGCCGCGTTAAAGTCCCCCACGATCACCAACGGGCTCTGGCCGGCCAGTTTGATGGCTTTTCTAAATATCGTTCCGAATATCATTTTCTTCTGCTTCGGGTTGCTGTATATGTTAAGCAGAAATATGCTTTTTGCTCGCTTGCGTTCCGTAATCATTTCTTGCATTACCGCTTCTATGTCCCCCGTTCTCACTTCGTGCTCTAGGGTTGCTATATTCCTTTTCACCAGCGTGGCCACTCAGCATTTTTCACCCCTATCGCTATAGAAACTTTGGTATCCGGCAAGTTTTACCTGATTTCCCCCAGTTTCCTGCAGCGCTATAGCAATTGGTTTGTCTTCTACATGTTGCACGTGCTGCTGTAATAGCGCTCGCTTCCGTCGGTACCCTCGGCAATTCCATTGCCAAATGGTGGCGTTCTCTTTCTTACTTTGATTCCTGTCCATTGTTGGCAAAAACTACTCTCCATATTCGCCATCCTCTCAGTGAGGCCGTTTAATGCCGCTAGGATCTTGTCCATTGAACCCTTAATGTCCCCTAGAGCGTTTAACCTTACATTCACTTCCTGCATCTGCGTTTCCAGCCTATCAATTTTGCTTCCAAATTTACTCGTTAGCTTCCTCTCCAGCGTCACAAGGGGGTCGGTCTCGGCCGCCTTTCGCTTTATCGGAGTGGGTCTAACCACCTCCGTATCCATTTTCTCGTCTGCTTCTTCTATCTCCGGTTTCGCCTCCGGCAATTTTTGCGCTACCGCTTGCGTGGGAGGCGCCACCGACGTCGACTTATTGTTTACTAATTCTGCTATCATTTTCCTCAACTCCGCAATTTCCATTCCTTGCCTCTTTAATTCTGCATCTTATTTCCCTATCTTCGCTTTCAACTCTGCATTTTCCTTCCTCAGCGCTACTGTTTCTGGGTTAGCCTGGGTGACCTTGCTCGCGAAGCTTACCGCTTTCTCGGGCCCCATCTTGGGTAGTCTCGGGTCCTCCCTGGACGGCAGGCTCGGGAACTCCTTCTTGTCCGTGAGTCTCGCCCCGGACTCGGATCTCGAGGGCGTCCCGGATCTGGACCTTCACTTGGGCCCGTCCTTGGCCTGCGCTGCTCCGTCTTTCCCATCTTCTCGTCTAGTTGCGTCTTTCGTCGCCACGAACGGCTTCCTATACATCTTCCTACACTTGCTGTCGCCCAGTATGTGGGCTCCCCCGCACAGCTGGCATAAGGGGATGCACGTGTGTCCCTGCTCCGGATTCTCCTTGCCGCAGCCTCGGCACTTCAGTTTTTTCGGGTCTGGGCATACATAAGCTCTGTGTCCCAGTAGGCCGCATGTCACGCACACTTCTAGCTTCTTCTTGTACAACCAGCATTTCTTGAAAGATCCCAGACACTTCACCCGCCAAGGCACCTCGCTTCCCTCGAAGAGAATCAGCAGGGAGGCGGAGTCCCCGAGTCTCCGTACGCCCAATATCGGCGAGTTCGCGTCACAGTCCAATGTTTCCCTGATTAGCTCCATACTCATGCTCATAGGAATGCCGTGTATGACTCCTTTGCCCGCGCCGTCCGGCATCGGTGCATGGTTGTTTACTTCCACCGTCTTCCCTCTGATTGTCAGTTTCTTGGCGTCTTGGTACTTCACAGCCCTGTCCTCGCTTGCTGATGCAACGAAGATGGTTTGTTGTGTCATGTTTATCGAGACCACGTCTTCCTTCATAAGCACCTTCGGATCCACCCCTGCTTCTTGCGCTAGTGCGTTCGCAACTTCAAATTCTTGAACGTTCCCCCACGTCGTCGTTATGCCGCCGCTCGGTCTGAGGAGCAGCTTTATAGCGCCTTTTGGTAGGTCTATTATTTTCTTTTCCACCGCTTTCTCCGCCAGCTTCTTCCCTAGTTTGGGCTTGAATTTTCCTAGGCTAGGTTGCTGCTGCGCATTTCTGTTGCCGCCATCTTCATCCGGCATATACCTTTTGTCTTCTCGTTTAAACCAGCCGGTTTGAAAACCTGACTTTTCCGCTTCATCTTCTGGCGCCGTCATCTCGACGCAATCCTCCTCTGTGCCTTCTCATCAATTGCCACCTCGGCCAGCTCGGGTATCTTGCGTGCGTCGGGGAGTCCCCGACCACGGTGCGATGGTTGGTCGAACGCTAGGCTTAGCGCTCGGCTCCTACGAGGCCGCACAGAAATGGCGATAAAAGCATGAAAACGGGCCTACCATCAAAAACTTGTATCCCTTCGAAGCTCCGTTGCTCCGGCAAACGGCTCTTGAAGTCTCAGTCCTCCGCCTTCAATATCTTCCGTTGTCGATCAAGTTCGCGGGAGCTCACGCGGAGCACAAACCACGCGCGTTCAAAGTCCACTAAACACCCTGAGCCCCGTCTCTCCTCAGCTGGCGTGACGTCAGACCACGTGCTCGGCTGCAGCGCCCCTAGCGGCAGGAGCGGGAGTTAGCCTTGGTGGTCGCGGCCGCGCGGCGACCGCGCGAGTTGAGCCCCGTCTCTCCTCAGCTGTCGTGACGTCAGACCACGTGCTCGGCTGCAGCGCCCCTAGCGGGAGGAGCGGGAGTTAGCCTTGGTGGTCGCGGCCGCGCCACGCTGGGCTATGGTTGAGCTAAGTAGTGTCCCTATTATGCTTCTCATAAAAAACAGCTAATTAGTGAGGGCTACTAATTGCTATTGGTGAATATATAACATTCACCTCAAATATTGAAAATAACCCACTAGCATTGACATCAAGGTAACATTTGGCTGTAACATACGGCCCTAACATGATAACCTAGTTAAACGTAAATTCCCTGTCCGCACTTCAAAATTCCATGCATTATTTCAAGAAAGCGCGAGAACAGAAGCTCATACATAGTGCCAAAGAAAACAGTCCATAATAGTGCCACTTATGAAGTTTTTATCGGCAACTTCAATGAGCAAAGCTATGTAAATGGCAATCGAGAGTTGCAGAAAATCAGAAATAAGCGCAATTCAATTGAGACCTTGTCTGGGATTTGGGCGGAATGGCCGCCATTACTTTAGCAACAAAATGATACTGTACGAATCATACCTGACGCTGAATAGCTTTTCTCCTTGCAAGTCCTGCACTGTGCCTAGTACCAAGGTAGTGCTGAAAGTAGCCTGAATCTTTCAACCAACAGTAAGCATGTGAACTAAAGTAGGACAGGTTTGATGGCTACATTTTTTCACTTCTTAAGGGCTATAGACACCAAATTTTTCCTTGCGTGTTTTCATCTTTCAAACGATGCGTTAGGCATTCGTATACATGGAGTACCCGGTGGTATTCGTGTAGGACCACTAAATAATTTATAATTGAATTTCTTCTGAACGCTGTTTCGGTTTAATCAGTCGAGCAATGAATGCGACGCGTAGTTGGTGTTTAGGTCACATGGCCGGGGCATTAAAAAATGTGCTATATAATTGCTGAAACCTCGGTTTTTGCCATTTCAGGTAGATGGTTTAAATGTCGTAGTGAATTGAAACAACATATTAGTGATTATATTAGTTTTTTAGCGCATTACGTGACCAAAATATCAACTTGACATCACAGTCGTCCTGCAGTTGACGAAACCGAAACAGCATAAGAGATAAAATTCAATTATAAATTATTTATCACTTTTAGGCAAATACCACCTAGTAATATATATATATATATATATATATATATATATATATATATATATATATATATATATATATATATATATATATATATTGATGTGTAATACATCATTTGTCAGAAGAAAATGCTCAATAAAATAAGGTGTCTATAGTCCTTTCAGCACCCTATGATAAGACATCAGGTTATCATTCAAATTTTATTTGCCATGCTGTGATACTGGGTAAGTTGAGTGATTTTCAAAATTCCTAACAGTTCATGCTTCTTGCTCATTCCATTCACCCGATATTAATTTTGTGCAGTGACCTTTTCTGGCCACTGCCTGTGCACAAACATCAAGGCATCAGTCGCCAACAAAGATTGGTGTTAAAAACAAATTGAGAGCAGAACGAAAAAATTAAAAAGCCCAAGTAATTTGTTCTCAGAAGGCTGCAGAATTTTTTTATGATTTATGGGTATTTAAGATCCCAAAGCGACTCATACTATGAGCGGCGCCGTAGTGAAGGGCTCAAGAAATTTCGACCACCGGGGGTTCTTTATTATGCTCTGGCATCTCACAGTACACAGGCCTCTAGACTTTCGCTTCTATCAAATTTCGGCCGCCTCAGCCGGGATTGAACCTAAGTCTTTCGGGTCGGCAGCCAAGCGCCATAACCACTGAGCCACCGCAGCGGCTCTACAGAATTCCTTTCACGCTGAGATGAATGCTCGAAATATCATCATGAAGAGTATGATGTGCGGCCACAGAAGAAAATCACTATTTTTCAATTTTTCTATCAAAAGAACAGGCAGAGACAGTCAATGGTGATTAAATTAGCTATGACTTAAAGGTATGATGTCCATGCTTTGAGTAACCGAAAGGGAGGCAGTTATTCTAGGTCCCTTCTCCCTGGCATTGGACTGGCTAGCTCCCAACAAATACAAAACATCCTCAAAATCTCCCAGAATTATCCCATCAGGACATTTGGAATCTCCCCAGGAGGTGCTCATTTTTCCCGAAGACATCCAAAAAACGTCCCCACAGCTGGCCGTGTCCAAAAAATTGTGCGTCCCACGGACAACCCCAAAAGGTTAATGATAGATTTCTTGGCTCTGGCTCAATAAAATTATTTCTTCTCTTTCCTGCAGACTTGAGCTATCTAAGCGCACATATATGCCAAATTTCAGCGACATCCTTATGTTACAGGTGGCTTAATATATCTGTCCACTCGCGTGAATGCTTGCTGGCTAGGCCATTCAGACTTACCTGTTACATGAAATGTGCTTTAACCAAGTGAGAATTTGGGCTGGTTGGTGCATGATCTTGTGACGGGAGCAGAGCAGCACGAGGCAGAGTGAGGCGGGACACGACGCTGAATAACAACCAGATTTTTAATGCACGTTCGTCGAATGTATACATCTCGATCGTATAAGAAGGAAAAGAAAGAAGCATGAAAAACACAAAAGATGTACACGTGGTGAAATATTAAGACATCGCACGCAGATAATCAATTTCTCTGTCTCGAAGCGCTATTGTAGGTATGCAGACGCATACGTCGCTCTTTGTTCAGATGCTGAAGGCTTCTTCAATCTCTCTGGCCCGTTGATCAAAATATGACGGGATGACCATTGTGTTGATAAGCTGCGGAGCGCATTCATGTTCTCTGCAATGTTTTGCTAATTCACTGCTGATGGCACCCTTTAGGTATCTTTTGTGCTCTCGAAGCCGTTTATTCAAACAGCGCCCTGTTTGACCAATGTAGGTGCGTCCGCATGACAGAGGTATTTCATAAACCCCGCTTTTCACACATTTCACAAGTTTTTCGGTGTTTTTGTATTGGTTTTTGTGTGCCCACTGTTGACTTTGGTGCACAGGCTTCTTAACTTTTGGGTGCTCAACAAGAGCACTTTTGCACCAGCTCTTGCTCCTACTTTTTTGAGAGTGTGGGAACTGCCATTATGTGAGGAATGACCGCGTACGGCTTCCTTTCTTCTAATGTGGTTGTGACATATTTTCTGCCTCTAAGTGCTTGCAGAAACCCTTCTGCGACACTAGATAGCGGTCTCGTCGGGCAACCTGCTGTTTTCAGCCGACGATCCTGGGTGTCAAAACTGCCTTGAACTTTATCATGATAGGATCTCGACAATGCACCTCTCATTGCTGTTTTTTTCTACCCCGCTTGATCTTGGAGTGCGCAGATGAGTAGGAGAGCAGTCCCTTCTAGCTTCGTGGTCCGCACCACCAGCATATGTGAGCTTCTAGAAACGCTAGCGTCCAGTCTAGAAATTGCATAACGCTGTTTACTGGGAGTTCACTTATTATTTCTAGTCCTAGTTCTTCTAGTCCTTAGCAAAAGCAGCAATGAGAGCCGCATTGACGAAATCCTGTCATCATGGAGTTCAAGGCAGTTTTGACGCCCAGAACAGTCGGCTGAAAGCAGCAGATTACCCGACGAGACTGCTATTCAGTGTCGCAGAAGGGATTCTGCATGCACTTAGAGGCAGAAAATATGTCACAACCACATAAGAAGAAAGGTAGCCGTACGCGGTCATTCGTTACATTAATAGCATTTCCCACAGTCTCAAAAAAGTAGGCGCAAGAGCTGGTGTAAAAGTGCTCATGTCAGCACCCAACAAATGAAGAAGCCTATGTCAAAAGTCAACAGCGAGGAAAAAAATCAATGCAATACAAAGCACCGGAAAAAAACATGTGAAATGTGTGCCAAGTGGGTTTATAAAACACCTTTGTCATGCGGACGCACCTACATTGGTCAAACAGGGCGCTGTTTGAATGAACGGCATCAAGGGCACAAAAGATCCCTAAAGGGCGGCATCAGCACTGAATTACCAAAACATTGCAGAGAGCATGAATGCGCTCCGGAGCTTATCAACACAATGGTCATCGCGTCATATTTTGATCAACAGACCAGGGAGATTGAAGAAGCCTTCAACATCCGGCAAAAGAGCGACGTATATGCGTCAGCATACTTTCGATAGCGCTTCGTGAAAGGAAAATTGAATATCTGCGTGCGTTTCGCTAATATTTAATCACGTGTACATCTTATGCGTTTGTCATGCTTCTGTTCTTTCCTTATTGCACGAGCGAGATGTATATATTCGACGAACGTGCATTAAAAATCTGGTTGTTAGCGTCGATTCCCACCTCTCTGTTCTTTGTTTCGTGCTGCGCTGCTCCCGCCACAAGAACACGAATTGTGCTAGAATTTTACACTCAAAGGAAATATGAATTCAAAAAGTCGCCCGATCCCGCCCATATAACAGGAAATGGCAGCGCAATACGATGTAATTTCAGTATTACATGTGCTCTTTGCATTTAAATTAATGCAAACAGATGACGCATATGTATGCAGCATTTAACACGCATTATTCGGAGCACTACGGCACCAGCATATAATAATGGCCAAATTCTTCTCTAGCTCTGAGAAATCTGAAAAAATGAAGCAATAAGAACATAACAGAGGCTGAAAGTTGATGTACCTTAAGCAAACATTTTAAAGGGTACAAAAGCATATATGCACACGCAAAAGCAAACGCATGTAAACAGCAACCAGGGTTATAAAAGAAAAGACGAGATGGGCGTACGATACAGATACGCGGTTTCAGGTCACAGATTTCAGGTCACAATCTCCCTCTCGCTTTGCCACTCGCACGAGCCTCGGAGTGTGCTTGAGCGTGCTATCAAAACAGAAAAAAAAATTAATTCTACGAGGCGAAAATAAAAATGAGCATAAACCAACATAACTTGACGACGTTTCCAACGGAAACCTGGAGCTGGAATAACATACTGCAACTATATATATGAACTCAACGCAGCCTTCTGTCCGGCGCCTTCTCACGGCACAGCGAACGCTCAAACCTACGCGTTAAATCCTCGTTACACCCCCGTTTTGTTTTCTTGTGAATGTGTGGAGATAAGTCTGCTTGGAGCCGGATGGAAAGGGGGGACGTCTTGAGGTAGGAGCCCTGGCGCGCTGCACCCATGGTACAGCAGACCGCGCGTGCGGCACAATACGGTGTGGGAGGCGAGATCAAGGTGATCAAGGCGCAAGTAATTCGGTGGGGGTGGGTTGAGAGTCAGCGACGCGATCACAACACAAAACTATACCGCTGCGGCAGGACGACAATGTAGGTAGAGCAGGTTAATCCATGGGCACTCGCAGCAAGAGTCTGGTGGGCCTCCGAAGATCTCTCCGGCCTAGACCGCAGTGGACGGTCACGCTGCCACCAACAACACGCCACAGTCGTCAGAGGCACTGAGGGATGCAGAGTGCACGCTAGGAGTCGCCCATTGCCTTGAAATCCGCTGCCGCGAACGACGCCTGTAAGAGTGCCATTATGGTGTAAGGACGTGAAGCTGCGCAAAAGACTTGCGATGCGCCGCGCGCCGCTGCACCAGTTCCAAAAGGAATTATGTGGGCACGCCGAGTTGCACGGGAAAGCTGCCATGAATCCGTAGCTATGAAGTTCACGACAGCCCAGTGATGAGAGCAAGAGCTGCCGCGCGCTGGGGTTTGCGCGCGAACGGCTCGGGGCTTCGCAAATACGTGTGCGCAAGGTGTCTTCCGTCCAGCGAGGAAGCCGAGCGAGCGACGGGAGGCCATTACTGCGCCTCTGCTAGACAGCGGCGCAACGAGGGCTGCTGGTAGTTGGAGATGCCTGCAGGGACCGCTGCACCGTGCTGAAGTTGGAAACACTAAAGAAGACAGGCACGTTGGTGACCGCCAATCCCAGCGATGCTGATGAAAAGGCAGACCGCCGCCGCCGATCTGCCTGCAGCATGCAGCCGACGGCCCAGGAGAGAGATGCGGGGTGAACTGCACTTCCTTCGGCTGTTCGAACAAAACTGTTCGATCTCTCAAAACGGCGAGTGCGAGAGTTGCCCCGCGAGAGCAAAACCTTCTCTCCCCGTAGATTTTGGCGTGAGGGAGAGAGAAAAGGGAGCGAAGAGTCCATTTGTATTTTTTGTTGAAAAGCATTGGTCCCAAAAACGTTCTTCCAGTTACCTTTCTGGGACGAAACTGCTATGATTTGTTTTTGTTTCTGCTTAACACACTTGCAAAAACGTTTCTAGGCCATTACTGGGCGCACTGCCTTTTTGCTTGTGTTTCTGTGTCCTGACTCTACTGCCTGGAAATGTTCGATAAATGTTGTACTGGGACTGGGACATTCCATGTTTGTGGGCGCACCTGGGCATCTACGTGGTTTGCTGGGCTAGTGGCTTCGCTCTAAACTCTGATCAGCCCTTGACACGCTTCCATGTCAAAGCACTATCAAGTAACTCACAGTATGCAGCATGATGTGGCACTTGTTTGCCATCAATCTATCCCCTGGCGCTTCGAGGTTCCTGAACCAATTAAATATCAGTCAATATCTGCATCTTGACAGAAAGCATAACTAAGTGGATAAGATAAAGAAGTTAGTGAGGATAAGGTGGCCACAGCTGGCACAGGACATAATTAACTGGAGAGGTATGGGAGATGCCTTCGTTCTGCAGTCAATGTAGTCAGGGTTCTGCTGCTGATGGTGATGACAAACAATGTAGTATTGGCCCGGGGCGGCCGAATGAAAGGAGCCATGACGCAGTGGCTTGAAGATGATGTAAGATGATTCACTGGACGAAGAATAGGAATTTATAGACTGAATGACTATTATGTGTCTTAAGAGTGTATGCACTTGAGAGGTGATACCAGCTGTGGACATTGCTGTCCATCGCAGTTTTTAGTTTGTCGAGATAACGCATGGGGCAAGGTATTCCCTGTTTTGCTGCCGAAGGCAAAATCATCAGCGAGTGCAGTTGCCTTGCTGTTCATTGTCAATATCTACTGCTCAAAGTAAACTAGGGTATAAGAAATACAGCATTTCATATTATGCTTTGGCGAAATGCCGTGAGATTGAAACAGACTAGAGACTCGTCTAATGATATTTGCACTCTTTACTTTGCACCAGAGGAAAATAAATTTGTGTACAGTTGACCTACTGCTTGCCACTGTCCTAGAAGAATTGAATCCAAGTTTCAGAAAGTCTAACGAGAGAGTACTGATGCTGCATGTGCATTTATCTGAACCTTTTTGAAATATGCCGAAGTTACCAATTTCTTACTACCTGATACTGTAACTTTTGCAAAGGAATATGAGGTTAATGAACTGGGAAAAAGGTCGCGAATGGTACCTTTGTTACTCGGAATTTGGACAAACAGCTCACCCACTGGGCGTCCCTAGGTGCTCTACTACCAGGCGCCCATAGCAACAGTAGCCAATTGACCAAATCCAAAGAAACCATGCTAATAATTGCCGAAAAGTTAACTTTAAGGACCGAAGATGCATGAACAAAAAACAGTTTTCCAACGCTGTTTCAGTGAGATGAATGGTTTCAAATCTCTAGACAATATCTGGTAAAAAACTAACTATCAGAAGACCATCTAGTGCGCAGAATCACTTCAAAACACATTCGACACGCAGTACCAACATGGACAGTTTGTGCTTAATTCCAATGTTACTTCAAATAGAGACAGGAAGCACATGCACGTTGTACTGATGTTATCGTGAACATAACATGCGAGCAGACGCAGGGTTGCAATACAAACAAAAACCGCTTTCAAAAATTGAGAACAAAAGGCTCACCTTCTCACAAGTTCGCCAAACCGGAGACGTTGCCGAATGTCTGCGGACAGCCACTTGCAATGCCAGGAAACAATAAAAATGCAGTGCCGCTGAATTTCCTTGAGCAATTTCAGTCTATTAAACATCAAACTGTTCGCACCGACTGCCCAATTCACCTCTGTAAGCATGTGTACAAGTTAGTCGCGCAGCCACGCCATTTGCAATTTACAGAGGTGCACGGGAAATTCATAGCGCCGTTCGCGTATTCGCGCTCATGCTCACATCGCTGATGTCGCAAAGCCGCACAACGGCAAAAACAAATAAGATGTATTTACGGTAACTTTTTTAGCTGACAACCAGATTGGTTTGATATACAAAGTTTTTACTTTTATGTGCATGAACGTAATTACCCCCAGCTGCAGCGCAGCTTGGCCGTGGCTAGCCAAGGCGAAGTCGAAGCGCTAGCGAAGCCCGCAGTCGGACCCATGCGCGCAGTTAGCGCAGTGTGGAGTTGAATGAACAGGTGCTTTGGAATGGTTTTTGTTCTTCCGTGTTCGGTGTGCGTGCGTGCGTGCGTGCGTGTGTGTGTGTGTGTATGTGTGTGTGTGTGGGGGGGGCAGGACGCTGCATTGGAGTGCAACAGCTTGCTGTCCCGTGCGGCATCAGTGAATAGTAAAACGATCAAGCAGAATGTTCGTTACAATGCCAGTGGCCCTGCAGGAAAGAGGGGACTTGAAGTCGACAGAAAAGCTGCTCTCCCTTGTGGGACCGCAAGAAACTGGCGAGTAACAGTTGACGCGCGTTTCGATGGGTCATTCCGTTTATCACTACAAAAGTTTAAGCACTGGCCAACAGCACTGATGAGCTGCTGCTGCATCGTGATAAACAACTCTGTGATGTTTGTTACAAACTTTTTGGGTGTGAACGTGGCCATGAGTGGTATTCGTCGAGCAGCGGCCCTCAGGGCATCGCACCAGTGGATACCTGAAGACGATTACTGTTTGCTCGCTTCCTGGCGCTTCGCATTCAACCACATGCTTTGGCGTTAATTATTTATATCTGAATTTCGCACGTAGTTGAACTGTCGCAAAAATTACAGCCACATCGTTCAAGCATACCGTCTGAAGAGCGTCCTTTTTTATTTTTTGTTGAGGAAAGGGGTGGGAGGGGCGAATTACCGTCTGCTCAAATTTAATGTCACTATTATTTCGAGATTATTTTCTAAATATGTGCCGTGGTGGCACATTCTCGCCTCTCGGTTACACTGGAAGCATTGCAATTATTGGGCAGAAGTTTATTTGCTGTTGTGTTGGCTCAAGGTTAACGATGGCCATTGTACTGTGGTGCCATGTTCAAACAAAACGCATCATTGTACACTCTCAACGCAGAATGTCTAAGAGGTAATAAATTACTGAGCAGCGAGTATGCACTGTGGTAAATGCGAGGAACGTTACTGAATTACTGCACACTTGGCCTGTTCAGTTGGGGTTAGTGGTTAAGTATGCCTTGGTGCCTGGTGCTTTCCAGAGTAGGAGCTAGAGGCATGTCGAGCTCCACTTAACAGCTTTTTCTCCTCCACTTTCTGCTGGTCAACATGGTAAAATAAACTGAACATAATGCGTACTTGCTCAGACCTAGCTCAAGACTACGTTTCACTTATTTACTCTCAGCGCCGATCGGCGTCGAAAAGAGGAATGGGTGACTAACATAAATACATGCGTAGGCAGATGAATTAAGATGATTATACACAGCAAACTTGAAGGCATCGGATGCAGTGATGGAGACAACGAAGACAGAGAAGATCCGACAGTCGGAAACCTAGAAAAGTAGAGATCTGCGTGAGTTTGTTCACGACTTAAGGTGAACACTAGCAAAAAATTAAGAAGGCGCAGATCACTGAGGCCAGAGTTAAAACTGTAGTTTAACAGAGCAAAGCACCTCCCAGCAAGCCAAATTGAGCTCATGCAAGCAGTTATGTGAACACAGAACATGGAAAACGAAACTCATTTTTGGACAGAAGGAAAACTAAGGCACATTGTTTATTGTGATGTTGCTTAAAAAATTGTAGTGTTTCTCCTTCATATCTTATCCTTCCACGCCCAGCAAATGAAATGCCATCAAAAGGGAGCATCTCCAATGACTCTAATTACATGGGGGTACACATCTCCAGATGTCAGAGGCTTGGTGTCTCATGTTACAGACTAGCTAGTTTGGCAGATATAAATTTTATCACATGTAAGAGGCATTCGGTAGCTGGAGTATTTCGTGTTACAGCATATTGTACAGTCCTGGCATATTTCATTATTTCCATGGCAGTAATATGCTAGCACAGGCTAGAAAGTTTATAGGTGAACAGAGAAAAGAATGTTCATGCCATATCTTAGCCACATTCCTAGTACCATATAAAGTAAAGCTCAAATAAGGAATTCCTGATTTTTTTGTCAACTTTTTCTTTCGGCGCATTGATCTTTTGCAAGCTAGCAAGGTTCTACAGTCTTCTGTGCCTATCAGCTGGCCCACTTGTTTGTCAAAGCTGCCGAGTACACAATGGGTCGTGTCAGTGCAAGCTAAAGAAAAGATCGATGAAAATTTATGCTTTCAGAGTATTTCCCGAAAAAAAAATGCTATTATTTCCTACTCAGGCAGAAGGAACAGCATCGATGGGGCACATCCTCCTTGTCACTTTGTCACTGCAGCAATTATGACTGCTAGCTGGCTGCTTTTTGGTGGCGTTTGATTTATCTGCAGGAAGAGCAGGCATGAATGGGCGGCAATAGATACCTACTAAATCAAACAATGCAATGAGCAATATTTTGTTGTGCCTGTGCTTTTGTTATCCATGAAGGAGTTAGCGTTTTTTATTGATGATTGTGTAGCAAAGATGTAATTGCTACATTGCACTGCATTCACAGATTTGTTTGCCCGTGCTTTTGGCTTTCTCAGTGGTTCGTTTCCTGACCAAATAATAATAATAATAATAATTGGTTTTTGGGGAAAGGAAATGGCGCAGTATCTGTCTCATATATCGTTGGACACCTGAACCGCGCCGTAAGGGAAGGGATGAAGGAGGGAGTGAAAGAAGAAAGGAAGAAAGGGGCGCCGTAGTGGAGGGCTCCGGGATAATTTCGACCACCTGATGGAAATTCGGCTTTCAACTTGTGTACTTTCATCATGCTTGCAATGTACTTTCAGCTTGTGTCAATTTCACTTTGCAGAAGTTGTGTAACCATTGTCTGTGTCTATATATTTTCTAACAGTTGACCTCATTACGCAGCATTTAATAATAATAATAATTGGTTTTTGGGGAAAGGAAATGGCGCAGTATCTGTCTCATATCTTTGGACACCTGAACCGCGCCGTAAGGGAAGGAATAAAGGAGGGAGTGAAAGAAGAAAGGAAGAATAGGTGCCGTAGTGGAGGGCTCCGGAATAATTTCGACCACCTGGGGATCTTTAACGTGCACTGACATCGCACAGCACACGGGCGCCTTAGCGTTTTTCCTCCATAAAAACGCAGCCGCCGCGGTTGGGTTCGAACCCGGGAACTCCGGATCAGTAGTCGAGCGCCCTAACCACTGAGCCACCGCGGCGGGTACGCAGCATTTCTCACGAAAGCAAATTTTGCAGCAACGTTTTTATTAAACGTTATTCTGTCATGTGGCTAGCAACGTAGCGAAAACATTTCTTTATCAAGTCAACTTTTAACATTATAGCAAATTAAGGCCTTTGTAATTTAACCTTGCTAATAATTTGTACCAGTCCCTCAACGTTGAAGACACAATGCGTTATAACCCTTCCTCGGATCTTCCATCAGGACTGAGTGTTTGTGTAGAATGACATGCGACGTGTAACATTTGGATGGCAAGTTTTAATAATAAAAGATTCTGCAGTGTAAATAGCTCCTGAAATTTCAAAAGCAGCTGCATTACTTTTGCGCAACAGCGGAATTAGCAAGAATTCATGGTGCTCCCCGGGAAAACGTATCATGACATTCGCGAAAGGAACTGACATAGATGAAATCCAACCCTGGCCGCAGGAGCAGAGCACGTTGCACGCACGCGACGTCCAAGATTTCCTTTTGTAAATACATTTTGAAGTTTGGAGGCGTCTCACTACCGCCCGTCTCACCCGGTAACAACGAAAAAATTAAATGAGTTGTTGACAGTAACTTCAAACACTAAGCAATTGCCAGCAAATGAGTATTAGTTCGGTACTGCGCTCTGTCTCAATAAAATCGGCCTTCACGAGCGGACATTCTCATCTGAAAGGCTATGACTACCAGGTTTGCATTATTCTCCTGCATTTCTGCAGCCTCGTCATCGCTTTCGATAAACCTCCCGGGAGCATGAACTTTCCTCACATCATTCAGGAAACGAAGTAGGATCCCAAAAAAGCTTTCCGCAACCTAACGGAGCTCCACTAAACCTCACAGCTATGTGCGATATATACCAGCTGGCCTATATCTTACAATGGAAGGAACTAAAAATATAGATTTGCGATGATTACTTGTAAATAAAAGTCCCTGAATTCAAGAGAATAGAGGGAATTAGACATTCAACCGCACAATTTGAGATATTATACAAAGATATTTAACGGAAATATTTTTAGACAGTTTCAAGACACGCCCATGGTTGAATATACGTGGACAACAAAAAAATGGCGATCTTTGTGTAAGCTATTGTCACTCATTGGACATACATAACTTCTGAATTGGCAATACTCAGTACGTGTCAATATCTGTGGCAGCTAGCACTCATACGCAGCTTGTACTGGTTGCTTCTTTACGTTCCGGTTAGTCAGGCCAGAATTACGACAAGAAACCTTGCGTCCAACTCGAAAACTGTTTATTGGGCGAACTCGTGTCCTTAAACAGAAAGCAGTTCGGCGGCTCAGCGATAAAACATGTACTCGGTCAACTAAGGTCAGAAGGACGGTGGCTGTAGGCCTTGAAAATTTTAAAGGTGTCAAGGAGCTTGAAACAGCATAATGCGCTTACGACAGTTTTGAACATAGAGACTTGCGCGCGGCTGCAGACATTCCAGAGAAATCTGATGGCTTTTTGTTTGACGCACAAAAGCGGAAATATGCGCGTTCCCTTGGCTTCTAGGAGAAAACAATCTTTTACAGTGCTTCTTGACACTTGCTCGCACATTAGTAGTTAATATTCTTTGGAGCTATCGATACAGGCCTCTCATTTAGGAAGTTGTGACGTATATGAGGGTAAAAAAGTACATTCAGGACGCGCGAAAAGCGATATCGGCGTATTTAAGTACTATAAATATATATCCCCCAAGAATGAATTTATTTGACAGTTCGCGCCGCAGAGAATTTTTTTCTCTAGTACATTTTTATGGGACGAGCGCAAAACTTTCGGTGTCTGTGTTTTCATTTTCTTCCCCTTAGCATTAACTTGTAATTTAATCACGGACCATGAGAGATACGAGAAAACATTATCAGAGTATTTCATTCTAGATTTAAAACCACAACTGCTCGACATAGTTCTGAGGAAAGGGAGAACTATCCCTAATTTTAAAAGTGTTCATCGAGCAAAATATATGATAAAGAGTCTGTGCACATGTGAACTGTGTTAAAGATACGCAGCTTAAGCATCTGCGTTTTATTGCTTTGATTCCGGTGCAGCGCTCACCATAAGCTAGCGCGCTACACCGCGTAACCAGGCAAAAGCCACCCGCCGCCGCAGATGCAGGCGTGGAGCCAGCGGTAGGGTCGTCGCGCTTCTAGCGGCGGCGGGCGGCGTAACTCCCGGAGAGAAACTCCCATTGCTTCCGCAGCGAATGCGAAGGCCGTAAGAAAGAGCGCGCGCGCGCCTCTTGAGACCGGCCGTGCGCGGCCTCTCGAGACCGGCCGTGGCCGGAGCACGGCCGGTCTCGAGGTGAGCGCGCGTTCTTTCGTACGGCATCCGCACTGAGCGCGCGGACAATGGGGGCACGTCTATGTGAGTCGCGCTCTCCGCCGCCGCTAAAGACGCGGTGACCCTACCGTTCGCGGGCCGCTCGCGTCTGTGGCGACTGGTGGCGTGAGCCCGGTTTCGCACTTCCAAGCGCTGATTAATGACAACCGGCCCCTCGAGAAAAAAACACAAGCAGAGAAACAACACAGGCCTGTAGGTTATGGAGGTAGAACTCCAGAGAATAATTGCTCATACAACACAGGCTGTTAAAAAATACCGACAAGTCACCGCCCCACTTCAGGAATGAAAACGACTCTAGGGCAGGTATTGCAAGGATTAATGCACGATTTATACTGTGATCAATTTCGCTGCCGTGGTAATCATTTGTCGCCCATACTCAGTAGTGGCTAACCACAGGTTATGGTTCTAGGTACAGTGTTCTAGAAGGTTTTGTAGTGGCAAAAACGGCACTCTCCCCGTAAAGCTTTAGAAGCGGTTGCCGCGGCGGGGCGCTGGCGTAGACTCCTGGAGCAGAAACAGCGCGTCGTCGGTAAGCGCGCTGCTCGGCTATGAGATGCCGACAGGACATTACCGCTGATTTTTATGGCGTTATCGCATAAGTATCCAATCTTTTTAATGCATCACCGCTTGGCTGCCAATGGAAATGCAAAAAGGAATGGATAATTATTTTAAAATTTTAAAGGAAAATCAGTGGCTGTGTTTCAGTGATGGCGCCAGCGGGATGCAAGGGGTGGCGACCGCTACCTCGAAAATTGGCCCAGCACTCCTTTCTGTCACTAGAATAATTGATTTTGTTCGCCCACAAGTACCTAAGCAGCTTAATTTTTGCGTTGCGTGATGTGAAACCAATATATCGCGGTCTCAATGCCGCAATTTGTTCTTTTTGTTTTGTCTTTATGAGGAACAATGCCCAAAAATTAACTCCCCTTCGACGTACGCCACCCCCATAGGATATCCTGGGCAGCCCTTGGAATGATAAAACCATAACCTATACCTTATGGCTGCAGGTTTGTTCAATTAGAAAAAAGGCAACTGCCAATCTAGTTTTTTCCGGTGTTTTGTTTTATTGTTTTTTTTCCAAAAAGGTCAGGAGGAATATCTTCCAGTCAAACTAGGATAGAGCTTGAACGACGATGCGCAAGCGCCTTTTACTGTTTCGTTCAGTCGTTGAGGTTAACAACACAGCACGCCGATTCTCGATTTTTTTCCTATATGCAATAATTCACCACCATTCTGACTGTAGTTTTATTCGCGAAATATTTATAATGCTATTAAAATATTATGCGCTCAAAGCGTTCTTACAATGCGACTAGTAGATTTTATAGCTACTTTTCCATTGTTGGACATTTCATGGCTGATGAAACGGGAGGGTGTAGCATCAGCTGCATGGGAGTGCGACGCCCACTATTTAATGAAGGCTATTCATGCATTCATGCAAATCACCTTATAGTGCGCGATTTTGTACCCATCGTGTTAGTGCTTATTCTTTGTTCAAATTCACTTAAATAGGTTGCGCCATAATTATACTGGCCAAACCATACTGTTACAGGTTCTTCTAATACTCGCTTCTCAAAGCTTTGTTTTTTTACTTGTAAATAATTAATGCAGACCTTATAACTGAGTTCTGTGTCTCTCCTGCTTAATCTTAGAAATGACTGTTTTTCAAATTTAGGTTTAACGTTAACGTAAGCCGAAGCCAAATAAATGCAGTTTTAGAATTATAAAATTCTAATCTTGATGGAGTTAACAACGCAACAAACCCGCTTTTATTAGAGCATTCATTTCGTGCTTGGACGTACATTCTCAAATGGGACATATTCGCCAGTAAAATAACAGCTGTTATGTTCACATGATACATATATGCAGAAAACTGCCCGTTTCCACTTTGTACTGCATGGTGCTCAATGGATTGAAAGAATCATTCAAAGGTGCCGTGGCGGACGCCTTAATGGTGCCCCTTCAAGGACTCAGGGACTGCGGCTGCCTGCCAGTCTTTAAGAGCTGCTCAGTGATAACGTATAGTGGCCGCCTTACCAAAGGAATAACTGAAACCGTTCAAATTACTTCTGCCGCATGAGCAAGCCGTAGCTCTCTCATTCTCACAAAAAGGGAAATGTCGTTTCTGTCCGCGTCGGCGGACGTGGGTCTCTAATCTGTTTGTCTCTTCGCATAGTTTTATTTATTACCTTCTTTTTCCTGCTTAATGAGCACTTGCCTTATTGTAATTTTTCTCCTTCCCTTTTCTTTCGCCGCCGTGATGACTGATCAATGGTTGTAGTGCGCGCACGGTTGCTGTCCCGAAAGATTCGGGTTGGATCCCGGCCACAGTGGTCGCATATATATATTGCCGCGAAGCTTGTTTTCAGTTTCCCCTACGGGGGCGGGGGGACCTTCCTCGCACAGCCGCTGCGTAGCTGCGGCAGGGCGACGTGAAGCGCGAGGCTCGCGGCGAGGGTGAGCGGGAAAATCGGCTCGACACGTATTCGTCGCGGCGCAGGTAGTCGTCGATTTCTTGTGGATGTTGGCCGAAGCGTGGTCGTGGTGCGTAAACGGCGAATCCGCGAAGACCTAGATGTCACGAGGTGGTGACGGGAACTCCGCCGGGGTCACGTAGCACCGACTGGGGTCCGGTCTTGAGGAAGGCACAGAGCAGCTCGTAAGAGAATACTTTAATAGGCTGGCTTACGCCCACTAAGAACAGCTCTGAAAACTCAGCGGCGGCGATAGCAGCGAACGTGCTCGGCGGTCGTCGACTAACAGAATGCCCGCCGCTCTTAGCCGTGCTCGATTTTAAAGGCGGCAAGGAAAGTTCCAGAACATAGTAGGCACACTTGCGCGAGGCTAGGAAAAATCGAGATAACTCTGGTCGCGTCTCGCGTCCCAGAAGGTCGATGCTTCTTTAAGGGGGGAGTAATGCCGCGAAGCTTGTGTTTTGTCTGATCTTCTTATTGCGGCAGGCACGCCGCATTATCAATTTTCTGGGATGCGAGACGCGACCAGAGTTATCTCGATTTTTACTAGCCTCGCGCAAGTGTGCCTACTATGTTCTGGAAGTTTCCTTGCCGCCTTTAAAATCGAGCACGGCTAAGAGCGGCGGGCATTCTGTTAGTCGACGACCGCCGAGCACGTTCGCTGCTATCGCCGCCGCTGAGTTTTCAGAGCTGTTCTTAGTGGGCGTAAGCCAGCCTATTAAAGTATTCTCTTACGAGCTGCTCTGTGCCTTCCTCAAGAACGGACCACAGTCGGTGCTACGTGACCCCGGCGGAGTTCCCGTCACCACCTCGTGACAATATGGAGGCGAAGTGCTTTAAAGGCACGCGTGTACTGTGCGATGCCAGTGCACATTAAAGAACGTACCCCATGGGTTCGAAATTATCCAGAGTGGCTACGGCGTTCTTCGCAACCCGAGTCCCTTGTCCCAATAGCGACTCAGGTTACGAGGTTAAACCCCAGGTTGAACAACATAAAACCGATCCAAACGTTTCACTTTATCTTCTCCAATACCTCCATTATTACCTTTTACTCTTCGTCCACACCCTTTCATTCTTGCTTTACCGTCGTTTCGTGCTATTGCCGAGTGGTTACACGAGTCCATTTCATTTCGCCGATCTTCTTTCACCTCCTCCTCGAGCTTCACTACTCATCGCTTGTAATTCTTCGTCAACTTGGCCCGCGTTCGTATTTCCCTGCCCCAGATTGTGTTTTGCTTTATGCGTTTTTGGTTGGCAATAGATCCTGAGGGTGCCCCACTCAGGCGAAATGTTCGCGATCGGCTGGGTGGAGAGTAGTACCCGCGTTTTGTACACTTTGCAATTTTTTATGTCTCCGAGGGACGCGCTTACGCGCTTGTATTATCCTAACGAGCTTAAAGCGCCACCCTTTCCCAACGACAACGCGCAAACTTGCTGAATGCAGCGCCGCGCGCGGCCAACCGCTCTTTTTTTGCTTCAGCGCCTCCCATCGAACCGCGCTTCGCTCTTGCCATTACAACTCTTTTTAGAACACTGTAGTTCCAGCCAAAGTAAACATGCTCTGGAAATACGCAGGCAAGAATATATATGTGGTTGTTCACTCAAATCGATAGAAATCTTGGGCTCTTATTGAATCATATACGTGTATCTCCTTTCCGAAACAGCATGTAGCGTCGAACCTTCAAATATTACCGACGAATGCCTAAGCAAAACACTAATTTCGCTATTTAACGTATATGGTGCAGCAGATCAGCCCTTAAACAATTTCTTAAAGTGGGCGATTTCCATAGGCTGATGATGTCATGCCAGTGATGTCACATTAAATCACATTCAAGATTTATAAAATAAAACGAGTAGAGTGTAGATATTGCAGGGATACATTCGTTAAATCCACGATTCGCACTCTGGTAAATTTATTTCGCACGGTGATCACTTGTCGCGCATTCTCAATGAGAGGGTACTGCAGATGGTGGTTCATGGCGGAGTGAATATAAGCACGTGATAATTGGTGGATGGACACTCATCATGGCGAAATTCTAGGTACCTCTTCAGCTGAATCACATGTATGATCTTTCTCAAAACGTATGCGACGTCGGAGGCCAGTAACAATGAATGCGGTAGAAAGCAATGAATTCAAGTTGCATATGTGGCGTATGTGACACTGGCACGTAAAATGTACATCGGTGTATGCTATAAGCAACCAAAGATTTAACCGAACTTGAATTTTCTTTCTCCTCCTCTTATATTCAGTTTGCAGTCCATTTTAAACCCAATTGGGTAATCGGCGATTATACAAACGCGGTGCTGATTGTTAACAATATTTTTTTCTAAATGCTGATGACACTACACAACAGCAGTCTATATTAACGCGACAGCGTTAAGGGTCTCGTGTCGCAGATAAGGAGTCTGCGGCGTTGGTCGTGAGCGAAAAATGGCGCATCTCGGTGGACACCTGAACCTGAAGGCATTTTGTTTCCCTTACGGCGCGGTACGGGTGTCCAGCGAGAATTGTGAGACAGGCATCATTTCCTTTTTTAAAACCTATTTTCATTTCATTTTCCTTTCCTTACGGCCTGATTCGGTTGTCCACCGGGATATGTGAGAGAGGCGTCCTTTCCTTAAATTGTCCAACGAGCCGCGCGTAGTGCCGAACGGGCGATGGCGGTCCGTGCACCCCTTGGCAACGCTGCAACACGCTGTCGCGTCTCACTCTTAAAGACGAAGCTTAAGCGTCCTCCAATTTTTTTTCCTTACTTTCTCGAAATTTGTTATACAGCGCCTTCTATATTTGTTTACCTTCAATATTTGCATAAATTAGTACCTTGCCTTTTTCCAATGTGTAAAATTTTTGTTCGCGAATGTTGGACAGGGATTTTCGGGCATAATGTCAAATAACATAATTTTATATTCAAGGAAGAAAAGATGGGTGTGGGCAGTGAAACTTATTCCAGCTACGTGCGTTATTGTCTTTTTCTGTAACACAATTAGTTTATTGAGATTTATTTATGTTGTTCCCAAAAACCAGTTGGCAGTTGTTTAATTAGTAAATTAAGCTGGAATTAGGTAGGAGTACATTCCTAGGAGTTAAGTTTAAGTGGAGTGAAAAAAGGGTTAGTTTTAAACTAAGGTTGCTCAAATGCAGGCGAAGTTATAACACTTGGGAAGGCGTATTTGTTTCATCTTGTAGTCTCTTAGCCAATATAACTGGATGATAACAGGGCTAATTTTTTTATTTGAGTCGTGTTCATGGTTGCATCTCACTCTGCTGGCTAGCTTCAGTTAGTAGTCGAACGGGCAGGTTACACCCTTTGTAAAAAAGGATCGTGACCTGTTGCGAATGTATAAAAAGGTGCATAGTTGATATATGTGGCAGAATATTCCTATAAGGTCAAAATTCCCATCACCTTTGGTCATAAACA
The DNA here is from genome assembly GCF_052857255.1 of Amblyomma americanum. Taxonomy (NCBI): domain Eukaryota; kingdom Metazoa; phylum Arthropoda; class Arachnida; order Ixodida; family Ixodidae; genus Amblyomma; species Amblyomma americanum. The sequence continues at coordinate 305,182,419 of NC_135497.1, read as the reverse complement.
ATATGCAACTATTACATCAATTCACAAGGCATGTGCAGGCCTGCGGATTGAGTATATGCTAGCGTGGACAGATTCAAAATAGTGTGCAGCGCTTCAAAAACGCGATCAGCGAGTGAGAGCGCCCACGGGCAGCAGGATTTCATACGCGAGCGGTGAGTCCGCCGGTTGAGGAGCGGTAGGGTCGCAGCGCCACGATCGCGCAGCGGAGGCAAACAGAAGACACCCTCAGCACAAAGGCCGTACAAAACAAGACCTACTGAACTAGAGACCTGCACACTTGGCACTTCTCCAGCGCGCACCATCTATATAGTTCATGCCTTTTGCCGCTAGGGAAGGGCGCTACAATTAACCTGTTGGGCAAGATGGCGTCGGTTATTTTACTTCAAGGATGTAACAGTTCTGTCTTTTGTCTACGTTTTGAGTATTCATCATTCATTCATTGCCTTAGCAAAGATACCGGGAAGTCTCACGTATGCATGCGTGCAAACAGAATATTCACCGCTAGGATTTAAAGAAATGTCATATTTGCATCGTTCTTTTCTAGGTTTCAAAATAATAAGAGAGGACAAATGCACAGGAAGGCAGTGAGAGGATAGAAATCATTTGTGAAAAGCAGACAATGATGATGATAATGACAAAAAACAGGTCAATCGAGCGTCCTCAACGGCACAGAAGTTGACAAAAGTTGGCGCAAGCAGTCCCGTAGGACCCCGCCAAGTGTGCAGGTCTCTAGTTCAGAAGGTATTGGTATACAGTACGCGTCGCCGCCGCAACTCGAGCCCAGCCGTGGCCGGAGGCGCCGACCGTCGAAAGTGTCCACCACCAGCGAGCCGAGCGCTGCGAGCGTCTCCCTTGCTATAGCAACGTGGAGTGCAGGCAACACTGGCACTGATCCTACGCACAAGGAGTCACTCCGCAGGACGTAAAGGTTGTGCAGTCCAATTTGTTCGTCGCAATGGAGGTCGAGGGCCAAGACCAAAAGGAAGCAATACAAGAAGAAGAGCGTCCAGCTCTACCTGAGAGGTACGTGCATGCTTTAATGGAGCTGTGTGATTTTTTGAGTTCATGGGTCCGCTCATTTTTCTCCTTGGTCTTTGTAGGCCGTGTGCACGAACATATTGCGCTATGGGAAGCGTTCTCGGAAATGGTGAAATTTGTGCGCCTCATAAATGCAACTGGGAAGTGTTCGCCGTTGACGGCCGTCGAGTCCTTGCTGTCGCTCGATTCACGCCGAGAGTCGGTGGGCGACGATGGCGTACCATGGCAACGCGCGCGTATACGTACAGTGGCGAGAGATTTGGTGGCGATGAGCGCTGGCAAAAGCCGTGCGACGCGCGAAGAACGCGACTAACGAAGGGGCAAATGCAGCTTGTCGTTGCGGTCTCGGCGCGAAGGAGCCGTAGGCCTCGTAGCCTCGAAGCCGTAGCCTCGAGCCGTAATCTCGAAGGAGCCGTAGGCGAAAGCATTCATCTGGACAACTTTACACTGCATGCAGCACGCGTGCATAGGGCTTTGTGCGAACTTGCTCGTTAAGCCCGAAATCGCATACCTTGGAAAGCTCCGTCCGCCGCAGTTTCCTCACTCGTTTTTTTATTGACACCTTGTGGCCCGCGTCGAATAGAGATTAGGAAGCGTCTTCTCAGAAACTCGACATTTCGGGCATATAGAGAAGCGTTCGTTTCCGCTGCAACAACGGCAAAACCGGCGTCTCGAACCCACGAGACGCGCACCCCGACATCCCTCCGCCGCTCAGCTGCAGTGCAAGTGGGCTCGCCCGTCTGCGTCTGCCTTCCACCCCCGTGGGCCTGCGAGCTTGTGCGAGATTTCATATAATAATAATAATAATTGGTCTTTGGGGAAAGGAAATGGCGCAGTATCTGTCTCATAAATCGGTGGACACCTGAATCGCGCCGTAAGGGAAGGGATAAACGAGGGAGTGAAAGAAGAAATGAAAAAGAGGTGCCGTAGTGGAGGGCTCCGGAATAATTTCGACCACCTGGGGATCTTTAACGTGCACTGACATCGCACAGCACACGGGCGAAGTTGCGTTTCGCCCCCAGCAAAACACAGCCGCCGCGGTCGGGTTCGAACCCGGATTTCATGTAGCGCAGCAGTTTCGCGGCGGGCATGAGAACGCGTTCAGTCATTTGCTACGCTACGATAATCCCAACGCTGCTAAAGCAGCGTGCATGTTCGCGCAAGCTACGTCTGCGCCTAAAATTGGTTCGGCATACAACCAAAGTGAGCAGAGGCATATGTAGTACATGTTTCGTTGTGACAAATCTCAAATATACCTTGACTGGCATCCTCCTGCGTTTTGTTTTACGTCTCGCCATATTTCCGTACTGCTTTGTCTGATATGTATGAATCGGAGTAGAGTGACTGCTTAATTACCGCGTCGGCCACAACGGCCACTTCTTTGACGCGCTTTTCGGATTCAGCCCGAAAACTTCGTTTCTACGTGAATATTACATTCTGGTCACTACATTGTTCAATTGGCGACACGCGCTTCTTGAAAAAATACCAACTGCATGCATTCGAAATGCGATCAACTAGGAACAAACGATTGAGCTCCTCACGACGTTAACCACGGTAATAGAGCCGGTACCCGTAATAAGTAAGTGCATCGTGAAGAGTTCAGCTCGTAACAAGCGAAGAAATGGAGAGCGCGCAGAGCAGGAAGGCAAAACAGCCGTTGGGAACGATTCAAATTCGACTGGCTTTCAAATTTCGAATTGTCCGTTGTGGTCTGTTATTGGATGAGCGATGACTGGAGACGTTGAGTCACATATGGAATTTAGTAGGAGAGGGGAGCGAGTTTTTCCCTACAGTTAGTACCATATGCAAGAGAGCCTAAAAAGAATAAACGCGTAAATACAGTTAATGATTCCAGGCACCCTCTTTCTCCCCCCCCCCCCCCCCCCCCGTCTGCCCTCTACCCCAGCCGGTCCTTTTGCTCGTCTTGCGCTCTGCACGCTGAGAAGGAAAGTGGTGTGATGCTGATGGCGATGTTTAGCTTGCTTTTGTTTGTTTACTCGCGTGTCTTGGTGCGAGAAAAGTGATGTCTCGGCGCGGATACTCTTGGCGGTGAGGAGACGACCGCTAAGAAGTCTTGGACCTATACCTCATGGCGCTAGAATTCAAAATCGCAGGGCGTCATTTTTAGTTCTTTTTAGCACTGTATTAACGCGACAGCGTCAAGGGCCCCGTGTAGCAGAAAAGCCGGTGTCATCGGCATCGGCGGCGTTAGCCGTGAGCAATAAATCCCAGCAAGACTGATACATAAATCCGAGTAGGAAATTAGTGTAGATCGGGATTTGAACCAGGGCCTCCGGAGTGCGAGAGGAGCATGCTAGCCACTCCACCAAACCAGCTCGATGGTTAATATTAATAATTGGAACGTCATTGCAAGGTGATAGCGTTCGTGGATATTGGTGGTGGTGGTGGTAGTGGTTTTATTAAAAGTAATAGTAAAAAGGAAGGAAAAGATTTTTGCTAACCCCAGCATCTTCCATCGATACTGAAGCACCTGAGATGGGGCAGCGGAAATAAAGGATAGCAGGCAGAATGGAGGAATGAAATGAAAGAAGTGAGGGTACAGGAAGAGAGGATAGGGGGAGGAGTAATATGTAGAAAATATTTACACAATAAGAAATGTGTCCAAGTTGTGAGCGTGATTAGTTCAGTTTAGAGGAATTAAATCACACACGCGCACAGCACTGTGTTGGTTACAACTGGAGTGGGGCGTCCGGTTATTAATCGTTCAAGGTAGCACTCGCGGAGTTCGGTCACTGCGTGTAACTACCTGACGGAGAACAGACGGGACGTCAAGCCCGTGTGTTCGAGGAATGCCCAGACCCTCACCAAAGTTCGCTCACGAGTGCGGCCACAATAGCGTCTTGATGGAGTCTGGTAGTATGTCCTGCGCCCTATAGGCCGCGAGCATATCGCGACGAGCATCGGCGAACGCGGCACAGTGAAGGAGCAGGTGTTCTAGTGTTTCCACTGCACCGCATCCGTCACACACATCACTCGTCGCGATTCCGTGACGCACCCGTCATTCCCCGGGCCACACGGAGCCAATGCGCGCGCGGAGGATCATTGCACGTTGTGACCGTGTAAGTGCGCGACAGCCGGTGACACTATCGATGCGCTGACCTCCTGCGATGCGTGGGTCGGGGTGCTGCTTTCGGAGATGGTCGTGGATGGCCGCACGCACGTCCTCCAGCGCAAGGGGCAGGTCGCTGGCAGGTAGTTGGTGTGCAGCGGTCGCGAGGTCGTCCGCGTCTTCGTTGCCGGCGATGCCGCAGTGACCGGGCACCCACTGTGCACGCACGGCGCAACCTCTCTGCGCGAGCGAATTTCCCGCACTAGTGGGGTTCCGCGGCCGTTAGATTGCATTCGGCTGAGGGCGGCGCGGGAGTCGCACAGCAGAGCGCTCCTGGGCGGCGGAGGGCCGAGGGTCAGGAGCAGGCCCATCCCGAGCCGGATCCCCATCAACTCCGTCATGGTGGAGGAGCCCAGGAAGGCTGCGTGTTGCTGGCTGTGCAGTCGCAAGGCGGGGTGGTGGCCGCCGCAGCAAGGGAGCAGCTGTCGCGGGCCACTGAGCCATCGGTGTACACGAGGAGATGGTCCTGGAGCTCCTCGTGTATGACGGCTCTGGCCAGCTGCTCCACAGCACAGAGGGGTGTGCTCCGCTTTCCCGCAATGCCGACGATCTCTCGCTGTACGTCCGAGGCAGCAGGCCAGGGCGCGCAGGTGCCGTAGGGGGGTGGGCCTTGTGTCAATTGCTCATACTCGAGCAGCGCCGCGCCCATTCGTGAGCGCGGGTGCGAGCGCATACGCTGCAGCAGCGAGCCGCCGTCCGGTGCGCGGTAAAGCCGGTCGATGTGATTCAATGGCCTGCGCGCTGTTTGGAGCTCAAGTGGCCACCCTCCTGCCTCGGCCAACGTTGTGGCGCACTGCGAATGTTTGGGCAGGCTCGTGGATATTTCAGTACATACTTTTTCAAAAAGGAGAGGCGCATAACTTCCTAAGTTTGTAGGTCGACGCCAGAAGGAACAAAAATTGGTTTTGGGGGTAAGGAAATGGCGCAGTATCTCTCTCATATATCGTTGGACACCTGAACCGCGCTGTAAGGTAAGGGATAAAGGAGGGAGTGAAAGAAGAATGAGGTCCCGTAGTGGAGGGCTCCGGAATAATTTCGACCACCTGGTGATCTTTATTGTGCACTGACATCGCACAGCACACAGGCGCCTTAGCGTTTTGTCTCCATGAAAACGCAGCCGCCGCGCCAGCTCCATGGTTTGGAGTGAACAAAGGCGCGTCTAGTGAATAAGCAGTTGTCTTGTAGGGTGCTTTTCCTGCACTTACGGCGCCGTTTGGGTGTGCACCGAGATATGTGAGGCAGGCGTCATTTTCTTTCCTTTAAAGCAATTATATTTTCATTTTCTTTGCCTTACGGCGTCGCGGTTCGTGTGCGCAGCAAGATGTGTTTCCTTTCCTTAAATTGTCCAATGGACAAGGCGCCGCTCCGAACAGACGATGGCGTTCCGTTGATTCCTTGGCAACGCTGCATCCCGCTGTCGCGTCCTGCTCTTAAAGACGAAGCTTAAGCGTCCTCCAATTTTTGTTATTCTTGCTGCGCAAAAGCGGGAGCTATCGCATACCTGCATGCTTAATTTGCATCTAGAAGAAAATTCTCTGTAAAGAAGCGCTGATGCAATTTTTAACGATGCAAATTTGCAAAACTATATACAGAACACTGCTGTGCACTTATTTTTGAGGCTAATGTAAAACCAACATTTGTGGATATACGTATCTATAAACGTTGTACAAAACTGCACCAGACGAAGGCGCCCTCGCCGATACATCCATCGTCTGCTACCGTACCCTTTGTTTGCAAACAGGGAGTAGTAATGGGTAATGTTTGTTTCGGAAACTCGCGTGTGTGCTCACGTCAAATCAGCTGCTCCTGCCAGCTGAACTTCATAGCGCGGTGAGAACTGCTGAGACTTGTGGCACGCACGCTCACCTGTGGTTGCCGCGTTTCCATTATTCACAGCCCAAATATCATCGTTTAGACAACTCATACCCTAGCAACAATCCCTAGCAGCAAGCACGTGCTGTCGTGTTTTACGGGTGGCGTACGCAGCCCCCGAAAGACGGGAGCTTCTTACGTGGACTTACCCCGCGATGCTCAGGTGTGTGTTTCAACGTGCATCGTTCTTATGCTTCGCGGCATTAAACATCGCCGAAAATATTTGGAACAGAACAGCAGGAGTGTATACGCCTCCATATCTCTCCAGGGTACAATTATGCGATTCGGCCGAAGGCTTGGCTCGCGTGCGTTTTAGGGGGTTCCGCAATGCTGACTGCCAAAAAACATGCAGAAAGTGCCGTCCGCAGTGTCCTCGAGTCCATTGGTGTAGAAATGCTCGTGAAGCATGAAAAGAAATCCTTGCTTGCTGTCCGGATGTGTCCATTCTTGACTTAAGGCTAGAAAACTGCGCACCTTTGCTCGAGTACACGGGGTTATTGGAGTTACAAACGATGTTAACGCGGCATCCAATCCTGGAATACATACGTAAAATACTGTGTGATCGTAATTTGCATCACAGCTGCGGTCAATGCATTTCTGCATTAATGATTTTGTGCACTGCTTTATACATTGTTCAGCATGAAATATCTTTCTCTTGCCGGTATCTACCAATAAAAAGGGCTAAATAGAAGTGCTGCGAACCTAGGTGGTTAGTCTGAAGTTGGGAAGACACCTACATGAGTTCGCGGACGAGCTGAAGGAATGGGGCTCACGCAGTGAAGTCGTGTGCGAGTCGCGACACGTGTTGAGAGTGAGCTCAATCTGCGGGGAAAAGAGGAGCAATGAGGCGACGGCCGCCGTCGATCGCTGGGTCGCTTAGTGGGCGACCCCCAGACAAGCCAAGGCGGCAAGCGACGTGCACAGCGGCCTCGGCGCTTGCGCACTCGAGCTTAATAAACACGCCCGTTACCTCTTTCTTCTCTGTTCTCTCCAAATTTTGCGGGTGTGCCTCAAGGCTAGGGAGCGTCAGCGGCTGTGACCAAGCCGGCGTGTTTGTCCATGGAGGCGAAGGCGTCACGGTTCCACGGGCAGGTGTGCTTTCGCTCGGTACCTGCGCCCTCCGCCTTAGTAAGAATACTCCCGCAAATTGTCACCTCAATATGCTTGTGAGGGAGCAAACTATAATTTGCATGTGAGAATATGCGCCGCGAGTATTATGCACGTATACAGGGAGTGAAACTCAGAAGAATGGAGAGTTGGGCTTGTTGGTGTACGATCATGTTGAGAACAGTGCTACAGCGGCAGCGCAGCGCCAAGCTGGATCGAGCGCCGGTGCTCGCGGCTATAGACACTCATCTCCCACTGCAGAGCGCGCGCCCGTTCCAAATGTTTCTAGAGCGTTAGCTCTACGGGTCGCATTTAGAGCTTCCAAGTTATGCTGATTCTACGGATATAATCTAAGATGGCTGCCTTCATATAAATGACATTGTAACCCAGTGGTTGCCATGATAACCGTGGTAGTTACAAGATGTAATAAAATAATAACAGGCGGCAGCGTGATGCCCCAGCACCACAACTGGCAGCTAAACTATGTCGATCCGGTAAATATGTCCCTCTTTGGAAGGTTTCAGAGTCGCGCCAGTCAGTCCCGACATTCGTGTAAAATTTGTGGGCCAATGGTTTCTTGCAAAATGTCCCGTTTGGTATCATAATATTCAGCGTTTTGTGCTGCATAAACGTACTAGTTTAGTTAGAGCCCAGCTCGCTCTACGGATTCCAATTGGCGACCTATGTGCCCCCAATTCTAAGTCCTTTAGGAATCTCCATTTGGACATTGCGGCTTAACCGCCATGCCGCAGTTCCCGGTGGTGACATGCGATTCCGCGTTTCGTGCACCATAAACTTACTAGTTAAGTTAAACTCTATAACTCGCTGCGGGGATTCGAACCGGCGACCTATTTTAGAGGTGTTAGCGCTCAATATTCGATCACTGCCGCAGCGTCGGCTCACTTTTAGCGCTCCGTATCTGAAAAGCAGATTTTTCTCATTATTTTAATGTTGCGAGTCTGCCACAGAGGTACAGGAAAGCAAATATTTTTACTACGGCGGCGATGACCAAGACGACGCGCTTGTTGAGGCGAAGACAGATGTCGGGGGAGGCGCTATGTGACAAACCGGAAACGGCCAGTGGGAGCTGATAGCCTAATCTCGTGGGGAGGGGGGGAGGGGGTGTTCTGGAGACGATCAAAATTTTCTGTGGGTGCAGGTGCGGGCGACGAGGCAAGCGACAGGGGCAAAATGCTTCGCTCACCGGCGCGTGCTCGCCGCTCGTCGCTTGCCGCTGTCGCGTTCGCCTTCGCGAATTTTGGTGAGTTTATAAGCATATCCTCCATGTACGCGAAAAAGAGAGCGACGCGACGAGGCGGCGACGTCGCTCCGTCGCTTAGTGGGCAACCTCCATGCAAGCGAAGGCGGCAGGCGACGCGCACCCGCGACGTGCACAGCGGACTCCGTGCTTGCGCTCAAGTGTTAATAAACACGCCCGTAACCTGTTCTCTCTCTTAAAATTTTGTGTGTGTGCCTCATAGTCGGGCAAAAATAAATATTTCCTCTACGGCAGTGGAGATAGCCAAGTCGGCGTGCTTGCGGAGACGAAGTCACATCACGAATTAACGGGGAGGTGTGCTTTCGTTCGTTGCATGTGCACTCGTGCTTAGTACAAACACTCCCATAAACTGTCACCGCAATCTGAGTGCAAGTGAGCAAACTATAATATACCAGTGAGAATGCGCGCCGCGAGTGTTTCTGCACGTATATGCAGTTGGAGCGCAGTGGCACGGTGAAGCGAGCGCCGGTACCCGCGGCTCGACACGCATCTCTCCCTGCTGTACGCCCGCTCGTGTAGCCCGCTCCAAATGCTGTTAACCCTCCGTAACCAACAAGTAGATTGTTTTCAGTATTTAAATCATGCGGGTCTGCCTCGCAGCTACAAAAGCAAATATTTTGTCGACGGTGGCGACCAAGACGATGCGCTCGTAGGGTTTCGTGACATGTACCCCTGGCAAACCATAGACAAACAGGAAACGGCTGTGTGTGGCACTGATTGGCCAACCGCTTCGGGAACTTCCGGGCGACGAGCGAAATTTCAGTTGGCGCAGATCCGAGCGACGAGACAAGCGACACAGCAAAAATGCGTCGCGCGGCGACGTCGCTCGTCGCTTCCCGCCATCGCCTTCGCGTGAGCTTTCGCTTACATGGAGTACAGGCTTTAAGCGGCAAGTCGGCGATTTTCGCCCGACGTCGCGAACTCCACGCCCGGCATCCAGAAAAAGGCCTACCGCCGCCGATCTGGACCTGCCAGATATTGACGTGCGGCGACCGGTGAGACCGGAAGTGGCGGCTGTAGCGATCCACTAGCACCGCAGAAGGCCCGCACTTCCGGTTTAGCTGCCTCTGCCCCGCCGCCGCCAACATGGCCGCCATGGCCGACCAGCTACGCAGTGGTTTTGGCACGGAAATCTTGTTATCGTGAAAATAAGCGCTTCATCAGAGATGAAACGTCGCTCTGCTTGGAGAACACGGCGGTATCTTGGATTGAAGTGCCTGCGTTTCCTGCCTGAAGAGAAAGTGTCAGAGAAAACCGCAGCCGATGGTATCCGCGGATGAGCGGGCATCCATAGGTACGCGACGGCATACATTCGAGCACGCAAATCTTTACAGATTATATAGCTATGCACGCGTGCGGAAATTAGAACAGTGGTGTCGAAATTAACAATTTCGTGATTTTAACAGACGAGTCAGCGTGGCTGCTCGCAAAGAGCTCCTCGCTCAGTGGTATTTGCCACTTGTTGATCACATTTGGTTTCGCGGCGAGGGATACGCGGCGGCACGCCTGCGCTTATTCGTTCCACATATCTCCGATGGGCGTCGCGCCGCCACGTTTCCTGTCGCGCCGCGAACTTCGTCGAAAAGAACGTCGCATGTGCTCCGGGCTCTTAAGCGCTCGTTCCTGCATTCCGTGTCGTAGTTGTCGTCGCCGTAACAAGCGAGTGCGTTGCCGTGGAAACCATGGACTCAAGTGTGTGGCTACTGTGCAAGGAGGAGGGTATGATGAGAGCAAAGGAATGCGTAACCGGAGGGTGGCTACTGTGGAAGGTGGAGGGTGTCACGAGAGCAGAGGGCTCCCAGAACCGGAAGATGGTTACCCTGAAAGCAGGAGGTTATGACGAGAGCGTAAGAAGGCGCTACTCAAGCTCGGAGGGTACTTGCCCTAGAAGGAGGAGCAGGAATGTTACCTTTGAATGAAGAGGGTATGGCGGGAGCGTACAAATGCGTTATCAGAAGGTGGTTAGCGTTGAAGGAGGAGAGAGAGTAGGGCGACAGCGGATGATCCTGTCAATTTTTTAATGCGAGAACATTACTTGGCTTATTTTACGAAAACCCAGCCGTCATCAGAGCGAGTGAATGAGCGTGGGTGTGAGTGATTGAGAGACTGAGTGAGCGAGTGAATGAGTCAGTGAGCGAGTGAGTCAGTAAGTGAGCGAATGAGGGAGTGAGTGAATGAGTGAGTGAATGAGCGAATAAGTGATCGAATGAGCGAGTAAGTGAGCGAGTGAGGAGTGAGTGAATTAGCGAGTCAGGAAATGAGTGAGCCAGTGAGTGAGTGAATGAGAGAGTGAGTGAGAGAGTGAGTGTGTGAATGAGAGAGTGAGTGAGTGAGGCACTGAGTGAGTGAATGAATGAGCGACCGAGTGAATGAGCGAATGAGTGAGTGAGCGAGAAAGAGAGCGAGTGAATGAGCGAGTGAGTGAGTAATCGATCGAGTGAGCCAGTGAGTGAGAGAGTGAGTGAGTAAACAAGCAAGTGAGTGAGTGAGTGTGAGAGCGTGTGAATGAGCGAGTGAGTGAATAAGCGAGTGGGCGAGTGAGTGAGTGAGCGAATGAGTGAGTGAATGAGCGAGCGAGGGAATGAGTGAGCCAATGAGAGAGTGATTGAGTGGATGAGCGAATGAGTGAGTGAGCGAGTGAGTGAATGAGCGAGTAATTGAATGAGCAAGCGAGTGAATGAGCGAGCGAGTGAATGAGCGAATGAGTGAGTGAGCGAGAGATTGAGCGAGTAAGTGAGCGAGTGTGTGAGTGAATGAGCCAGTTAGTGAGTGAGGGAGTGAATGAGCGAGAGAGTGAGTGACTGAGTGACCAAGTGAGAGAGCGAGTAATTGAGTGTATGAGCCAGTGAGTGAGTTAGCGAGTGAGTGAATAAGCCAATGAGTGATTGAGTGAGTGGTGTCTGAAATTGGTACTCTAAATCCAGCTTTTAAGGCTACATTGTTTCTATGTCTTACAGTTATGTTAACAAGTCTGTGAGAGGCCAGCAGCATTGCTCAATCCGAGCGCCGGCAAACGGCTCTTACAAAGGCTGGCTCAATACACACAGAAAGTTTACGGTACCATTGGAGCTGTGGTACTGGAAACTTGTGCTTTTTTTCACCACGCAGCTAGGATCATAAGAAAGTTATCTCTGGTAAAATGATGACTGGAGACACCGAACGATATGACCTTGGACTTGTCGAATGGTACGTGCGCGCCTTAACGGCCCCCTGTGTGGGCTTCAAGGATTTCAGTGGCTGAATAAAGGGTCTCTCAGAAGTTTGGCTTAAATATAGAGACCAGTTCGTGTTAATTTTCACAATCCCAAGTTCGAGTTCTCACTGCGTCGGCCACGAAAGCCATGTCTATGCGCTTGTTTTCCCCCGTTTTCGGATTTAGCCCGAAATTACATTTCCCTGTTAAAACGTAAATAACTCTTATCAACATATTATTTGTGCATCGGTTGTGCTTATTGGTCATGGAGCTTGTGCCTATAAGCTCATACTTTTTATTCGGAAAAAGCTTTACCCAAAAAGCGACACAGAAGTTCTTGGCGCAACAATGCTAGCTATGGTAACAACGAAGATACCCGCACGTAATGCAAAAAAACGAAGATTTGCAGCTAAACCGACTCGTACGTGTATCCGTCTAGCTGCGCAGTCGCAAACGAGCACATTGTTTTGTTCCCAATGTAATAACACATTCTTTATAGAAATGTATCCACGTGAAATCGCGCTATCGATCATTGCCAGAATGCGTACGCCACATTTCCTAATTTCAAACAGGAACGCGCAGCCATGAACTCCGCGCCATCATCGCTGCGCGCTAATATTCTCGAACAAATTTTGCTCTGGGGTAAATCGCCTCACTACCCGCGCATTAGCGCCGTACACGGCCGCCGCACATGTGTAAAATGATAAAAAAAGCAGACGTGAAGCTCGAGGAGCCGCACTGTAACCGCCACCAAGTGACACACCAATGGCCGTGGGTCATTTACTGTTGCATCGCCGACAGTACACCCAAAATCCTCAAAGCATAATTAGAAATTACAGGCCAAGAAAGCCCAAGCTGGCGCAACCGCCACTGGTATCTACTACTGGCTGCAATCGTTTCCGGCCTTGTTTGAAATTTCGCATTCAAACTGCACGCAGTCTTCGCTGATTGGCTGAATGATGTCAGGAGACATTGAGGCACAGAAGGAAGTGAGTTGGAGAGGGGCCGGGATAGAGGGAGGGGGGTTGCGTGTTTGTCAACGGCTGGTTTTGAGGCGCGCTTTCGCTCTCTCCTTACGGCCTGAGTTGGCGCCAAGGGGACAATGTTTTTTTTTTGTGCGCTGCTCCACCGCTGATCTCAGCGAGAGGGCGCAGTGAGACACCTCTTGTTGCGGGGGCGCCGGAGCGGGTTTTGAGTAGCAAGTCGCCACTCGCGCGGGCCCATTTTTTCACGTACTGGTTTTGTCGCTGCGCTTATACGTGTGAACTAAAGGCTTGTCACCTGAGGGCATCAATACGCCTGCCTCATGCTTCGCTCGCCATGCTGACAAGGTCACCTTCCCCGCTAAGTTTCTGTGTCGGAGTTCTCATGGATACTCGTCTCAAAAAGTTGTGAAATGAAGCTTCGCTATAGTGTGGCCATGGTGTACCTTAGTGTGCCGTTTTGTCAATCGCGGTCCGGAAAGACTCCCGGTGTGTCGTTTCACTAGTTTCCAGTTGACCAGGAACTGTGCACCAAATTGCAAAAAAACATTTCTCGGGAGAATCTCGTCATTAATGACAAATCACCCTCGACTACAGTATGCAGCAAGCATTTCTTGGCGAGTGGCCAGGTAAGTGATTATAAAATAAGAAAACTGGTTCCCGGCGTGGTTCCAACCGTATTTGAAGGGTATCCTTCTTACCTAGCACGCTAACATTCACAGCGCAAGACGAACACGGACACGAGGGGAGACACCACAAAGCGCCTCGTGTCCGTGTTCGTCTTGCGCTGTGAATGTTAGCATGAAGTACCAACTCGCCCAGCAACTGATTTTAAGCAAGTTTACCTAGCATCCAGTGCGAAGAAAGCACGCCGGACCCTAAAGGTCAGAGACATTGCTCCTTCCAGGAAGCCAGCAAAACGAAAGGCAGAGCCGGAAAATTGCGAGCATGCATTGTCAGAGTCGCCGGAAGGCGAAACCAAGCAGATGGCTACTATATGCACGCAAACAACAAACAACGATGCGCAGCGAGCTAGCCGATACATTTTAATGTCAGCGAGGCTTCGTTCGCAGGTAGCGTACTATCGCTCCAAGTTCTCAAAAGCAAAGCAGCAACCAGAAGCAGAAAGGAAGGTGGTATCCACAGATCGCGACGACAAGCGCTACTCATCTCTTAAAAATATTGCTTCAGACGCTGAAAAGAGGGAGAAAAAGGCAGCCTTCCTGCTTCATCAAATCTACGGATATCAGAATAAATTCCAGTCTTATCCCGAAGAAGTAATCAGAAACTGCGTCATATGGCGATTTCTTTCGCCGAAGGGTTATGATCTTGCCCATACTACTGTAACGAAGCGTAAGTCGGGCCGGAACGGTGGCTCGAGCCACCGTTCCGCCCCTACTTACGCTTCGTTCCTCGAAGAAGGAATCCACCACCGCGAAGAAGTTGACCAGCAGGTGTCGATGGGTAGCATGAATTAACTTGATTTATTTAAAATGGGTCCAAAAACATCATTTAACTGAAGAAACTGATACGGAAGATCTAAGAGTAAATAACAACGCAGTCAGTCGTACCAAGGGTGCGCGCAACATCTTCCGAGCAGAGGTCCCGAGAAGCAGGACCGCAGCCGTTCCTCTCCCTTCTTCGCGCCAAAACCCCCTCTTAGATTCGTTTGCCCAGAATTCTTGGGACCCTTTTAGTAACCAATCCGAAATGCTGTTGTCGGGGTCAATGAGAAGGATGTCTTTTAAAACAGAAGCAGCCGATAGCACGCCGGTGCCCTCGAGGTTGCTTACTCGAGAGCACCGCGTAAATTCCACGAAGACGCGCGCAATTCCGCTTGGCACACAGATACACACACAAAAAAAGAAAAACCGAAACAGAGAGAACGCAAACCTCCCAGTCGGTGCACCATGCGACTCGCCGTCCGCGCTCTCAGCACTCGCGGCTCGTCTCTGGCGCATCTGCTCTGCCAGGCAGTGGGCTGCCCGAAGCAATCCCTTCGCGCGACTCTCCAGGAAACCACGGGGGGTCCGCGTGCCTGCTCTTGTAACTCGAACGCGGCCTTGGAAGACCTTGTCCCCGTGCAACCAGCTAACCGTGCGTCTCACTGCGTTTTACTTACACGAAACATTCGAACAAGGCCGGGCAACGCCTGCTTACAAAGAGCCAGAGAGAAAACGGCTCTGCTAAATGTCGGGGTGTGAGCCCCTCTAACGGCTCCCCGCAAAGCAGCGAGCACAAGGAGAGCAACGGTCGCACCACGGGGAGAAGTACACATTCAGCTTGTTTGAAAAACTGGCGCACGAAACCTGCGAAGCTCGCTACGCGACACCTCCCCCTACGAAAAAAGAGTGTCCTAATAGATTACAGTTCCGTCTTTAGAAATTAAACACAACGAAGTGATGTAAATAACTCAGTACTGGGTTCGGAAATGGAATTGGGTAAGCTTGACATGAAGGTTCAACAATACTAAACCCAATAAAATACGTGCGGATTACTAAAATAAAGCACGGAGACAGGAGTAACTTAATATCAGGTCAAACAATTTACAGACAGGAAGATAGAGAAAAATACGTGAAAACATCGAAATATTGGCAATGCAGTCAAATGTTACATGGCACACTCAAAACGTTCACATGTGCACGTTCACTCAAAGCACACAAAAAATGGGTTCGGGAGAACAGTCATATGTGACTAATCCACACTTTCGTCCGCACTGTAGTAAATCTCAGTCTCACTATCGTAATCGGTCCTCACTGCTTTGGACTTAATGTGAGGTCCCGCATGGCTACTCTGATGTGCCGACTCGGAGTAGGAGTATGCCTCAGTCGCAGTCTCACCGGAGGTTTGTGATAACTGTTCATCACCGTCGACGCCACTGCCCGTTACAGCTTCGCGGAGATACGAGCACTGCCTCCTAACCCATGCACACCATCCACACCACAATCACTGTTTGCTGACTCGTCGTCAGCGTCCTCATTGGAACCAAGTCGAGTGTGGCAGTACTTCAGACATTCCACGTTAACGACGTCTCGCTTGCGGCCGGTGCGATCGACGGCCTCCCAGTTGTTCTCGGATACTTTCCGAAGCAGACGGAACGGCCCGTGTTACTGGTGGTGCAGTTTGGTGGTCTTTCCTTTCGCTCGAAAAAGCGTCCATAGGTACACGAGGTCTCCAGGATAGTATACAGCTTCGCGTCGCCTGGAATCGTATGCTTTTTTGTTCTTTAGCTGCTGCTCCTTCTCGCTCTGAGCTACTACCTCGCTCGCACGGCGAAGCCAGTGTAAAACTTTGTGAACATCCATTCCGCCCCCGTTAGTCTGTGTGGAGCCCAGTCCTAGTTTAACGGGAAGTGTTGTTTCTTGTCCGTGCAGAAGGTAAAATGGAGAAAAGCCTGTCGTTTCGTGCTGTGATGAATTATCGGTGAAAAGGACATAAGGCAGGAATTCGTCCCAGTTCCGGTGGTGAGAGGAGAAATACATGCTGAGCATGTCGGCGAGCGTGTGGTTGAAACGTTCACACAAGCCGTTGGTTTGTGGGTGGTACGCCGTTGTTTTGGCGTGGTCCGTACCCATGGCTTTAAATACCTCCTCAATTACGGAAGGGACCAAATGCTGTCCGCGGTCAGTAATGATGCGGTCTGGAGCTCCGTGGCATAGGACGATCTCTCGCATAAAGTCCTGCGCGGTTTCAGAAGCTCTGGCTGCCGGGCATGCTACTGCTTCAACCCACTTAGTGTGGTAATCGGTCATCCCGAGGATGTAACGGTTGCCAGAGTGACTCTTTGTAAACGGCCCCAAGAAATCCATTCCCACTTCCTGAAATGGCCTTCCCACCAGCGGAATAGGCTGAAGAAATCCGATTGGTCTGCCAGGTTGGGCTTTCCTCGTTTGGCACCTGTGCGGACATCTTGGGCCAGAAGTAGCACCTCTGTACCTTCTTTCACGTGCGCTTGACTCCGAGGTGGCCTGCCGTGGGATCGTCGTGGCCCTCCTTAATACCGAAGTCCGCAAGCATTTTGGTACGACCAGTGCGTCGCAGTCTTCTTGGTATCCCTTTGCCCGCCAGTGCTATACACCATCGATTATCCGAAAGCACCGTGCCGTTCGTTTCAGTGTTGTGGCAACGAGTGAATTCGGGTTCTCGAGATGTTGTATCATCTTTTCATCCAAGGATGTTTCCTTTGCTTCCCACCTATATCCAAGCGACCCAGCACAAGCAGCGGTGTAAAGTTGACTTCACTAACCGGTGCCGGCTTGTGTGGCAGGCGAGAAAGGTTGTCGGCATTTGCATTCTTCAAACCGGGCCGGTGTTTTGGGGTCATGTCGAACTCCTGTAATAGCAGGGACCATCGCATGAGGTGTCCTTTCGGATTTTTGACGTTCATCAGCCATGCGAGGTTGGCCTGATCGGTGACCACGGTGAATGTGCTTCCAAAGATGTACGGCCGGAACTGCTAACAGGCGTACACAACAGCCAGGCATTCCTTTTCTGTGGTGCTGTAATTAGCCTCGGTGTTGTTGAGATGACGACTGGCGTATGCGATGACATGTTCCCTACCGTCGTCTTTCTGAACCAGCACGGCACCAATACCGTAGCCGCAGGCATCCGTGTCGATTTCGATGGGCTTGCCTGGCTTGAATTGACGCCGAGCTGGCGTTGTAGTTAGTTCTTCCTTGAGCGTCTGCATTGCCGCCTCGCATGCCGAGTCCTATTGAAAAGAAACATTTTTTTCCTGTCAGAATAATCAAAGGTCGGGAGATTAGAGGGAAGTCTTTGATGAATCGCCGATAATAATTGCAAATTCCCAGTAAACTCTTTACACCTTTCTTGTTTTTTGGAGCTGGGAGCTTTTCAATCGCGGCTATTTTCTCTGAATCTAGCCTGATGTTGTCGCCAGTCAGCACGTGCCAGAGATATCTAATTTCTTTATGGGCAAAGCTACATTTTTCAGGTTTTAGACGCAGGTTGGCTTCATCAAGAGCACTTAGCGGCCTTTCTAAGTCCTCTAGGTGCTTTTCCATGGTCTTTGAAAAAATGACAATGTCATCCAAGTAAACTAGCCACACCCTCTAGAGAACGCCGCTCAAAACTTTGTTTATCATCCTCTGGAAGGTCGTGGGGGCGTTGCAGAGGCTGAAAGGAGCGACATTAAACTCGTATAGACCAGAGCGGCATGCAAATGCTGTCTTCGGCTTGACCTCTTCGCGGATTCCTACCTGCCAATTGCCTGAGTTGAGATCGAGTGTCGTGAAATATGTCATCGATCGCGGCAGTGGGTGCACATCTTCATTAGTGACCGCGTTAACTCTTCGGAAATCCACGCAGAAACGCCAACCTCGCAGCAGCTTCTTTACAAAAACTCCGGGCGATGACCAGGGGCTGTGTGACTCTGATCACTCCACCATGAAGCATTTCCTCTACATGCGTTTTAATTACTTCTCTCTCGAGGGGTGAGTGGCGGTACGGGTGCTGACGAATGGGTGTCGAATTTCCCGTGTCGATAGTACGCTCCGCTACGTGAGTGTCTTGAATAGGGCTGTGCTCGCCGGTAAACAGATGACTGAATTTACGACTAAGGGGCAAGAGCTCACCCCTCTCAGATGGCGTCATGTGCGGCCCAGTCTCGACGTCGAAGTCCCCCGTCGTGGGAGGGTCGTGCGGCACGGCGAGTCCGAGTTGCGCTTCATGTAGGAATGTGGCCCAGCCAATTTTCGTGTCGCGATGCACCACTATTGTCGACAAGGTATGATTGGCAACAAGAACAATTCCAATCCCACCGACCACGTTCATGACGGTCCGCGCAACTTGCAGTCCATTTCTAAGCGTTGAGTTCGGCTCGACGAGTTGAATTCTATTTCTCGGTACGCATACCCTCAGAATGGCCTCCGTACGAGGCTCGATGCGAACTTGGTCCTCACTTCGTGCCGTGAAGATGTTTGCCTGCTAGTGCATGTCAGTGTCGAGTTGAAGCCGGTATACATCGCTCCCGATCTTTAGATTTTTTTGGCAAAAGTCAAGGAGCAAGTTTGCCTGCGGGCAAAATGGGAGCCCACCCAAGAATTCGTATGGGCAGTCCTTGAGAACGATGAATTTTACGCTGAATTTGGCTGATCCGAATTGAAGTAGTACTCCAGTTTCTCCTGCCGGTGACAACAAGTCTCCGCCGATTCCTTTGGCGAAGGCAGCCGTCTCAGTTGGTTTGACTTCTGAACAAGTTTTAGCAGCGAATTTAGAAGAAATTATGTTTACGGAGGCTCCTGTGTCAATGATAAGGGTGGCCTTCGAGTTATTTGCCTCGACTTGCACTGTAAGGAACTGGTTTTGCTCATCACGCACACAGGTCAGCTGGTTTGACCACCTAGGCTCTGTCGTTCCCATTTCCCAAGTTGGGAGCTTGCTCGTCGCGTACATTTCTTTTCTCGCGGTCATCGTCTCTCCATCGCTGGCGACACTGTAGAGAAATGTGGCCGTTTCGGTTACAGTAGTGGCATCGCGGTCGTCCGTCGTCGGCACGCGGTGATCTCGGCGGCCATGGCACATGGTTGCGAAATATTTCTTCTTCAATTGCGTTTAGGCGCCCGGATAATTATTCAAGAGATGCGGCGATCGCCTTGAAATCTTGCTCACCTTCGAGCCTTTCTTGCTGACAGGAGGCTGCAGCAGTGCAGTTGGGAAGTAGGTGGGGCTGCCCAGGAGCAAGAACAGGCTCGGGGGTAGCGTTGCTGGGTGTTGCAGGGATGTTAGAATTCCAGGCACCCGTTGGCAGGTAGGTGGTGCTCGCTGGGGTCGGAAGCACCTGAGAAGCAAGACCCATTAGCGTGGCCTGGCTGAGACTATGCAGCATTTGTAAGAAGTCTGCGCAGGTGGTCGGGTTGGAAATTATCATTTTCTCTATAGTCGCTGGTTGGAGGTCCCGCAGCAAATGAAATCGGTCTTCTTTCGGCATCTTAGAGTCGACCCTAGCGCACAGCTGCAGCACATCGTAGAAGTACTGCTCTGGGAATTCTGAAGGAAACTCCACACGAATCTGTAGCCAGAGATAGGCGATCTCCGCAGCGTGGCGGCTGCTGAAGCAGGCCTTGAGCTTAGCCGCCCAATCACTCCAAGAACTTGGCGCACCGGTAAGTAGTTACGTTGTGTACCACTTCTTCGCGTCCCCGTCAAGAGAAAGGTAAAGGAACTTTACCTTAGTGTCGCTGTCCCAGGAGTTCAAAGATGCGACGTGTTGGTAGCAGGTCAGCCGTTCCGCAACGGACTCCTCCCGGCTTCCCTTGAATACCGGCGGGGCGATGGACGGTCTCGGTTGAAGGCTCGTCATTGTAGCGAAGTCTGCTGACGTCTGGCTTGGCTCACTTCTAAGGTTGGGGCGCATTTCCAGTAAGTAATATTATTTAAGCGATTTATTAATCTAAGTAATATTATCCCACTGATAAGCACAACACATTAAAAAAGAAATAACGTTTCCCTGTGCACCTTGGTTTCGGTGACTGTTGGCTCCCTTCATAAGTTTGTCAAACGGGCCACTCATTTACTTTACCTTGTCTGTTAATAGCTTAACGAGGGTCTCGGTTCTGGCAGTCTTGATGCCACAGGTTGCTTAAGAGGGCTCTCGCACAGTTTCCGCCCCCGCCGTTCGATGACGTTCCACGTCACGCTCGCGTTATTACAGGACGTGCTACGTCCACCGCTATGGTCGAGGGTGGCGCTGGTGAACACTCTCAAGGTTCGCGTACAGCAAATAAACATAAATACCCACGAGAGCAGCAGGTTGGACAGCCGTCGCCGTAGCTCAGTTCGTAAGAGCACCGGACGCGATATTCGAAGGTCGTGGGTTCGGATCCCACCAGCGGCATGGTTTTTTCTGCTGCTTTATAAGTAATTTTCTTTAAGCGATTCATTAATCTAAGTAATATTATCCCACTGATAAGCACAACACATTAAAAAAGAAATAACGTTCCCCTATGCACCTTGGTTTCGGTGACTTTTGGCTCCCTTCATAAGTATATATGAAGGAGCACGGCTGCGCCGTTGCTAGGCAACGGCGGATCAAGGTCAGGCCACGAGCGTACGCCTGAAGTGCGCGATGAGCCGAAATGGCTCGCTGGCTGTAGTAGTAAAGCTTTCACTTTAAAACATTCGTGCGGGCGCGCGGTCCACTGCGCGCCAAAGCGCGAGCGTTGTGAACACAACGCGCTGAATGCATTCACTACAGTGCCGCGAACACGCTCGTGCACGCCACTGACAACGTATGCTTCGCAGTCAAAGCGATCGCAAGACAAAAAGTTTCGATAAAATAGCACAGTGCTGCTCGCGGCAGCTATTCCAGTAACTGATTTTTCGATCTTCCATGTCAAGTAATTTCCACCGAAGCCAAGGCAAAAAACGCAACAACAAATTCATTCGGGCGCGCGGTCTGCTGCGCACCAAAAGACGAGCGTTGGGAGCGTGTGCTAGCATCCCCCGGCCTAGGTCAACACCACCTAGACTTTTTAAGGCCTCTCCACGTTTGCGTGACGTCACCCCACTGCGACGGCCCAGTAGGTTCGGCTTCCGCGCTCGCACGCATTTAAAAGTGCTGATTATGTCTCTCGAAAAGAAAATTACTTTTTTTTAAATCGTGTTTTGCTTGCCCACTCCCTAACCGAATGTTTTTTTTTTTGTTCTTGTTTCTTTCAAAGTATAAGCAGTTACATTTTAGCAGACTATTACTGAATTTTTATCAAAGCGCGCATGTGTGAAGATACGTTCGTAATATTTTTTTTATTGAAAATGAACAACGCAGAGGACTTTCACAAGTCGTATTTTATTTTCAGATGAGAAACACGATCAGTAGGAGTAGGAGGTAAGGAAACTGTTACAGCACTGAATCATAAATGGCAGTAAGGGAAGCCAACAACAAAAAAATGTAAACAGAAAGCAAACAAAAGAAAATATGCAGAATATATAATAATACAACGCAAAAACTAGTTTCGAAACTAAAAAAAACTAACAAAAACAGTCACAAGCACACAGAGTAGTCAATTCTTCAATGTCTTCAATTTTCTCTCTTTTTCTTTTGCAGCCTTTTCAACTATAATTTGATCATTTTTTCTTTTACAAAAGTTATTTAGAAGCGTGTTTGCTGCTGCACTTAGGACATAGTGCATTACCAACTGTGGAGTGTGCCCATTCTCACACACATCACAGTCAATGCCGTCGTTTAACACATCATGTGTGAGTCCCAAGAGAGCCTCCTTTTGATTTGGTAGTGCATGAAACTGTGTCGCATGCTGTTCGCTTCTCAGTTTGTCAAGAACTATCTCAGCAGTAAGAACAGCATTTACTATGGCAGGCTGTGGAAACTTGAGACTACCACGAGTCATGGCCTTGACTAACTCCCCACCTTCTACTTCAATTTCATCTTCTAGCATTAAATTTTCTTTGCAAGTCATGCATGACAGCTTTTTGAACGCAGCGTGGGCACAATAGCCAGCAACGTAAGTGGTTGCTGGGAGATTTGGCGTCTTCGCATAATCGTCGTCCGTTACCTCAATGTCAAACACTTCAAGTACTGCATCGTTTACTGCCACCGCATCTGTTGCAGCCTCAAACACTGGGAGCTCCAGAATGTTCTGCAGACGAAGCTTTCGCTCCGACCCATAGACTTGTCTTATGGAAATGTGGTATTGCGCACCGGAGAGTTGGCGGTATTTGCCAAACCTCTCTTCCAAGCAATCAGTCTGAAACTTTCCTAAAAGTACATACTCGAAGTTCATTTCATCTAGGCAATACCTAGTCATCTTTACCAAGGTGTCTGTCGTGAGTCGGAGCGCACTGTGAGTCTCTCTTGTAAGTATGCCTATGTCAAATTTGAGAGACTGCCACAGATCTAGCCACTCCACTATACTTAACAGAAACTGGATCTGTGGACTTGACGCTGATGTAATCGGTGACTGCAGCTCATCCCGAAGTCGAGTACCCTTGATGCATGTCTTTACATTTACAATGTTCCACCACTTTGTTATTGTTTCAAGGAACTGTGCAGTACCAGACACATGATCTAGCTCAAGTCTGGGCCCACATGCTCGCAGAGCTGCTGCCTGTTGTATCGTAGTAATGATAATTAGCAATGAAACAGTACACGTAGCATACGGTCGAGCCGATCTGTATTCTCCTACTTCGTCGTCTTCTCTCCTCCCATGCGCGCGAGTGCGTGCAGCGCACTTGCCAAACTTCATCTTTATCACATTTCCGCCGCAGTTAAAAAAACAAAATGTCTAGCGGATGTCATAGTCTTTGAACCATGCGGGCCGCTTCTTTTTGCGAGTACTGCGGCGAGGCGGCGCAGGAGGTGAAGCCGCAGTTGCCGCTGTGGATTTACTACACGAGGGTTGAGGAGCGGCTGCCGATTCCGGAGCGGGCGGAACGGCTGGCATCATATGGATTGAAGGCGCGTCCGAAGAAGGACCCTGGACCACGGTTCCGGACTGTGGACTGGGCGGCGGCATTCGGTTGCCGTCGATAGGCGGCGAAATATCAGCGAAAAGGGCCGCTGGAGCTGAGGAGGACAGTTGCTGCTGAACTACTTCTGGGCGAACCGCAGAAAACTTTGACGAGTGCCACACTCGGCCATCATCCAGCAGATAAGATGCAGGTCCACGCTGCTCCACAACCTTCCGAGGCTCCGAAAGCCGAGCTGACAGTTTGCCTCGCACATTTGGTTTGCGGACACGCACGTACTGGCCAATCTGAAAGTCACGACACTGGGCGCCACTCCGCTGGTCCGCATAAAGCTTGTATTGCGCTTGCTTCTCGTCAAGCCTCTGCCGCAAAAGCTTAAGCGTTTTTGTCGGATCCATTGAGAAGGACTGATCCGGCAGTCCTACGACGTTAAGTCTTGTGCGGGGCAACCGGCCATGAAGTAGGACAGCTGGTGCAATTCCTGTCGTGGCATGGGGCGTACAGCGGTAGACACCGAGGTAGTCCACAATCGCTGTACGTAGGTCGCGTCGCTCGCACAGAGCTAGCTGAATGTAGGACTTAAGCACTCGATTGAATCGTTCAACGAGTCCATTAGCTTGGGGATGGTACACTGAAGAGTAGCAATGGCGTATCCCCTGTTCGCGGAGGAAAGTTTGCATGGCCATCGATGAAAATTGAGGTCCATGGTCAGAGACAATCTCTTGAGGGTAACCCTCACGAGCGAAGAGGCCAAGCAGGAATTCTTGAACGGTTTGAGTTGTGATGGCATCAGCGAAGACAACTTCTGGCCACTTACTGTAATAATCCATGAGAGTAATCGCGAAGCGACAGCCACTGGGAGCTTGGTCGAAAGGCCCCACGATATCAATGGCAACCTTATCCCAAGGTTTCTTTGGGAAGGCGACAGGTTGCAGAGGAGCTGCCACCGGACGAGCCGATTTGTCACAGGACTGGCACACGACGCATGTCCGTACCATTTCTTCGACGTGCTCGTCCATTCGCGGCCACCAGTAGAGCTCTCGCAGTCGACTTTTCGTGCGGCTGATCCCGGGGTGTGACTCGTGCGCGATGTCCATGAGGCGTCATCGCAAACTTTCGGGAACGACGAGCCTGTCACCTCGGTACAAGACGCTTTGCACGACGGACAGCTCCGAGCGCAGGAGATAGTATGGCCTAAGGTTCTCCGGTAGGGATTTCTTGTCCGGCCATGTCGCCGATGTAAACTGAATGGCTTGAGCAACTGCCGCGTCGCTGATGGTTGCCTCTTGAAGCTCTTGTAGAGTCACGGCTGGCGATAGCAGGCAGACGAAGTCGTCGTCACTGGCGTCGAACTCACTGGGCTCACTGCACGATGTGGTCGGTAAGGGAAGGCGAGACAGAGCATCCGTAACAGAGTTGTCATTGCCTTTGCGGTACTCTACAGTGTAGTTGTAGCACAACAGGCGAGCCGACCGACGTGAAATTCGCAACGGCCGATGGCCCGCTCCTTTCGTCGACAGCAAAATGACAAGTGCACTGTGGTCGGTGCGTAGAACAAAAGGCCGGCCCCACAAATACACGTGCCACCGTTCGCACGCCCAAACGCAAGCTAGAGCCTCACGTTCACCAACAGAGTACTTTCCTTCTTGGGGTGTCAAGGTACGGGAGGCAAACGCAACAGTTTGCAGGGAATGGCCGTTGTCTTGCTGAAGCACTGCCCCAAGGCCATATCCGGAAGCGTCAGTCGTTACGACCACGGGAAGGGCAGGATCAAAAAAATGCAACACGTCACATGACGTCAACATGGACTTCAGTAGTTTGAAGCTTGAATCCGCAGCAGCAGTCCAAGTGAAGGCGGAGTCGCTGCCTCGAAGTAGGGCGCGCATAGGCTCAACGACGTCGGAGTAATGCGGAATAAACTTGGAGTAGAAACCCGCAAGTCCAAGGAGGGAGCGAAGCTCGCTGATGTTAGATGGAGTCGGAGCCTTCGTAATCGCCTCGATGGCAGAAGAAAGCGGAAACAGTCCTTCACCGCTGACAACATGCCCCAAGAAAGTGAGCTTCGGAACATCGAAGACACATTTGTGGTTGAGCTTGAGTCCGGCTTGGGACAGGCGCTCGAGAACAGCACGAAGGTTGTTCAGGTGCTCCTGTCGGGAGGTGCCATGGACTATGATGTCGTCGATGTAGAAGAGGACACTTTTGCACCCTTTTAAAATTAAGTGCATCATCTTCTGAAAAGCCGAAGGCGCTGAAGCAAGGCCGAAACACACTCGTTTGAAGCGGAAGAGGCCATCATGGGTAATGAATGTGGTCAATTCCCGACTCTCAGGGCTAAGTGGTACTTGATGGTAAGCCGAGGCAAGGTCCAACTTCGAAAAACGCTGTGACCCGGCCAAGCTATGTAGAAATTCTTCCGTTTGAGGCAAAGGAAAACTGTCGACCACAATAGCCTTGTTCGGCTCACGCAAATCGACGCACATTCGGATGGAGCCATCTTTTTTCCGAGCCACGACTATGGGTGAAATCCACTTGGAAGCGTCGACCCGTTCAATGATTTCTTGAGCTTCAAGCTTCTGGAGTTCCTCGGACACCTGCTGACGAATGGCAAACGGCAGCCGTCGGAGCTTGCAAGCAACAGGAGAAACGGAATCCTGCACTCTGACTTTGTGCACGTAGCCACGAGCAACTCCGAGTTCCTTGGGGAAGAGATGTTCGAAGTGTGGACGTAGCTGAGGAGGTAACAGAGGCGTATCAGGTGTCATGGAAAGACATTCCAACGATGCACCTTTGATCTTCATTTGTAGAGCGGCAATGGAATCCAGGCCCAGCAGCGTTGTGCCTCCCGAGACAACGTACAACAGGATGCAGGCGGTACGGTCGTGGAACTTTGCTGTGGCAACAAAACACCCTTGGACTATGATCCAAGACTTAGAATAGTCCAATAGTTGAACTGCAGTTGATTTAAGCGGGAAATATTTAGCGAAGGATCGGTGGTATAGATCTTCAGAAATAATTGACACAGATGAGCCGGTGTCAATCAGGAAGCGGATGAACTTGCCTTCAATCAGGACTGAGGCGAAAATTCCGTTTTTTTGACTTTCAACATTGAGAATAGACGCACTGCTGGAGCCATCCGGCATCGACGATGTGTCAGCAGTATCTGCAACTTGCTGAACTTGAACAGGACGGTCGGACGACTTGCAGAGAGAGTCGAAATGGCCCACCTTGCCGCACCGACGACACTTGCGGTTGCGGGCTCGGCATGCAGGGTTGTTCGCTAGGTGAGTTGTAGAAGCGCAGCGGTAGCACATGCGCTCTGGTATTGCAGCAGCAGGTTGCGATGGTTGACTTTGGCACTTGCAGCAATGGGCCTGAGGTGGTGTTTGTCTCGATCCGCGCTCGCATCTCACACGATGTACTGGAGCGTCCTCCTCAGCCAATTCCCTGGCTTCCCGGGGAGCTTGCTCACACTGTCGAGCAAGGAGCATGGCGCGCGACAGAGTCAAGGAGGAGCCTTCCATGAGTAGGCGCTCACGCAGATGGCAACTCGAGGTCTTCTCCACCAGCTGGTCCCTGATCATATCGTCCGCCATGGTCCCAAACCCGCAGTCGCCGACAAGGCTGCGAAGGACAGCGACGTACTCATCGGTTGTCTCTCCTGGAGCCTGAACTCGACGGCGAAAGCGATGACGTGCGGCGATTACATTCACGGACGATTTGTAATGCTCCGACAGGATGGATATCGCCGCATCAAATTCGTCAAGGCGGGGCGCCTCGTCACCGGAGTGCGAAGCCGCAGCTGTAGGCGCTGGAGTGGACGACGGCGGCGCCAATGTATAAAAAATGCGCTGACCTTCCAGTCCGAGGCAATTCAGCAGGATGGCCTTCCGCCTGTCCGCGCCCAGAGTAGAGGCACCAGAGGCCAGCATGTAATTCCGGAACGCCAGCTCCCATTGCTCCCATGGAAGGGCAGGACGACCAGGAGTCGGCAGGAAGGGTGGTGGTGGCTGAAGCCCAGAAAAGCTCATGACGGATGGTGAGCAGGCCACGTGAAGGTCACGAATCAAAACAGCATCCTCGTCGCCAAAATATGTTGTATCGTAGTAATGATAATTAGCAATGAAACAGTACACGTAGCATACGGTCGAGCCGATCTGTATTCTCCTACTTCGTCGTCTTCTCTCCTCCCATGCGCGCGAGTGCGTGCAGCGCACTTGCCAAACTTCATCTTTATCACACTGCCGTAGACGGGCTGAAAATCCTTAGCGCAAGCTTGACATTCTGTCGCTCAATATTTGATGGGTTCAGACATTTAGACGAAAGTGTTGGTGCTGATTTAATCAGCTGATCTTGTTCTTTCGAGTGAAGTTCTCGAAGTGTTTTAAATGAATCTGTAAGTATAGGTGGCTTTATATTAGGTCCTGTGGGGCTAGGAAAGAACATGCATGTTCCAGCATTTCGCTGATTAATCCAGTTATTCCTGACGCATTTTATTAAGTGTACAGGATCAATCAGAAAAAAGAGAGGACGTTTAGAGTCTGCAGGGTGTGGATACACACTCTGAAGTTTGCAGGGGGCCCCAAAAAGTGACATTGTTTTCCGGTTGATTGAGTTATTGTCAGCTATGACTGCGATTATATGCAACCCAACATGCTCTAGCTGAGTAATGATGCTATGCAGAATAGTGTGAAGCTGCTGTGCGTTGATGCGCTCTACTGGCAGTATGTGCACAACATTCTTCTGACGCGAAAGCAAGCTTTCCATCACAAAAACATGGGATGTTTTTGCTGCATTAGGGCTATTTGTAGCCGCACCAACAATTACTCCTCCCTTATAATCAAAATACGGCTGCAGGTGAATTTCGTCCATCATGAGTACAACAATTTTTTCATGCTCCGTCATTGCTGCGACAAGCTTCTTTGCATACGATAGGAATGAAGTGCCTTGCTGTTCAGCTGCCGGGCTTATGCTGTAGGAGTTACATATAGGGAGTTTGCACGAAAGCCGGCGGCGCTATGCATTCTGGGTAGTCCGTCATTTTGTCGTCCTTGTTAGCAGCCGACGCATCCAGGCCAGGCAGCAGTGTTTTTGTACGAGTGCCGTATCGTCTTCTGCAGTCATCAAAACTAACAAGGGGTTGCATATTCGCCGCCCCGGCGTGCTTTGAAGATGTCGGCAGTTTCGTCAGAGACTTACGTGTCGACTCTGTGCCCGTAAGACCGGGCGCGCTACGAGGAGAAAACAAAACAGTGCGGCGTGGACCCATTCACGCTACGCGCGGATGACTGCACTGTCGATTTCAACTTGTGGCCGCCCGTCGACATCGCCGATATTAACGAATTTCTAGTTCTGAGAACTACTTTTGTTACTCGGCAGCAGCTTAAGGCCAGAAAAGCTTTGGAAGGGCACAACTTCCTCACAAGTGGATGGGTACGCGAGCCATGCATGAAAACGGTCGTAGCCGACACAGTGATACTCAAAACACAGGTAAGGACATAAAACCTTTTTTTTCGTGAAGTTCTTATTCCATTCGTCGCCGTTGTCATTTGCGCCCAGGTGAACCACTGAACCACTCGCACTGAATAAGCCACCCGTGGACGTGTGGGTCCTCGCAGAAAGCGACGGTCACATTGCGTTGGCTCACTGTACCTGCATGGCCGGCAACGGAGAGGCCTGCTCGCATGTTGCTGCCCTGCTATTTTATGTGTAGTGTGGTGTGCGCGCACGTCAAGAACAATCCTGCACAGACGGCCCCAACGCCTGGCTGCCGGCCACCGTCAAGACGATTGGTGTGCGCCCGGTGTCGGAAATGGACCTGTCATCGTCGACCATGAAAAAACGCCGCCTTAACGACAAATCCGAGGGCGCAGACTGTGCGCCGAAACCATACCCACGACCAACAGTGCCGGCGCCGACGGCCGCAGAATGGCAACAATTCTTTGCCTCAGTGATCGAGACGGGGCATCGACCGGCTGTACGCCCCTGAAACGAAGTGGAGTGCACAGACTTTATACTTGTCTGGATTGGCGTCAGTCTCACTCCTGTTAATACGTGCCAGCCACTCGCGTCGGCGTCGATATGAAAGCTGCTTTGCTTTCTCTCGTGCAGGCGTATTTTTGGAATCTTGAAGAACCGGCAGTCGGCCTGTCCTGTCTTCAGTTTCTGCGCTTTGCTTTGGGTTCTGCTGGTGCAGCCCACAACAGCACAGTACACCATAACGCCAGCACTGTTGCACGCACGTACTACGCGAGCTTAAAAACCAACGTGCGCTTCCTGCGTCGGCTGCTACCAAGGACGACAAAATGGCGGACTACCCAGAATGCATAGCGCCGCCGGCTTTCGTGCAAACTCCCTATACGACGTATTGTAGATTGATGGGGTAATCTAAGGTTTCCGGAACTGTGAAGGAACCTATAAGCATGCGGAGAAACTGTAAATAAAATGCTTGAGAATACCAGCAACTCTGCAGAATACCGGGATGACCTGCTATGCTTGACAAGAAGAAGAGAAACTTGCTCTTTCAAAAAACTAACTGCATTGGGTTGTTCAACATCTGCCAGTTCACAATTTAAGGCATCTTCAAGCAGGGAAAGTGCCAACTTAAGCAAACCGTCAATTTTTTCTTCATGCTTAGACAACAATTTTCCGTGAAACGACCCTACAGCATCCAGCAGACCTATCAAGCAACGGATATCAAGTACTGTGTGAGGGATGGTATCTATGCCATCAATTGTAGTCAGCTGCACATTTCGGTAATGAACTTTCACCGTGAGGTTCTCTAAGACCGTGACTGACGACAAAACACGAGGGACGTCATCAACAGCAAGATTGAGAAAAAGGACGCAGGCAGGTCGAGAAATAACATTCCAAAAATCAGAAAGCTTGATTTGAGGAAGGCACTCCAGTAGAACTTGGAAAGTGTCAATCTTGTTCTTTGCTTCTTCCTCCTCGTGTGTCTGGAGTGACATGGCGATGGCATCTCGTAAAGAAGCTGCTTCAAGACGCATTCTCTTTTCAGTCGGTGCTTCTCGGGACGTAGTGGCGGGCGCAGAAAGGTACGCGGGACAGTTCGGTAATACACTGGGAATGGCGTCGGAGCTGAGACGAGCGATCTTCAATTTTGCCTCGACGACTTTGCCCGTTTTTGAGTCCACATACTTAGAAGAAGTCCGAATGTTTGATTCTTTAAAGTGCCGCTCGCAGACCTGCAAAGCCCAGCGCAGATAAGGTTAGCATATTTAAGATGATTAATTTCATGGGTGCAATAGCAATTAGCGCAGTGAAATATTTCAAATTTAGAATATTTCCAGCTCGCCCACTAGGCCATGTTGTAGCGCATTATGTACACACAGCTACGTCGCGGAATAAATATCACACTTTTTCGACTTACCACTGAGCGCTTTCCGGGTTCGAAATCGGCACGTGGAATGGCTTTCAACCATTGCCTCCTTCTGTCAGCATCAGCTGGGAAAGTGAAGACGCGCACAGTCTTTCCTCCATCGTAATTCCCGCGGCAGGCGGGAACACAACAGTGTCCTGGCATTTTAACAAATGGCTCATAAACTGTCACACGCGCACAGCACTTTCACAGACGTTTCCCAGGATTGCACTTCGAGTATTCACAGCCAGCAAGGAAGCTTCAGCAAATCACACAGAAAGAAAGAACGGCGGAGGAACAGCATGTAACACACGACACGTGCAGCACATGTTCAAACACTATGGTAGTGATGTTTACCGCAATCGCGACGTCTCATTTCAAATGAGTGCTTTCAACAATTTACTAGAAAAACTGCACAAAGTAAGCTTTTAAAAGATTGAACAGTTTCCAGAAATGCGAACGATTGTTACATTGAACCAAATATCTTTCATGTCTTTTAAAACGGTGAAATTCATTATCTTCAATTTGCTATACGTATATACGCCTCGGAGTACTCCGCACTTCAACAATTTGAAACAGCGCGGGAGGAGAACGGCGGCAGCGGCCGCCAGGAGGTGCTGCCGCAGCGGTCGGCGGTGGCTGCTCCCGCGTCGTAGTGCGGTGACGTCACGCGTCGGAGGAGAAATCGTGGAGAGGCCTTAAAAGTCTAGGTGGTGTTGCCTAGGTGCCGCCACCGTCGGCGCCCGGGAGGAGCCGATAGAAGGAACGCTGGCATAGGAGGAGGAGGGAGGAGATGTCGGAGAGATGCGGTTGTAGGTCACAACTGCCCCTCTTGCACAGGCCGTAAGAGAGAGAGCGTGCTCGCTCGAGACCGGCCGTGCTTTGTCTTTCGCCTTCTGGCAGTGGCAATTGGGCAAAAAAGAACAAAAAGCAGGTAAGGCCACATTCTCACAGCCGGTTCTTCGCTTCCTCCGTCACCTCTGTCGCCGCCGGAGCAGACGGAGGGGGATGATTTTGGACCGGTTTTCTCCACAAATCGGGCGGCCTTTGCCGCTGGGCCCTGCTCTACGTTCCCGTCGAGCGGCGGCGACGGAGCACCGCCCCACAAAAAACGTGCCAGTCACAGCGCGAGCTCGCCTCAATTGACCCACGGCTTGCTTGCTACGAGCGAGAGATGGCGCTGGCGAGCGTCGCGGCTTCGGCGGCGGCGATGCGCCGGTGCGCGGGTGCGCTGGCTCCCAGGACCCGGCCAAGCAAGCCATCGCCACAGGCCGGGCAGCTAGCATCATGCGCCTCCGCCACATGAACGTTTGAGTGCAGTGGGGCTTTGCGGGTGCCCAAAGACCTGCGCGTCCGAAACTCGCCTGTGTCTTATAAAGTTTCCACCACCACCACCGGGTGCAAGAAAAGAAGGCCCCTCTCCTTTTTTCTTTTCTCCGTCTTTAGCTGCACGTGTCTTGCGCCCCGAAAAGGGCCCGCTGCCAAGGAACAGAGAGCGGATGACGGTTTTATTTCATTTGGCAATATACGAGGCGTTCCAGGTAAAAGAGACTCCGATGAGTTTAGTGTTTGTATTGGGTGCGGGATATACAATAAGCGAATTTGCATCTGTGGCGCTCAAGTAGCACCACTGTTGTGTATTTGGATTTCTGGCGCTATCTTTGAGAGCTTGAAGAAAAAATGACTCGACGGTACCTTACTGCGAACAAGAAGTTAATATTTAATAAGCTAGCTAGTCAGTCTAAAGTACTTATTCGACTGTGCAGTGCGAAAAAGAAAGTTCCGCAGGGTTTAATCATGGTTATACCATAGGTCGAGCGAAAGCATTTGGGCAATTTCCCGGACCAGATTTGGAGGTCTTCATAGTGTCGGACATTCTCACTTACGGTTGCACGCTCAATATGGTTCGACGCTCAGTTATGATTCGTCCAAATCGGCAGAGGTCAAAATTCGGGGCTGGCCCGGGTCAAATATAGAGACTGCCATCGTATCGAGCACAATGAAATTAGCCTGAAAATAGATTTTGGTCCAAATAAATGAGGGTCAAATTTTGGGTGTGGGATGGGCAACATTTCGGAAACGACCCGGGTCTAATTTGGAGACACTATTGCATTGGCTATAGTCAAAATATACTTGTCATCTGACTTAAAGCTGTTGCTATGAGAGCAGAAAGTTGGGCTAGTTGGTCGATATGCATACTGAAGAAGTTGGCGCCGAAAAACGAGGACAAGCGAGAAAAACGCCTTTGTTTGTTTATCTTGTCCTCGTTTTTCCGCGCCAACTTCTCCAGCCTGTTGCTATGAAATCGCTAAGTGCGAAGGTCACTTCAATGTCATATACGCACACCGGACTGAAGTCAAGTTTTGCCTTGAATAGATACTGCAGAGTAGGCCACACGACCCTCAGCAGTACTGTACCCATTTTACGCGCCTAGGACACTCCTTAAATTGTTAAAAACGTGGTTACATTTAGCTGGACACCTGTTCTATTTACATGGAGGAAGAGAGAGAAACGTAGGGCAAAAATTTATCCCTTTACTCAACAAAACATTGGCTATTTCGAGCACATACAGTAAACACACAACTGTAAAATACAAACTTTTGCGATAGACATGGTTTACACCAGATGCATATCAGAATAAAATGCATTAAAACAGACAGGAATGTCAGCAAAACGCTCCGGTATGGAATGATACTAGCATGACGTATTTATCTCTTTCAGACACTCATTGAGTTCTGCTATCGAGAAAAATATGAAAATTTGCATGTGTATTAGCCGATACTGGTAAAATATTCTCCAAACTGTTTTGCTAGCCTAATTCTCGAACGTTAGTATACAGACCAATCTAGCAAGCCCCGGAAAACCATTCCTGTATTGAGAACACAGTTCATTACCCTATACATATGTTGGATTTCGTTCATATTGGCCAGAATAGTGTGATTGCAGTGCGCGCAGCGCTTTAAGTGTAGCTTGCTGCATTCGTATAAATATGTTTTGGTGCTGTACGCGTGGTGTTTCGCTATAAAAACTGTGCAGTTGCGCAGAGTTATTACTAACTTCAAACTTCTGCCACCACTTGCGAGATCGCATTGTTTTTTCTGTGATAATAGTCAAGCAAAGCAACGCAAGCAGACGACTTTCACCGCACCTTCGGCATCTCCTTCGGACCCCCCCCCCCCCCCCGCCATTTTCTTTTTTTCTTTTTCACGCGGGAGAAAAAAAAAAAGGCACTGGCGTAGAGTCACGTGGGAGAAGCGACCGCCCACCACAACTGGTTTGCCGGTGCCCGGCGCCTCTTTCGATTCGAACACCGCGCCGCTCCGTTGCTGCCGCGGTATTCGGCTCCGTCGCCGTCGCGCCGTAGAGGAGGCCGGCTGTGAGCTAAGGCTACATTCTCACAGCGGGCGTTTCTTCTTTCTCCGCTCGCGCTCCCATCGCATATCACTAAAGTAGGCCAAACAGACCGCGTGGAGCTGTTCGCAGCGTTTTATTTTAACTTCCCTTACTCTTCGTGGCGCGAAGCACTGACGCCGCCGCCTGGCGGGCATGCGCGGATGACCGTTGGAAAACGTGGGTTTCCTATAGCGAAGCTCTCCTAGCAGCAGTGATTCTGTGGGCGCTTCTGGGGCCTGGAATTAAAAAAAAAATTAAACTCGTCGTCGAGAGAAGGTGTTAGCATGAAGTGCATTGCATTGTAAGAACTCACAGTGACGGCTGGTCGATGGTGACAGCCGCATTCAATGAGGTTAAGGAGGTTGAAGCTATTGTGAGCTGTAGGTGGGATTAGGCGCGCGTTATTCTGAGCCCTCAAAATAAAACATTTGACAGAAGTCTGTCTGGTTGGGAAATTCAATTTAGTGGAAAGATGACTGACGCCAACCAGGTTCTTCCCCGCCCGAATGACCGTCACCCAAAAGAAAGGGCCCAGGGCGATGTATACAAAATCCCGTGCTTGGTCTGCCCGAGGCCTCGTACATAGAAGAAACGAAGAACTTCGCCTAAAGAATGATGAAGCACAAAGTGGACGTCCCACAGAAGATCCGTTAACGCAGCACTGCGGCCGAACACTGCGTTGCATACGACCACCGAATTGACTTTGACGGCACTATTGTACTGGAAACCGAAGGTAACCCGTGTAGGAGGCTTCTACTCGAGTCGTGGCACATTCAACAGACACGGAAGAATGTTAATCGCTCCCTAGAGACACTTCCTTCTTTTTACATCCATGGTTTGCGGCCACTGACCCGGAAGTCTTCAACACGAGGCCTTAAAAAGCCAAGCTGCGCCTCGCCCGTAGTCACACCATGAAGAGACCGAGCCGGTTCCGAAAATTCGTTTTTCAAGAATTAACCTGGTTGGCGTCAGCCATCTTTCTACAAAATATTCTGCCCCTGGCTGCTGCGCCTACCGCCGCTTTCGCCCGCTTGTGTTTTTCGGGCGCGGCAGCGCGCATACTCTCCCTGGTTGCTTTCACGGATTGATCGCCGTCCCTCGGCGCTTTTGGTGTTTCACATGCCGGTCGCCACGCCCAGCTCAGGTGGTCCAGTCTGTTCTGTTTCGCGCTGAACAGAGCTTTCTTGACGTGCCACCGTTCAAATTGAGACCCACTGTGCGAATGATGTGTACGTTATAGCGCCATGGCACCGTGTGGTCTTGATATATTTCGTCTGGACTTCAAAATTTTCAGGCTAAATGGTCTGTGCCCACTGAGACTAACACCTTTTGATTTAAAAGCTTCTATCATTGATTTTCATATCTGCATCGTGTTCATTGTTATTTTATTATTATTGTTTATCTTTTCTATTTTACTGCTCTGAGTGCACCACTGTAGAATGTCTCGGGCTGTTAGTGGTTTGGTTTTCGGTATTATGGGTTTTAACGTCCCAAAGCGACTCGGGGTACGAGGGACGCCATAGTGGAGGGCAGCGGACAATTTCTATCACCTGAGGTTCTTTAACGTGCGCTGTCATCGTATAGTGCACGGGCCTCCATCATTTCGCCCCCATCAAAATGCGACCGCCGCGGCCGGGATCGAACCCGCTTCTTTCGGGTCAGCAGCCGAGCGTTAAACCACTGAGCCACCGCAGTTGGTGGCTGTTAGTAGACACATCACATCAAATAAATAAATAAATATATAAATATCACGACGCACCACAGCGCTCGTCTAATCATTTACGACCTTTTCGACGCATTCCCAAAATTTGTTTTGTCGGCGTGCCTTTCATTTTGTTCTATAAATATCGCAACTAGATTTCAATAACACCCGCCCCCTTCCACTCCCTCCCCCCCCCCCCCCCCCACACAAAAAAAGGAAGATGCGCTGCTTTAGTTCAATCACATGGTTAAAATTTTTAACAAAGGTACTGCATAATTTATGCTTTCTTTTGTTTCGCCTCGGTTCAGTCAGCTGAGGAAAAAAGCGCTATCGCCGGACTATACTCAAGGAATGTATTTAATAGGCTGACTTGCTTCGCGCCCATTGGAGCCTTGCTCTTAGAGAAACCGAAAACACAACTAGGTTGGCTAACTCGACGTGCGCGCCCACAGACGTTGGGCGCACTGCAGAGTTGCAGCATCGCGAGAGAGACATGTCCATGGTGTGCAGGTCCACCCCGGAAGGTATTGGCCAAGTAGCCACCTCCGGTGAGCAAAGCCAGGAGCGGTCAGTGAGCGGAGCGGAGGCGGGCGGAGTAAAAGCCACTGACACTGCGACTGACAACGCCCCGCCTGGGAAGTTAATGCGCCAGCGGCGCTACCAAAGGGCGCGCCGTCAGCGCCAGCGTGCGCAGCGTCGCGCGCGTGAGCAGCTGCTGCTTGGTGCGGCGACAACCAAGAGCGAGGACAGCACATCCGGCTGCAAATAGTCCTTGATGTCGAGAAATTTGAAATGTCTCGAGCATTTATGCTGAAAGATTTGACGCAATGGATTCTTATTTGACGCAAGCGTTCGTGCACGCTAATAAAAGTGATCTTGTTGTGTGCGTAGTGTTTTTTGATGATTTTTACAGGCGGGCTGTGTGACCTCGCGCGAAATCTTGAGTTGGTCCTGGCAAAGTCAAGCAACTTGTACACTGTGACACCGACTGTCGCGTAAATCGATTGTGGCTTGAGGGTTGCGTGTGTTGTGGCGTGTGTGGGGCGTGAGCGAGACGCCACTCATTCGCTCGTTATCACTGTGCAGATAATAAGCCGTCCGAAGCAGTATGTACGCGCCTGGAAGAACTTCGCCAACGAGAGCGATGTTCGATGATTGGCTCGATGCGAAAACTTTTCCAACAACAAATTATTTCACCGGCGCGCTGTGCGATGTCCTCGCTGAAAACAGCAGCGACCGAGGACCACGTTGTCGGCGCGTCACAAATGAAGATGAAGAAAATACCGCAGACGAGTGCGTCCGTGTCGGTTTGCTATTGATGTGTGAATAGCGCCAAATCGCCCCGCTCGCTTCCTATGCAATCTTCTTTGCCGAAAACACCGATCTCAGGTCCTTTCGATTCGGCAGCGCTCTCTGCGCTAGTTCTGTATAGTTCTGCGGCTGTGCAGCTATAGGTGCCCCGAGCGTGCAGCGCCAGTTCTGGCAGTTCATGTGCAACTTGGCAATGGCTGCTTCAAAAACTATTGGTCAAGCGCAGGCCGGGCCGTCTGCTAGCCGTGGCGCGCCACCAGCAGTTTGCAGCCAGCTGTGTGTCACCCACTTCACAGGCCGCCCACATTTGAATGACGTCAAGAATATTCAGGCAGTACATGCCAGTGAGGTGTTACCATGAGCCTGCCTCGATGCATATGCATGCGCAAAGTTACATGATATATGCGGTTTTTGTAACATACATCATGCTGCGCGCACCTGTTTGCTTTCTATCTAACATATATACCTGGTGTCAAGTGTTGCTGTTGTTATAATTTTATTGGTCTATAAAAAGACGTCGGTGACAGGAATGTGGACAGGTACGAGGTCCTGTGGGGATGAATCGATCTCTGCTGACAGCTACATGTGGACGGGACGCTGATTCAGTGACGACGAAGTCCACGCAATCGGTAGACCACGTCTGACCACGGAAAATCGGGTGAACATGATGGCGTATAACCGCGCTACAAAATGCAATCCGCGAGAGAGTCGGACAGCTATAGCAGCCGCTGTTACCGCCGTTTTGAGACGCAGCTGACGTCATGTCACGTGACTCAAGCTTCGTATCCTCGCTCTTGTTCAACAGAGAGCTTTGACAAACACGCGTCGCAAAAAATGGCGTAGCTGTCTTTTTGGGAATTTCATTTGCGATTTTCTCAGCAACGCAACCATCTTTTCGCTTAGAAACGCTGCCAGTGTTTCCGAGGGGTAATCTACACCTATTGCGTAGTTTGCTTTTTCCGTTTAGCGTGCTTCTAAAGAGACCGTGACGAGAACTCTATCAATTTTTTTTTTGCTTTCGAAATCTGATAGTTCGGCATTTCATGGCTTTGTCGCCGCTTCTCTGGGAGTGATAGATGCATTTATTTCAAAGAAATTTGTATTCGAAGTTGAGAGTTTTTCCCGTAGCTCCGATTCAAACTCAGCGCCCTCTTATGACATTATAGGACGGAGTGACTAGACGCGTGACGTAATCGCAGACTCCGTGATTTCTGGCGGCTGGTGGTGCATCCTAGGAGCAGCCAAAATGAAAACTACCGCCGCCGCACGCTGAAGGCTTCTGTCAGTGGTCGCTTCGCTACCGTCACTTCGTTTACGTTTGCACCGGCGTCTAGCCAGCGTTACGATGTTTCCCGTTCACGAACCCGACAACGAAGTTCGCGCAAAAGCTCCGGCCTGCATTTCAGCGACCTCGGCCCCACAGAGCGTGCGATGCTTTTGAGGGAGCACGGTTAGGTTAGGCGCCGGCGGGTCGTTTCCCCCTTTCGCCGTGAGCAGCCGTTGCAAACTAAATATCATTACCCCAGTGCGGGGAGTACCGAGGGGCGAGGACAAGGTCGGCGCGTCGTGCCCATCGGAGGCTGGCCGGGCCTTTGGGGCCAACGGATTGTGGTTCCTTGAACGGCGCGGTTGCACGGTGCAGCAGGCGGCGTCGAGGAGGTATCTCACGGTTGCAAGGGCCAGGTTTTTTTTTTTTTTGCCCGCAAAAAATGGATGGGTGCTCAAGGGCGCTCGCGTTTAAAGTTGGCGGCTAGAAAGTAAAGCCGACGCACGACGCTTCAGCCGGTTCCGCGCGTTTCCGGTGGTACGGGGTCCACTGGATCGCGTTCTCTCGCTCACTTGCATGTACCTTCAGGTGTGTATACTTTGAGTGGATTGAATTAGCCCAGAGCTCGAACAGAACTGCTCCGCCCAACTGCCGAAGCTATTGAACGGAGCCGCAAACAAACGAGTTGGAGGAGAGCGGAGTCACGGACACTGCAGGTTCCAAATCTCTTTTTCTTAAGTGCTTGAATCTTGTCCCCCGTCTGCAATAAACGATCTCGGTTAGGTACTTCGAAATTGACTGGCACAACCGAGGACGTTTCGCTGGGCGAGCGTGCGAATGCACAAGTGCTCTTTATACTGCTAACTGCCTTGTACGATCCCGGCCATCGTGCCATCGTAGTTTTTCATGGACTGTGGCGATCATCTGACCAGCCTTAACAGGCTCCTTCAAAGGTTAACTACCACTTTAAGCGGCCATAGTGGAGCTGCCATAGTGGAGGGCTCCGGAATAATTTCGACCACCTGGGGATCTTTAACGTGCACTGTTATCGCACAGCACACGGGTGCCTTAGCGTTTTTCCTCAATAAAAACGCAGCCGCCGCGGTAGGGTTCGAAACCGGCTACTCCGGATCATTCGGATCTATGGAAGAAGGAAAATTCCTGCAAGGTGACGTCTCTTGTACTATGACGTCATCACGCGTGTACACTCGAGATTGGCCTGTGGCGGCTATGCCTATATTTTATTTCTTGCTTTTTCTACATTACAAGAGCTTTGTTTTCGGAAAGAGTGGCGCTTTGTGATCAAGAGCTGGTATTCTATCTGTTAAGTTCGGAGCTTGGGAGCCCCGTTAGCAAGGAACCTCTCAACTCGGCTGCTTGGTAGAGACTGCGTTTATTGCAAGAGCAAAGAAGAAGGAGCGGGAGAGAGACGTGAACGAGTATGGACCTCCTTCACCCCGCGACGTCACGAAAATGCGGTGGCGCTGATGTTAGCAGCGACTTTCGCATGGTAGGCAAAACAGGTTCCGCTTGCCCGTGCCTACCGCAGCTGCCGCAGCTACCGGCGGCTGCTTCAAGACTGTGCACTGCAGAAGCAGCATGTATTGACCAGCTGCGTCACTGCTGGATCCGCGTAGTAGCACAAAAAATATTAAATTAGCCTCGATAGGTTTCTCGCGCATAAATGCCGCATTCGGAAACTGGCTAACAGGCATTGGGCCACGGTGGTAAAGAGCGAAGTCTGGGAGTCGATAGGCACTGCCACTCAATGCACTTAATGCATGCAAGTTACTGCGTTCATTCACCTGAACTTCAGGATAGCAGGCTGATAATTGCTCAAGGAAAAAAAAAGACATGTAGCTGCACACGTACTTATCACCTTGAGCCGGAGTGTACGGTGCGCCGACAGGTTCACTCGCCCCCAAGGAATGCGTTTTTTTTTGTTAATAGCACACCATGTTTAAATGGCGCGTTTTGTGACATTTAATAGTTACTTGAAAATGTTTCTTGATATGACGACGTAATTATTTCATTCGAGTAGAAAGAAGTCTGGTAAGTTGTGTCAATCTTGCGCGGTCGCGTTGGTGTGCTTAGAATAGCGTAACTTAAGTGTGCTAAACGCCATATGCTTTTTCATTGCATCATGCATGTGTCATGTTTCATGAGGTAATACATGATCGCGAAGCTTGTTTGGAAAGAAGCAGCCGCAGGCGTGCTACTAACATACACGTGGCGAGAGAGGGGACGCGGCATGAAAAGTGTTTTCGTTATTCATGCATGCGATATGTAACTAAACTTGGTGCAAATATGAAATTCCTACGCTAGTTTCAGTCATTCCTTTTATTTATAGCTATACCTGGCGCAGTTCTGGGTAATTATAATTAACACCGTCGTCAAGTCCCCCCAAGCTAGGTCTCAAATAACTGAGTAGATAGTGCGCAGTTTTTTTTTATGCCAGCATGTGCATAAAGCCCTGATCTGTATGATGACGCGATTAGTTGTTTTGCTATATGACCAGTACTTATGCATGGATAGTTACATGAAAACGTTTCTTACAAAAAATAACTAACACAATACTGCACGTGTAGGGAAAAAATCGAGAGATTTATTACGCTCCTCAACGTCTCAGGAATAGTTTGCGACAAATGGAATCATTTGATTTTCATGCGAATTACGAACGTGAGTGATCCAGTCGCAGATAATGTGAGGTCAGAAAACGAACCTTAAAGTTTATTCCCTCGTTTATGGCATCTTCGCTTTCGCTTTGGTCAAAGAAATGCGGCACTGAAATCAAAGAAATTACCTCACAATTTTTGACGACCACACTTCTAAAAAGCGTAATTTATAAATTTGTACTCAATATTTTGCTATAATTTTTCGTCACGAAACTAGACTTCAGGGCTAGGAAAGGAAATAATTCTAGAAATCAAACATTTTCACCAAATCGACCAGCTTAACACGAGGACAAGTCGGCCTGGCTGGTGCGTGGTCATGCGGCTAAAAACAGCGCTAAGCGAGACAGGAGATCGGGGACACGACTCTGTCCCCACTTTTCGCGCAGCGCGACACGTACGTATGTCAGCAGACGATGAGCGCATGTCTGCTCCGACGAAACAACGCCACCACTTCCCCTCACTGCTGTCCCGAAGTAAAATCATTCCGGCTAGTGCAGAGTGTCAAAACTTGTTTTATTCAATGCCTAGCGCGTAAATAAACGGCAGGAACGCTTTCTACATGTTTACTACTAACCATATATACAATACACAGTGGCAAACTATTTCTCTTTATAGGCCGCACGTGGACAACGCGAGCTCGTGTACTTCGACAAATTACTAAGTTGGAAGCATCGACCATTGCTGTGATTCGCAGAAACTGGAAACGCGCCTACAAGCCTTGAAAACCCGCGCACAACACCTATCCGCGACGCCACTCCCCAACCTTTTGCCTACCACGAGCTCGCTAGCGACTGCAGCGCCACCTCGTTTGTTTACAAACATGCAGGAGGTCCATAGAAGAAAACGCTTCCGGTGCCGTGCCGCGCAGACGGTCAGAGGGGTAATTGTCCTCTTCGAATGGCGCCGCAAGGCTCGGGTGTCTCAGCTCGCGCATCGCTCGTAGGAAGTCGCTTTGAAGCTGCCGGCTTGCATGCACGAAGGAGGCATGGCAGATGGCGCGGCCGTGCGTCGTTTGCTATGCCGTACGAAACACTGCCGATACAAGCCAACTTCAATTTCTCCTCACTGTCCCTTTAAAGGGGCTCTGAAAGGGCTCTAATAAAGTTGCGGTTTGCCTGGGATGATAAAGCACGCCGCTTGACGAATATTGTCCAGGAAGAATTGTTTAATGCGCTTTGTAGAAACAGAGTTATTATGTTTAGTCAAAACTTGAATTTTAGCGTCTTCGCGCCTTTCATTCTCCTCTCGTCACTTTTTGCACGCTGAAAGGTCGGCGTTCCTCCGCCAGACCCACCTTCGGGGGAGAGCTTTCTGACCCGCCGGAGCTACGCTGCTTATTGGCCGCGGCCTTGGTAGCTGCCTGACGTCTGAAAGAATCTAACCAATAGATATGCATCTCTCAACGTGTATACGAGGATGAGAGAGGCGGAGAAGGTTTCGAGCATGAAAAAGTCACAGGGAAGGGCTCGCCAAATTTCGCACGTGATTGTGGGTTATCTGCTCCTTGCGGAAGTGTATTATTTGGCTCAGGTGTTCATGACAACACAATGCAGTGATTGAGCAAGTTGATGTCCTCTCCTCGGAAGGTGTTTCAGAGCCCCTTTAAGTCTTTGATGTTTGGAGACTGAAATCCCCTCACTGTATTAGTGTTCGAAACTAATAATCTGATAATAAAATTTGAACAGTTTTTCAAATATTGTTAACCATTCTCTGTTCTCTTTTTGACCGTCCAGTCTAACTGCCTTTCAGGATATACAAATTTTAAGCATAAAAGTTTTAGGTTCCCATTCTCGGCAGAATTAGGCAAACATCTCCCGGAAACCACTCGATCATGACGCCAAACATTCCCCAACGATTCTGGAATTTTCTGTCCGAATAGCGTCCAGCAGGAACTTGAACGCCGAGCATGATTCGAACCAGCGCCAGGACCAGCGAACAGGACTGCTCCTTTTCTTGTTGCCTTAGACCACTCGGCCTTTGTCGCAACCTTAGGTCGGCGCACTCACTCAAGAATCCACTCACTCGGGCTCACTCAGGCTCATTTCAGATAATGATCCGAGTCGTGAGTAAGTCCGGACCCACGTTCAGATCACGATCTGAATCGCTAGTCCGTGCTCATATTCGGATCCTTCTGTGAGTCCTAAGTACGGGCTCACATTCCGATCATGATCTCAGTCCTGGTCAGTCCGGTATCATGTGCCTATAAATCAAATAAATCTATTATGGGACGTGGAACAATCCCATTATTCCAAGCGAATCCATGATGCCGACGGAGCACGAGATTGTAAAGTTCATAAACGCGAGTTTCCGTGCACTCGTAATACTGAATACGCTTTTGGTTGAGGTGATGATGTAGCGCAATCTCGTTGTTTCGTGGTATGTAATTTTCGTGGCTGCTGCACGCTAGATTATTACGAAAGGGCGAGAGAGGCTAATTAGTCGCCGCGCTTGGTCTTCTTGAATATTAGCTGTGGCTTAAAGTATCGAGGCTGCTTTAGTTTTTCTTTTGTTTTTTTTAATTGGTTGCAGAACACATGCAGAGGCCTTAGTTCTTTATATCCTGCGAGCGGCAGCTACAGGCCTCTCAGCCAGGCCTGGTTACAGGCTAGCTGCAATTAGGAGCTCGTCGCACCACCGTATTTTTAACACATTTTTTTGCATTTGACGCGTGTAACTAGGGTGGTTCCACGCAAAAACGGTTCATATGTCCGACCTGAGAGCGTATAGGGCCCTGAGTCGAGGTAAGCCTGGGCGAGTTATGAGTTGAAATGTGCGAATGAACCCGAATGAGTAAGCATAGATGAGTCGGGAGTCGAAATGAGTGACTGAATCGAGATGAGTCGTGAGTCGAAATGAGTGAGTGAGTCCGGATGAGTCGTGAGTCAAAATGAAAGAGTGCGACGGGCGTTATGCAGCACCAGGCAACCAAATCAGCGAGGGACACTCAGCGTGCTGCCTAAGGCGAAAAACATAAGCGCCTAAACACGGCTGCATGTAAATCCCCTAAAACGACGAGGCGCACTGACCGTGCTGCTGCAGAAGAAGCGGCTGATGGCCGTGGTTCCCAAGCCGCGAAACCAGCCAAGGGAACCGTGCGTGCGCGGTGTCCACGTCCAAGAAGAGAAGTCGGCGAAGGCGGATGTCCGTCCAGCATGCCAAATGGTCTGATCAACACCCAGGTCCAGCCATCGACACTTAGGAGGCATCCCAGAACGTGTTACGCCTTTGTCGATGAGATATACAGATATATATATATATATATATATATATATATATATATATATATATATATATATATATATATATATATATATATATATATATATATATATATATATATATATTCACGAAGATGACCCTACTGCTTCCGCCAAGTTTAGTCTTGAAAGCAACACATGGCAGCGAAACAACTATCTTCTCGTGCCATATAACAAAAAAAGAAAGAAATGGTATTGCTTAAACTGCACATAACGTGGACATACTTAAAGCTGCCCCGGAAGATGTTTCAGTGCTTATGCCCAGTACTAACGCGCCCTGTAAGTTGGAAATACTCGCTTACGCAGTCGGTATCTGCGGTTAACGCTTCAAGCCCAATCCAGCTCGCAGTGTACGATGCCCGCTCATGCTTGGTCTAAGAGATACGCCAATATGTCCTCCGTGTAGCCTGTTTGTGTTTAACGGTTGGTTACCTGCGCATTATTATTTTGTAAATTTTCCGTGGGTGGCAGAAAAGAAGGACAAAGAAACTTCCAGGCACGCACGCTTAGCGCTGGCTGATACTGCTTCAATGGTCCTTATTTGCTCCCAATTTCCAGCAAAGCCCCTGTATTCTAACGACGCCATTTCTTCACATATGTCTCGCTATTTTTCATCTTTTTTTACTTTAGGCACGCCTGGATAACATGAATAACCTACCATTCTACCTAACCAG
Source organism: Amblyomma americanum (assembly GCF_052857255.1). NCBI lineage: Eukaryota > Metazoa > Arthropoda > Arachnida > Ixodida > Ixodidae > Amblyomma > Amblyomma americanum. Next base: position 305,137,714 of record NC_135497.1, on the reverse strand, counting down.
ACATGCATGCGTGGCCATGTGTGTAGTGCATGTTTTTAAAGGCGGCTGGTTTTCATTGTTGTCGAGATGAGCTTCGCAGTGCGGATGAAAAAGCGGGTAAAATTTGGTGTGGAAGCCTTAGAACGCAGTTCTGCATTAAAAAAAGGACTTTGCAAGTATGCACGCGGCAGTTTCCCGGTCACAAAGCGATCATTTGTAGAAGCACAGTGATCCTTGCCAGACCACTACGGTGTTTTTTGTCCTCAGTAAAGAGAGAGGTAGATGGAAGTTGCAATCGAAGAGAGATAGCTATGCGTGTTTTAATAATGAGAAAGGATTACTAGGGTACGTTGGTGCGCAAAACATTTCCGAAAAATTTGTCGCCGGATGTGACGTCATCAGCTGGTGATGTCACCAGTCATGGTCTGAAGAGCGGTGTGGTGAAGTATATAATGTCAATCAGATCCATTAGTCATCGGTCATTAACATTAGTCGTTAAATATTGACGTAATAAACAGTCCTAATAATAGTTAGAATTAAGTGTCAGAAATAAAGCTAATAATCAATTATGATAATTATACCGTGTAATAAACTGATTCAATCGCGGGGTTAATTAGCGAGCCACTATCACGTCATGAGAGGGCCGTCATCCATACGTCTGATGACGTTAAGCGTACAACCAATCAGAGTACAGCAACTAAAAAAGTACACATCGTCGAGTGGTAGCATCGCAGATCGAAGAGTGGCGGTCGGATCAGCATCGCGGCAAACGCTAATGCTTCCGCATTTTTACAATGCAGTCTCTGCAGTGATGTCTAAGTTTTTTGTTGAAGTCCAAGTAACACCCGACACTTATTCACACGTAGAGCAAGGTGTACCGCGAGTGTTTATAATTTAATTTTCAATGCACGTCAGTAGTACAAACCCTTTTGAAATTGTAATTAGCGCATGGACAAGAAATCGTGAGATCTGTACAGGAAGTGGCTGCATTAAAAAACGCAGTGCTCATCTTCATGCTAAAGCGCGTATCATGGCGTACACTAAAAGCAAGAGCGGAGCCTAGATAAGTTGTCCGAGACAGAGAGAGAATGAACATTCATTTCTAAAAATGAGACCAGAACGGATTGTGGGTGGGGTCCTCAGTCCAAGACTTCAATGGCTTCCGCCGATGCTTTGGCGATGACGACTAGCGCCTCCTGGTCTTCCAGGGCGCCGCTGGCCAGCATAACTTCCCACTGCTCCAGCGCCCCGTTGTGCGGCTTTAAGTGGTTTGGTTTACTTGAGCACACCCATGTAATGTGCGTGAATGTGGGAATTTCGTCACACCAAGGAAATGTATCTGCGTATAAAGTTGAATGAATGCGGTGTAGGTGGTTTAGGTGGTGGAGACTGGAGAAAGTAAGTATTTGTATGCGTCTTAGATGGTAGGAGTCCTCCGGGGAAAGTTTCTTATGCTGCACGGGGTACAGACGCCTATATAGGGGGAGGGTCTCTAGGCGGGTTGAAAAATGGGTTTAGAGAAGGTAGAGAGTATACAGTCAGTGTGTCACGATTCGTTGGTATAATCTCGAGCTAAAGCATCTGCCCTAATATTGCCATCGAGACCTGCATGTCCTGGGACCCATAGATAGCCGCCCAATATGCGGAGAGCCGTGCGCGGGACACGTCCACTCCTATAGGCTCTACGGGTGGCTTAGGAGTCTGTAAAAATGGGGGTACTATGGTGTTGGGTGTCGCTCATTTTGATGGTGATGGCTAATGCAATGGCTTCTGCTGCCGCCGGATTCGGTGCCGTGAAGGACGCTCCAAGATAAGGGGTGTTGGCGTTGTTGACAGGGTTGACAGCAGCGCAAGCATATCTGTTGGGCTGTGCATAGGAAGCCACATCCACATACATTGCCGAGGTGTCTTGGCCGTATTGCCTACGGAGGCTGCGAAGACGGGCCTGACGGCCAGGGCCTAGAACTCGTGGTTCATATGGCGAGGAATAGGGTCCATGTAAAGGCGTGAGCTTGCAGCATTTGGGAGAACTCCGGTCAGGGTCATGGTACCGGTGGCTTGCGGGTCGCCTATCCTTGAAGGGATGGCCCTGCCCGCCGAAATAGTGATGAGACGAGTCTCTTGGGAGATTAGAGCCTCCTGTATTTCCGCAAACGTGTTGCGAATTTCGAGTGCAAGCAAGTCTAGAGGTGGATTAACATACACATGGGAAGGCCCAGAGCTGTATTAAAGAGGATACGGATAAGGATATCGATTCTACTCTCGGCGGTGAGATCAATGTTGTGGTATGGGAGACCATACTGGGTTCAACTCATGGCCAGGGCCGTGACGAGGCGGATGATGTCATCCTCGCGCATGACCTTGTGATGTCCAGCGATACGTCGTACTATACGTGCGATATTGAGCACAGACGTGCGTAGAGTGGCAATGATGTGGGTGCGCTTGCCGTCATGGTGCACCCAAACGCCAAGCACTCGGATGAGCGATTTTTCTTCTATAGGGTGGTTGTGAATTTCTAGCATGATTGGGCCGGAGGAACGATAGCGGGTACAAAGATTACGGATGATTTTCGATTTGTCCGGTGCGCTTTGCATGCCGCTGGTCTGAACAAAATGCTCGATCATACTGATAGCTGTTTGTAGGGCTTGCTCTTTGGCGGCGAGGGACCCTCGGTTTGACCAGATGGTGATGTCATCCGCGTAAATGGTATATCCGATGTCGGAGAGTGTAGAGAGCGTGTGGGCGAGAGGGGCCATAGCTATATTGAATAGCAGTGGTGATAAGACAGCACCTTGTGGAGTGCCCTTTTCAGATGTTTGGAAGGGAGACGATCTGGTATATCCGATAGCTATCATGGCTGTGCGGGCAGTGAGCAAGGAGGAGATATATTGGAACATGCGAGATCCACAGTGTATCTGATTTAGACCTTCTAGGATTTCAGAATGGGAAATGTTGTCGAGGGCACCCATGATGTCAAGTGTTAGAAGAAAGTGTTCTCAGGCAGGAGGTATCTCCATGAGGACTTCGTGTTTCAGAAGAAGAAAGGCGTCTTGCGTAGAAAGGCCTTGTCGAAAGCCGAGGATAAAAGGGGAAACAGATTATGATCTTCAATACAGTTTTGCAGGCGTGTTTGGATGATTCGCTCGTATAGCTTGCCCAAGCAGGAGGTGAGCGATATGGGCCTGAGCAGAGAGGGAGTGTGGCTTGTTGGTTTTAGGGATGGGTATAAATTCAACGTATTTCCATTGAGGCGTATTTAGCCTTGGGCCCACAGTTCCTCATTTCATCATTGATGTATTAGGTAACTGTTTGAAGGGAATCATTGGAGAGGTTGCGTAGCATTGCGTTAGTGATTTTGTCGGCACCTGGTGCACTAGAGAAGCTACAAGCGCGGTAAGCTGCGAACACCTCTTTATAAGTTATTGGCGCATCGAGTTCCAGGTTGGTGTGGTCGGTGAAAGTGGTAGATGAGGTAAGTGGTTGTTGAGCGCCGAAATATTTGGAGCGGAGGGTGTCCAGAAGCTCATGGTCAGTGCCGGTGAATTGATGGGCTACTGCTTGCAAGGTTCCATTGGTAGACGCCCTTGTTATTTCCGGATATAGAAGGCTGTGCAGTATGGCCCATGTTTTGGAAGTACTCAGGGTGCCACGGAGAGTCGTGAAATTGATGCCAGTTTTGGGTGGGAGTTGCGTTGCGTAGTCCTAAGCTTGTAAGGGAAGCTGCGCTATGCCCTTTTTGAGGGTGCGATTATGTCGTTTTCGGCGCCATCGCTTCAGCAGGCCATGACGGGCCTCGCAGAGGTGGAGGAGATGGTGGTCGACTGCTGGATTGTCAACGGTCTGTTCGAGGGTTTGCGTGCGCTATTGAATGGCGTCACAGAGGGCCTGGGTCCATGCCGCGATACCAGTAATAGAGCTGGAGGAGGAGGAGGTAAAAGATTTTAATAAAACAGGAGAGGTCTGCCTTATTGTTGACCTCACATGCTACTCCAGGTGAGGGTGAAAGAAGATAAGAAGATTAGAGACGAGGGTGGTCATAAAGAGAGGAAAAGGGTAAAATAAAGGGTGAATGGTGAAATCAAGCACACACACACACACATGATTGTCCGAGAATGTCTACCTAGCCGCCGCGGGCTCGGCTGCTGGCCCGAAAGACGCGGCTTTGATCCCGGCCGCGGCGGTAGAATATCGATGGAGGCAAAATTCTAAAGGCCTCTGTACTGTGCGATGTCAGTGCACGTTAAAGAACCCCAGGTGGTTGAAATTTCCGGAGCCCTTCACTACGGCGTCTCTCATAGCCTGAGTCGCTTTGGGAAGTTAAACCCCCATAAAACCAAACTAAATCAAGAATATCTATCAAGCCTGTGTCTCTAAGAAACAATAAAAAAGCTTTTGTCCCGCGCTCACCCGAAGCCGCATCCCTCCAAGGACCAGAGAAGTGCTGTAGGTGCACGGGACCGTCGTGTCGGAGTCCTAAGCATTTAAATTGCCTTGCGAGGATTGAATTGTTGGCAGTGGCAGATCAAGTGTAGAATATCCTCGGGCACGCCACATGTGGGGCGCAGATAGTTATTTGATGTACCTCTAGATAGGATTTAGTGAAGGCAACGTCCAGGTGAATTCTGAATGTGGAGCCGCTGTGGAAGCTGGAATGTGGAGCCTCGGCTCTGTAGGCTTCCCAATTGGTGATCTTGATGATGCCGAGGGGCATCCGGTGCTGACTGAGAGTATGTAAAGGTCGCTTCCTAGGGTTTCCCTCAGGTTAGTCCAGACAGGGCGGGGGACATTCGTAGCGAATGTGAGGACCGGAGAGGTGCCACGGGAGACACTATTACCTAGCCTTGTGGGGACTGAGATATTGGTTAATAACGTAAGGCGTGCGGCATCCACGGCATCCAGTAGAGTGGTTCCCTTGGCTGTATCGACTCAGTAAGTCTAGGCGGTGTGGGGAGCATTAAAAGCCGCCAGGTATACCACGAGACGATTACGTTGGGCTATGCGGCGGCATGCCGAAAGCAGGGGGCCAAACGGAGCGTTTTTGTTTAGGGGGACTGTAAACATTGTGGTGTGCAGCGATGGCGTAGAGGTAGAACATCCGCCTCGCGTGCAAGAGGACCGGGGTTCAAATCCTGGTGCCGCGCAGTTTACCACCGGGTTACCAAAAAAAAAATCCGCGTGTCGATGAAATTGCATAACCAGGCCTGGAGTGCGGCCTGACCTCGGTGACCAGAACCGACAACGCACTCTCTCACCAGAGCAGGATTTGGCCACCCTGGTGTAGTACTTGGCCCCAACCTTCTATGATCAAACCAATTAACCCCCGGCCCTCAGTCCCCAGCGGCTGCGGAGCAACTGACCACGGCGGCGGTCAGCCCTGTGACGCAGCGGAGGGTGCTAAGAATCTCGGGCTCCGGACAGGCCGCAATTGGAATCTGAACCTGGCAACGTTTAACGCTAGAACTTTATCTAGTGAGGCTAGCCTAGCAGTGCTGTTCGAGGAACTAGCGGGAATTAAATGGGATGTGATAGGGCTTAGCGAAGTTAGGAGGACAGGTGAGGCGTATACAGTACTAAAGGACGGACACATACTGTGCTATCGCGGATTAGAGGATAGACGAGAACTGGGTGTGGGATTCTTCATTAATAAGGATATGGCTGGCAACGTAGAGGAGCTCTATAGTGTTAACGAGAGGGTAGCAGCTATATTAATTAGGCTAAATAGGAGGTACAAGCTGAAAGTGGTGCACGCCTACGCACCCACATCCAGCCATGATGACCAGACCGTTGAAAGCTTCTATGAGGACGTAGAATCAGCAATGAATAGAGTAAAATCGCAGTACACTGTACTGATGGGCGACTTCAATGCGAAGGTGGGCAAGAAGCAGGCTGACGACCACGCGGTAGGTGACTATGGGATAGGCTCTAGAAATAGCAGGGGAGAGCTATTAGTCGAATTCGCGGATAGAAATAATTTACGGATCATGAATACCTTCTTCCGCAAACGAGAAAACAGGAAGTGGACCTGGAAGAGCCCCAATGGTGAGATTAAAAATGAAATAGACTTCATACTATGCGCTAAACCTGGCATCATTCAGGATGTGGCCGTCCTCGGAAGGGTGCGTTGCAGCGACCATAGAATGGTAAGGTCTAGAATTAGCCTAGACTTGAAGAGGGAACGGAAGAAGCTAGCGAAGAAGAAGACCATTAACGAGTTAGCCGTAAGAGGGAAAGCACAGGAGTTTAGGATAGCGCTGCAAAACAGATATTCGGCTTTACTGAGGAACACGATTTTGATGTTCATTCAATGCACGATAATCGGACATCAATAATTACGGAGTGCGCAGTAGAAGTAGGCGGTAGGACAGTTCGAAAGGATACCGGCAAGATATCTCAGGTGACGAAAGATCTGATTAAGAAGCGCCAAAGCATGAGAGCGTCTAACCCTACCGATAGAATAGAACTAACAGAGCTGTCAAAGTTAATAAATAAGCGCAAGTTAGCCGACATAAGGAAGTCTAATATGGAGAGAATCGAGCATGCTCTAAAGAACGGAGGTAGCAAAAAAGCAGTGAAGAGGAAACTAGGCATAGGTAAAAACCAGATGTATGCATTAAGAGACAAGCAGGGCAACGTCATTAGCAATATGGATAAGATAGTTAACGTAGCCGAAGAGTTCTACACAGACCTGTACAATAGCCAATGTAATCAGAACGTTAATGAGAAAGACAGCAGTGCACAGCAATGCGTCATCCCGCAAGTAACGAAAGATGAAGTAAAGAAAGCCTTAGAAGCAATGAAAAGAGGAAAAGCAGCTGGGGAGGATCAGGTAACAGCAGATCTGTTGAAGGATGGAGGGGACATCGTGCTAGAAAAACTAGCCACCCTGTATACGCAATGCCTTATGACCTCGACTGTGCCAGAAGCTTGGAAGAATGCAAACATTATCTTAATTCATAAGAAGGGAGACGCCAAGGACTTGAAAAATTAAAGGCCGATCAGCTTACTATCTGTTGCCTACAAAGTATTTACTAAGGTAATCGCTAATAGAGTCAGGGCAACGTTAAACTTTAATCAACCAAATGACCAGGCAGGCTTCCGTAAAGGATATTCCACAATATATGATATTCACACTATCAATCAAGTGATATAGAAATGCGCAGAATATAACCAACCTCTATATATAGCTTTGATTACGAGAAAGCATTCGACTCAGTGGAAACCTCAGCAGTCATACAGGCATTGTGTAATCAGGTGGTAGAGGAGCCTTATGTCAAAATACTGGAAAATATATATAGCAACTGCACAGCTACTATATTCCTCCATAAAGTCAGCAATAAAATTTCAATAAAGAAGGGCGTCAGGCCAGGAGACACGATCTCGCCAATGCTGTTCACCGCATGTTTACAGGAGGTATTTTGAGGTATGAATTTGGAACAGTTGGGGATAAGAATAAATGGAGAATACCTAAATAATCTGCGATTTGCTGATGACATCGCCTTGCTGAGTCACTCAGGAGGTGAACTGCAAATCATGATCGATGAGTTAGACAGGCAGAGCAGATCGATGGGTCTAAAAATTAACATGCAGAAAACCAAGGTAATGTTCAACAGCCTAGCAAGGGATCAAAAGTTCACAATTAGCAGCGAGAGCCTAGAAGTTGTGACGGAATACGTCTACTTAGGGCAGGTAGTGACAGCTGATCCGGATCATGAGAGGGAGATAACTAGAAGGATAAGAATGGGGTGGAGTGCATATGGCAAATTCTCGCAGATCATGAGTGGCAGTTTACCAATTTCCCTCAAGAGGAAAGTGTACAACAGCTTGATCTTACCGGTACTCACCTACGGGGCAGAAAGGTGGAGACTAACGAAAAGAGTTCAGCTTAAGTTAAGGACAACGTAGCGAGCGATGGAAAGAAAAATGATAGGTGTAACGTTAAGAGACCGGAAGTGGGCAGAGTGTGGTGAGGGAACAAACACTGGTTAATGACATCCTAGTCGAAATCAAGAGAAAGAAATGGGCTTGGGCAGGGCATGTAATGCGAAGGCAAGATAACCGCTGGTCCTTAAGGGTAACGGAGTGGATTCAAAGAGAAAGTAAGCATAGCAGGGTGCGGCAGAAGGTTAGGTGGGCGGATGAGATTAAGAAGTTTGCAGGCAAAGGGTGGATGCAGCTGGCAAAGGATAGGGTTAATTGGAGAGACGTGGGAGAGGCCTTTGCCCTGGAGTGGGTGTAGTAAGGCTGATGATGATGATGATGATGATGATGAATGATAATGATGAAACATTGTCGATGAACGTACTTTACTTGCGGGCCTTTCGGGGAATAATTTCGATGTACTGGTGATCGATGTCGGGCACGTTGAGGGAATAGGCGGTAGCAGCAATGGTTTTCGAAACCAGGATGGCTACCCGGGATGCAAGGTGAGTCAAGCGTGTAATAGCGTCGTATGCGGATGGGGAATTTGCCCACTTCTTTAAGGCAAATGACGTCTGGAGGGACTGAGGCGGAATGTATATATTGGAGAAGAGACGCTGCTTTAGGATGAAAAGAACGTCACTTCCACTGCCAGATTGAAGGTGGTAGAGCTGCGCTATCGATGCATTACAGGGCGCCTTGATGGTTGTCTAGTTCCCAGAAGCTGTCCCGATTCTTCGGATCACTGACTTCCGACGGCGGAAATATGCAGCGTTGGTGTGGCCCACTAGGGGGGTCAGTAGATGGGATTCGTTTACGCGGCAGGCGGTCTATGCAAGTTTTACATCTCATGCATCTCTTGCGGGAGTTGTTGCTAGTAACCAGCTGTTGCTGGATGGTGGCCATTTGCTGCTGCATTTGTTGGTATTGTGCGAGTTGCTGTGGAACGGGCTGCAAGGTGACGTTCTTCATGCTGTCCAAGTATTCTAACTGGGGCAAGAGTGAAGGGCGCCGATGCTAGGGCGGGTTGCGTGTCTTTCGAATTGTTTGCCGGGAGCGTAACTGAAGGAGGCGTGGATGGGTTATGCGACTGGTCTCCCGGAGCTTGTGTTGTGGGCTTGGTCGTTTGTTGACCTGGCTGTGTGTTAAGGCGTGATATACCTGTCTTGAGTGTGGTTATTTGTGCAGATTGAGTTTCTGGTGCAGAGGAGGCAACAACTGACCAGGTCACCTGCGGTCTTGAGGCCGCTGCTTCCAACTGTGGACCAAGCCCCTTGGTCGTCCCGGATGGTTTGCTGACCGGTATTTTAACTTGTCTTCATGCGCATTGGGGAGGGGGTCTGCTTTTGGGGAGGCTTTTCGACGAGTCTATTTCGGAGCTGAATCATCTTGGGCGACCCACTTGAGTCTTGGGTGTTGAAGCTTGAGCTTTCCGGGTCGTGTTTTCAACCAGGCGACAGCAGCATTCCCGTGCGCCAGTGAGGTGAGCGTCCCCGCAGGATGCATACCTCGGGGTGCAGGGAGTACAGAGGTTGGGCTGAGAGGGCCACAGATGAGACACATAGAGATTTCCAGTGTGCGGTAGACGTCGGAATGGTGGGCCACTTGGTGACAGACTTTACATACTTGTTTGGTCGGCTTGAATGGGTAGCGGGGCAGTTCACCTCCACAATATATAGATGACCGACCGCGGAGCGTCACGGGTGTTGAAGGTGAGGACGGCCGTTCTAGTGGCGCCCAGCATGCGAGCCCGGAGGACTTCGGTGCCGGTAAAGGTGGTCTTGAGGCCATCCGTATAATCTCGGTTTCCGAGGTGTTGGGGTTGAGGACATGAATGGCGCCCTTGGAGATGGTCTCCGGGGTCGCCACGTAGGCAGCGACGGCATAGGCCTTGGAGGCGAACGTAAGGCTGTCGATTTGTCGGACTTAATATGCGTTGTCGACAACGGAGGTGCTGGTGATAATCATGTTGCAGCCTGATGAATGCGCACCCTGAGGGAGCTTATATTTATAGGGGAGCGGCAGGCTTGGGCAACTGCAATGTAGATCTTTGAGATGGTGAAGTTCATCAGAGGGAGACCTTTGTTGGGGCGGACAATAATTTTGCAGTACGGCTTAGGTAATGGGAGAAGGCGGTCGCGCGGAGGCGGAGTATTCGAAGGGGCATATAGGTGGCTCAGATAACGGTTGTATTGTGACTCCCGCCCCCAGGACTGACTTACCTCGAGCCCGGCGTTTGTGTTTTCTGTGCTTCAGATAGAGAGTGGACTCAGAAGATGAATCGTTCACAGGCGTCCCTGTCGGAGGGCAGGCATTCTTCTGTGCCGGAGGAATCTCTGGAGGAGGAGGATTGAGCGCCATGTCTTCTTCCTCTTCGGTAGTGGAAAGGAGGGAGCGCCGGCGGCAACGGGAGCTCTGCAGTACTTAGTTGTCGCTGGCGCAGGCTGCTGCCTCTTGTCTCAAGACTTGTGCCCGTGGCTCGTGCCTCGCAGCTGTGAGCGGACCGGCGCTGAGCCCAGATAGGCTTAGCGAGGCGGCATGAACCCTGGAAGTTTCAGAAGGTCGGAAAAAGTTGGAGTTATCGTTATTCAGGCGTAAATCTTCCCCAGACGTGCCTGATGATGTTCGGTCGGTTGTCCACAATAAAGGGTTGCGTCCGGTTAATACTGCTGGGGTAATCTGATGAAATTGATGTGATCTGATGTGAGGCGCGTCCGAACACATCAGCCACCCACTGGCAGAATCCAGTTCTCCGAGAGATTAAATCGCTGAGGAGTTCTAATATATTTGCAACTGCAAGGTGCCGTATCACATCGTTTGCATGCCCATCGCAACCATAGCGGAAAGAACTGACCCAGTGGAAGCAGCGTTGCTATTGTTTAAAAGGTAAGCATTTGGAATGCAGCACATGCACGCCTGAGAAAATATTTGGATGGTTGCGAAGGCTCCTCTTCTAGCGTGAAATGCTTATGGCTGATGCTCTGCCCAATTACGAAGTAGAAGCCCTGGCTATACTGGCGTAAGGGGCGTGTGTCGTTGCTCATTGTTTTCGCTCGACCGTTTCACAACGCAGGGAAAGCATTCTTCCCCGGATCCACGAGCGGATATCAAGCGAGGAAGAGAGCGACTCCGAAGGCGACAGCGTTGAAAATCAGTCGGAGTCACGCAGCGATGAGCGCCCGGACGGAAATCCTCGACCGGCGCCTCTGACCGGAGCCTTGGAACTGCGTACCGCAACTTCGAAACTGCGATCGGAGCCTGCTGCCGGGGACGAGCCTGGATCGCCAGCGCTAGAGGTGCCTGAAAGTTCCTCGAGTACGCTGCGAGGACCGCCCCAGTGGTACTACAGTGCCAACAGCAGGAGCGTCGAGCTGGTGTTGCCCCCCCGGGCCCTTTCTGGCGTGGACCGCGCAATCGTCGTTGCTCCGCAGCGCCATCACACTGCACCACCGATGCCATTGGATCTCATGGAGACGATAGTTTCGGCCACATTCTCGGACAGCCAAATCGACCTGGCCGCGCTTCGCCTCCGCGCTATCAAGACCGAGCACAGACTCGCTGCTGCCCAGGGCAAGGCACTCGACATGGCAGCTGCGATGCGAGTGGCAGCGGCCATCCACATGTCGGACCTTGAGGGTGGTGGAAGCGGTGATAGCGAGGAAAACTCTGAAACACCTGCAACTAGCCGACATGACGAGTACAGGGAGGGTGACTGCGTAACAGATGCTGCGGGTTGTGGCAACAGCGAACCCAGCAACGGCGTAAGAGCGGATACGAGTGGTACCGGGTCGCTTTCCTACGTCTATGGGAACGAAGTACATATGGGCTGGCTGCCGTGTGACTGCGTAAGCTGCATTCGCGACCACCCGCGAGGTTGTTGCTATGCCGCGAAGTGCCTAATTTTATGGCTGTCGTTTTCCATGATCATCTTCTGTATTATTTACTTCCTGGTATTGGCGGTGCTGAAGTATCTCGCTGACAAGTAGACCCCCATGCATGGTATACCTTCCGAGCCGTAAACTCGGGCTCCGGACGACGACTTTGACCAGGAAGACCCCAGCCCGGCAACAACTTCACTCTGAGTACCGTCAAAGCTTCCGAAAAGTTGCCTGCTCACGTAGCTGTCGACACAAGAAAGTGTTTTTATTGCGTGCATGTGCTATTTTCTCATTCTAGTTCAGACAGAACTGCATTACTTCCTTTAAAAGACACTCCCTCCAGTTTTCATTAAACTGCCAGTTCAATTTTTCATGCGGTGTTCCCTTTCTACTCTCTCAGACACGCATTAACAATATAAAAATGATTGTGTTTTTATATTTGCAGCCACCTATTGTGCAAAAATAACATGAATGCCTCAAACACTTTAGGAATTCACGCCCACCGCATACTTCGGATCCCTGCTTATTATAGCATTTCAGCCCTAATCTTAAAAAGACACACATTAATATATATATATATATATATATATATATATATATATATATATATATATATATATCGATGGACAGCTGTTTGCGCAATCATTTAGAAGAACAATTAACCAAGATTCTGAAGGAAACGAACTAGAATGCCAGCTACACTAGTGACATGGGCTGATGTGAAATGAAACAAAAGTTCATGACCGCGCCTATGCTTTTGGGATCGGGCATTAAAATTCTCTAAACCTGATTGGATAGAGACAAAACATTCCTCGTTTCGCGACGTCTCTACCCTTAAAACGTCGCACCTTCCACCAACGCGTCCTTGGCCTTTCACACGTTATAAAAGAAGCGGTTGCATGTTGAACTGCATGATGTGCTGTGGCTGTAAACGTCAATAAATGCTTCAGTTTTCACTCAGTAGTATTGTTTTTCCTTTCACTAAACCGGTCCACGTCGAGCTTGCGGTCTCAAATCTCTCCCTTAGCTTCGGAACCCGTGACACCGTCGTGGTGGCCGGTCTCTACAAGGCCATTTGTAGCGGTGGGGCCGCTTTCCGTGATTGCAGCTGCGAAGCTCCCTATCTACGCAAGCCTGACTCAGGTGGAAGACCAATGTAGGTACATCCGCAGTTCTCTAGGGGTGCTTCTCAAGGTCAATTTCCTGGCTTCTGGAGCGGAAACGTGGTACATCTGAAGTCGTCTCTCTTAGCTTCAAGCGTAATTGTGTTGAAATGTCTTGTCCTGGAAAGTTAGTCCTAAGGATTGGATGTGGTAACAGTGATGGCGGTGCACCAGTCTACATGGACGGTGCCTTGCTCCCTACAGCGTCGTTTTACTTCCGGCATGCTACACACATGCCGCGTTTTTTCGAGGCCTCCACTACACACTGTCCCTCGCAGGCTGAGTTATTGCTTGACGTTAAACGTCATAAAACCAAACCAAACCTCTTCCTCAAATTTGTTCGCCCCTCATTGCATGAGTGCGGCCAAAAAGGAGTTATATCTTGTCAGCGCGCATAAAAATTAAAAAATGCAACTTTGCCGTTGTTTTGCATCTCGACTGTAATCAGTTCACTCAATGCGTAACTATTCGTGCAGTCACACGTTGTGAAATAAATATAACAACCAGCCGTGAGGATTCATCACGTGGGGGCACTGGGTTAATCGCAGATATAGAATAGAAGGGAAGAAAAGAGTGTGAGTGTCAAAGTGCGGATAACGACGGCAGAATGAAAGAAAGGCGCTGCTTTCACAGTATAGAACAGTTTTAGACTGTGTAGGCAGTTCGGGAACCACGCAGCGCCGCTCTCATAGTCGCGCACTGGAAATCGCCTTCCCAGAACGGCCCTTGCATACAACAAGAACAGGGCGTACCTACACTGGCCGATGGGCTTTACCGGGACTTCACAGTTTGCTTGCATACTAGTGACCCGCCGCGGTGGCTCAGTAGTTAGGGCGCTCGACTACTGATCCGGAGTTCCCGGTTTCGAACCCGACCGCTGCGGCTGCGTTTTTATGGAGGATAAACGCTAAGGCGCCCGTGTGCTGTGCGATGTCAGTGCACGTTAAAGATCCCCAGGTGGTCGAAATTATTCCGGAGCCCTCCACTACGGCACCTCTCCTTCATTTCTTCTTTCACTCCCTCCTTTACCCTTCCCTTACGGCGCGGTTCAGGTGTCCAACGATATATGAGACAGATACTGCGCCATTTCCTTTCCCCAAAAAACCTATTATTATTATTATTATTGCATACTAGACGTTGCTGATTTATCGCACAGTAAGCGATAAATCACTTTATGGTTACTCTGCGTACGAAAACCAAGAGGCCGTTAGTTTAGCGCGTACAATCACCGCTAACCGTAACCAAGGTCGCTTCGTATTGGTTGGGTGTGGCTCTATCTTCTGCTTCCCTCTGCGGGAATCACAGCTCAGAGCCAGGAGAGGGGTAAGGGTGAAGGGAGGTGTGGGGGGTCCGAGAACGGGAGCCCAGCACACACCACGCGGGCCACTTGGGAGCCCGGCAGGTAGGAATTGATTGATGAGGAGTGATGACCGGAGATGGTTCACACTACACAGCACGACAATGCACAGTAGTAACACCGCACTGCGATGAGGGAGGCGGATAGGAGGATTGACTGCACAGGGACTGGCCGGTCATGGTTGAGATGCGGTCCACTGACAGCGATTTAAGCACTGAGGGGGGTCACACTTAGGGAAACGACACAGCACTATAGGAAGAGATGGTAGGGAAACTGCACTGCAGACAAAGATACTTCTGCACTTGCCAATGGTTCTTTGAGGCTGATGTAGGATTGGCAGAATGTAGGTCACAGTTGATTGTGTCGAAGGGAATGAAATTAGTAAGTTGTGACTGCACTGGGAAGAGGAAGAGCCAATACGCATTGAAGGCAATACGCCCATACACGAAAAAAAAGGTTATGCACAGGCATGACGAGAAGTCAAATTGCACTGAGGGTTATCGCAGCAAATTGTCACTATGTTCGGGAAGTTAATGTGGACTTAGGGCGGCGCGCATATCCACAGACTAAAGAATAATGCACTTGCATGTGGTGAGGCGCTATGCACTGGAAAGAGGAGGAATAGGTATGAACTAAAGGTAGGATTCACACGCACAAATTATGCGTCGGCATGACTGGAGGTAAAAATGCGCTCAGCGCAGATAATTGTCCCTCTGCTTAGCAGGAGTGGAAGTCAGTGTGGATTGAATGTGGTACAGACACACCCAGACAAAAGAACAATGCACTTACATAAGGAGAAGTTAGTTTGAACTGGCAGGTGAGGGAATTGGAGGTAACAGACACAAGGTATGTATTGGAGGTAACACACACAAACACACAAGAATTTTAAGTTGCCATGACTTGAAATAAAATTCAAGTGTCAGAACAGTAAATTGTCACAATGCGAAGTCAAGAGAGAAAGTCAGTATGCACTCTAGGCAGCACAGCCACACACAAAAGTACTGTGCACTGGCATCAGCGAATGTCCGTTTGCATTGTCAGCTAGCACAAAGAAATGTCACTGTGCATGTTCAGGAGTGGAAAATATACTCTGTAGGGAGCACACTCACGCGCAGAAGGATTGTGTACTGGCATGGGGGGGAGTCAGTATGCATAGTGAGCTAGCACCGGTAAGTGTGCACTGTCAGCTAGCACAGGTAACTGACACTATGCACTGGCAGGCGAAGTCAAGTTAAATATTGAAGAAAAGGTCGGAGGAGAGGAAGATAGTATGCATTGTGAGGTTGCGTAAGTTTATAGTATGTATTTGAGTGACAGGAAGCAGATTGCACTGTCAAGTAGGACGGTGACATGAAACTAGTTAGGGACAGGGAATGATTGAGGTTTATACAAGACTGGCCCTTCTGAAAGTCGGTTAGCTCAGGAAGGGAGGAGATAAATGTACTGCAAGGCATGTACATTGTCAGAGGACTGAAGCAATGAGATATTGGATTATGCACAGGGATACAAAGAATTAAATTGGATGTAATATTTGATCTATAGTTTATGGGGGTATAACGTCCCAAAGCGACTCAGGCTATGAGAGACGCCGTAGCGAAGGGCTACGGAAATTTCGACCACCTGAGGTTCTTTAACGTGCACTGACATCGCACAGTACACGGGCTATAGAATTTAGCCCCCATTGAAATTCGACCGCCGCAGCCGTGGTCGAACCCGCGTCTTTCGAGCCAGCAGCCGAGCGCCATAACCGATCGGCCACCGCGGCGGCCACATTGGATGGAGTAGAAGTAGATTGTATGTGAGAATATGACGAGGGGTAGTGTTGAGGTTATGGACTTTCTTCACCCCGCGACGTCACGAAGATGCGGTGGCGCTGATGTTAGCAGCGACTTTCGCATGGTAGGCAAAACAGGTTCCGCTTCCCCGTGCCTACCGCAGCTGCCGCAGCTACCGGCGGCTGCTTCAAGCCTGTTCACTGCAGAAGCAACATGTATTGACCAGCTGCGTCACTGCTGGATCCGCGTAGTAGCATAAAAAATATGAAATTAGCCTCGATAGGTTTCTCGCGCATAAATGCCCCATTCGGAAACTGGCATTGGGCCACGGTAATAAAGCGCGAAGTCTGGGAGTCGATAGGCACTGCCACTCAATGCACTTAATAGCATGCAAGTTACTGCGTTCATTCACCTGAAATTCAGGATAGCAGGCTGATAATTGCTCAAGGAAAAAAAGACATGCAGCTGCACACGTACTTATCACCTTGAGCCGGAGTGCACGGGGCGCCGACAAGTTCACTCGCCCCCAAGTAATGCGTTTTTTTGTTAATAGCACACCATGTTTTAATGGCGCGTTTTATGATATTCAATGTTTACTTGAAACTGTTTCTTGATATGACGACGTAATTATTTCATTCGAGTAGAAAGAAGTCTGGTAAGTTGCGTCAATCTTGCGCGGTCGCGTTGGTGTGCTTAGAATAGCGTACCTTAAGTGTGCTAAACGCCATATGCTTTTACATTGCCTCATGCATGTGTTATGTTTCATGAGGTAGAACATGATCGCGAAGCTTGTTTGGAAAGAAGCAGCCGAAGGCGTGCTACTAACAGACACTTGGCGAGATTGAGAGGGGACGCGGCAATGAAAAATGTTTTCGAATACGAATTACGAAATTCCTACGCTAGTTTCACTAACTCCCTTTATTTATAGCTATACCTGGTGCAGTTCTGGGTAATTATAATTAACACCGTCGTGAAGTCCCCTCAAGATCTCAAATAATTTAGTAGATAGTGCGGTTTTTTATGCCAGCATGTACATAAAGCCATGTTCATTACGATGACGCGATTAGTTTTTCTATATGATCAGTACTTATGCATGCATAGTTACATGAACACGTTTCTTACAAGAAATAACACAGTACTGCACGTGTAGGGAAAAAATTGAGAGATTTATTACGCTCCTCAACGTCTCAGGAATAGTTTGCGACAAATGGAATCATTTGATTTTCATGCGAATTACAAAGGTGAGTGATCCAGTCGCAGAAAATGTGAGACGTCACAAAACGAACCTTAAAGTTTAATCCCTCGTTTATGGCATCTTCGCTTTCGCTTTGGTCAAAGAAATGCGGCACTGAAATCAAAGAAATTACCTCACAATTTTTGCGACCACACTTCTAAAAAGCGTTTTATAAATTTGTGCTCAATAATTTGCTATAATTTTTCGTCTCGAAACTAGACTTCAGGGCTAGGAAAGAAAATAATTCAAGAAATCAAAAATTTTCACCTAATCGACCAGCTTAATAAGAGGACAAGTCGGCCTGGCTGGTGCGTGGTCATGCGGCTAAAAACAGCGCTAAGCGAGACAGGAGATCAGGGACACGACGCTGTCCCCACTTTTCGCACAGCGCGACACGTACGTATGTCAGCAGACGATGAGCGCATGTCTGCTCCGACGAAACAAGGTCAGCACTTCCCCTCACTATTGTCCCGAAGTAAAATCATTCCGGCTAGTGTGCAGAGTGTCAAAACTTGTTTTATTCAATGCCTAGCGCATAAACGGCAGGAACGCTTTCTACATGTTTACTACTGACCATATATACAATACAGTGGCAAACTATTTCTCTTTATAGGCTGCACGTGGCCAACGCGAGCTCGTGTACTTCAACAAATTACAAAGTTGGAAGCATCGACCATTGCTGTGATTCGCAGAAACTGGAAACGCGCCTACAAGCCTTGAAAACCCGCGCTCAACACCTATCCGCGACGCGACTCCCCGACATTTTGCCTACCACGAGCTCGCTAGCGACTGCAGCGCCACCTCGTTCGTTTACAAACATGCAGGAGGTCTATAGGGTTGGAGAAAGGGTTGTATGGTCAAGGGAAGTGAGGAGATGTTTCCAGACTCGTAGGAGGTGCCGTTTGGGGAAGAGGATGGGGTTTTCAGTTCCCGTAGGCAATCCAAGTTGTTTGTAACTGTGAATTAGTATGTTGCTCTGCCCATCATAAGCAGGGTAGACGAGGAGATGACCAATGGTCTCAGTATCACGCACTGTGGGCAGTCGGGGTCTGGGCTAGACCATGACTGAACTTGCGAGACCTCGTCCATGTGCAGCCAGTTCTCATAAGAAGTAGAAGGGATAGTTCTCTTCTTGGAAGGTTTGCTGGGAGGCACTTCAAGGGGAGAACTGAGAAGACTCTTGAATCAGGATGATAAGAGAGTACATTGGTGCATATATGCATTTTCGGGTAATCTAGGAGTCTCACTGCTAGTGATGCGTCAGTAAAAGTAGAGTGAGCCGATCTGGCCAGAGTGTCAACGGCTTCATTGCCCAGAATTCCGCGGTTGGAAAGAAGTCACCAGAAAGAAATGTCATTCCTGCGTCCTCTAGAGCCGTAAGGCGAGCGTCAAGGAAAGCTGCGGCTGAAGAGGTGTGTTTTGGCCGCTGTAGGCTCATCAAAGCAGTCTTGCCCAGTTGAAAAAAAACACCAGCCCGTTTCTGGTGTTTACACCAGACCGGATTTTCAGACATGGGTTCTGGTGTGACCCAGTGTAGTGTTTTCTGGTGTGACCGTGTCTGGTGTTCCGACCAGACCGGTTTTTCAGACACGGGACCTGATGTGGTGTGTTTTAGTGTGTTCCGGTCTGGTGTTCTGTGCTGTGACCCGGTCATCTGATACCGGTTCTGGTGTGGTTTCGTTTGGTGTTTCCTGGTGTGATCGGTGTACCACTCGATTTGGTGTGGTTGGTGTACTGTACAATATTTTTATAGAGATGCTGTGAGTTTGAACATACTATCGTGAGCAAAAACAAAAGAGATCCCTGAGCGCATGCCAAAGGGTTTAAAACTGCAAGCACTCCTGATGTCGAGACAGGTGCACTAACATCCACCGATCTCGCTGTGCTGGTCTTGACGGCACGAGCATTTTATAAGTGGCACCTGCACACAGGCATAGTTTGGCACACACTCGCAGCATCATAATTTTTTACGATTGTACGCTGGAGCGTGCACATAACCACATCAATTGTGTTCTTGCCGAAGATGAAGAACAAGCATGTATAGAAAGAAAAAATGCTCACATTTGCTCAAAAGCATCCTTAGCTTTATTGGTAGCCAAATTGGCAGTACAGTCAAGCTAGAGGCACCTTGCATCGTAGCATGCATCTTTTCTGAGAAAGTCGAAAATCTTGCATTTCCCTGACAGCAGCTTGACTCCAGCTGTGTAGCCCAATACCTGAAGAACAAAAGAACAAAATCGCAAATTTGTGTGAAGTACACTATACTAATCACAGCACAAAAGCAACTAGCAAATGTTGCCATTAAATTTAGCTCAGTGGTGGAAACATGTACAACACATTCAATACGACTCGAAATGCCTCTGCAGTAAACCAAGCGAGTCTTCTGCTTTATAGTAAATCAATGCTACTCACATAAAGCACCCCACTTGCATTAAGTTGCTTGAAATCAGTTGCTGGATGAGCTAATATTTCATAGTTTCATTCGCACAGTGTGACAATGCATACATGCAAATTGTGAGAAAGTGCATGAATGTACGGTAGGAAAAAATTTGCCGAAAGGCATGAGGTGCAAATAGTTTTTTCCGCACCAAGAAAACTGAAAGGAATGTGTGTGAAGGTAAATGAAGAAACCAGTCCTGGAGAAGAGAAGTCTTGTGGCGTCAGGCACACAAACAGGTTCGTCGAGTGCTGTGAAGGAGTGGTTTACAAGATACCGCTATCTTGCGGCCGAGCATATGTGGGCCAGACGGGCAGATGTTTAAATGAAATACTCAGAGAGCATAACCGCAACTGCCGGTAGATTAAGTCACCTGGAAATCTGGCGGCACATGGCGCCAGATGCGACAGCTGCAAACCCCACTTCCACCAAACTACAGTTCTGCTTAAATCCAGAGATAAGACAACCAGGGAGCTGTGGGAAGCCTAATGCTTGGAACCAGGAAAAGAAGGGACGTGTGTTAGTGACCTTTCAGTTTTGCTTACCAAACAGGAAAAGCAATTCTTGGACAAGAGATACCAAACATAAACCGATCTGCTGGGACAAACTCTTTCTGATGCTTGACGATACGATAGCAAAGTTGCTGGTTCAAAGGTGCTTATATATGTGCGCACACCACACTAAACCTCAGTTGATAGTTTGCGCACCAGTGTTTGTGCCGTCCCTATGTTCTCCCACGTCAGCCTAAAAGTGCAATTATGTTTGACAATGTTAACTACCAACTAGCCCAATTTGAAACCCTCTTAAGAATAAGCTTAACCAGTTGATTGGTTCTAAGAAGGCACATCACTTCCAAGAGCCACTTCTCACAGCAAGGCAGATAGCAATAACAGCTGCAGGACACTGTAGTGCAGCAAGGCTGAATGGTGGGCCAGTTGGTAAGTCATGTCAAAGAATAATTTTTACCAGCCAAAAAAAGACAGACAAGAGGAGAACCTATACACAGGAACTAGTGTAGGTTCTCCTCTTGTCCCTCTTCTTTTTCGGCTGGTAAAAATTGTTCTTCGACTTTAGTGGAGGGCAATGTTTACTGCCACACAAATACATGTAAGGCCGGCCTTTGCTAATACGGATTCCAATGTTGGGCCAATTGCCTGTACTGCTTTGAATGTGTTTGAACGCATGCTTTGAAGACCAGAATTGCAAACTATCTTCCATCAACTATGCCACACTCGATGTGACCGCTTACTGATACTTTAATATCTTGTTTTTTTTAAACCTTATTGCTGACCCTTGTGTTACTGTCTGTTAGTTTGTATCTTGCTTATAAATTCACTCCTGTAACAGTCCCAGTGGGACTAACAGTATGATAAATAAAATAAAAATAACACAAAATTCGCATGATCCCTCCCAACATGTATGAAACAAAGTATTGCATCTGCTTCGAGCCATCTCTACAAGGCCTCACTGGGCCATCCCTCCTAAGTGTGAAAAAGTGGTTAAGATATTCATAATCAATGCCACAAACTATTTTTACAAAGCATGCAGCAAAACTAGCAAAAGATAGCTCAAGCACACCTATGCTTGAGTAAAAAGTAGCCAAAAACTTTTTACATGTAAGCTGAAGTAGCCCAAGTTAGAATATGATTTGCAAAACTATATGCATATTAGCTCGACAAGAAAGCAGAGAAGGGAAAAGAGGGGTCATTACGGGCTACATGATGGATGCCAACAGTCACTTCCATCATGGCATCTGTCAGCTAGATAATAGGTCGACTAGCATTCAATTCAAGCTTATTTTGTGCAAAATTTTCAGTGATGGCTACAAGTTATAATATGGAAACTTTCGTCATTAAGCAGAGACAACCAGAGGATTCATGGATGATGGCAAATGTGACAGCACCCACGAAAGCCTACACTGAATCAGCATCATTCAAGCCTCAGCAGTTAAAATCCAAGCTTCAGGGCAATTGACTCCCAAGTACCACCAATCTTCTGTCTCCATTGCATGATACTAAAGTATTCATTAAAAGTTGTTCATTATGGGCAATTTCACTGCTAATGCACTGCCACATTGCACATAGAGCCTAGGCCTTTAAGCTTTTATCCTCACATCAGCTAATTGCACCCATCAATTAATCTCCTGTAAATGAGCTTTAACATGAAGACAATATCTACAATTATGTGGTCACGTCTTATATGTTTGTCATTATCCTTTGTTTGGTGCTTTTATATTATAAACCACTAACAAACCTGAGTCGTAATTCTTACATACACTGATGGAGTGAGTATATGCCTCTGAGATAAAGCCAGCTAAAGCTGGCACTTACCTCTCAGTGCATCGATTTTTCACTTCAGTCAATGCCTTGCGGGGAGAATTGTGAAACATCACTCCAGTGCAGAAAAACACACAAAGAGAATAAACACCATGGTCACCGGACACATTTTTGTGCACTAAAACGGTGTCTCATAATTCTGCCCAGAACCAATTATCCCAGCCCTCTATGCTTAGTCTTGTGGAGAACCTTTTCCTTGCCTTCCACTGTCACCTCCTGAGCACTTGCTACTGGAACTGCATTGTGCAACTGCTTCTGTTGACCAGATGGTAGTGGCAGCCCTCTTGTGAAATACTGCATCCTTTGGGATTCCCTTGGTGCCATAAACTGCCTTCTCTACCTTGAATTCAGATACAACTACAGGAAAAAGAACACACATATATAAATTCTTAGCCTTATTCACAGCCAGGAATATGATATTAATTGCATTTGTGCACTTCACAATGGCAGTATGCTTTAACACATGTTGAAGCAATAAAGTAAGAAATCATTTCGTTTATTACCAATGCAAAACATACACCTTGGTGTTGATGGTGCCATGCAATAGTGGTGAGTTCTGATAGCAGTGTACAAAAGGCAACCGCATGCTTTCCCTTTAAGAGTTTGCAACTTTAACTGCAGAATTATTGAAAACAATTAACTTGATCCTTGAAAATCACAGATTAGTAAGTGGAGCAACAAATACTGAAAATAAAATAGTAGGAGTACTGCCAGTGTTTATATCAACACGCGGCGACTGCAAGAGCAATTTTCTAATTACAGTTCTTCCCCATACCCTTGTCAAGCAAGGCACTAATGCTGGTTGACCTGCAGTAAAGCTAATATGTCTTCAACATGCTGCTTAGCAAATTTCTTGTAGTCAAAATTGAACGAAATATTACTTAATATTTTTTGAGCTAGAAGTGCACGAGCTATTGATATAGTCCAAGGCAAACACCTTAGTGCCTCAGAACAGTTTTCAATGAGGAGCCCGCACACGCAGTACTCGCCACTGTTTCCTTATACAAAGCAATACAGGAGTGCATGGCCTATGGTGTTCATGCTAAGAAATACAAAATATAAATAGAAACAAAACTGAAGTGCAAAGAAAAATGAGAGAAGTTCCGCCATTACACCTTATGTGACACTAGAGAGTACATGTGCATGAAGAAGTAGTAAAATGGTCGTTTTGAAAATTTGCACAATCAAATTGTCAAGACCAAAGTCAGTATGGCTTTTTTTCACACAAAAGTTTTCCAGCGCCACCGGCACACATTAGATTCTTTTTGGTCAATAATAATAATATTATTAATTGGTTTTTGGTGGAAAGGAAATGGCGCAGTATCTGTCTCATATATCGTTGGACACGTGAACCGCGCCGTAAGGGGAGGGATAAAGGAGGGAGTGAAAGAAGAGAGAAACAAATAGGTCCGTAGTGGAGGGCTCCGGAATAATTTTGGTCAAGGACCAAAAATTGTGTTTCGGAAATTGGTCAAGGACCAAAAAATAGTAATAAGTGTGCATTGTGATTTTCACTTCCATGCTGCATTACTTAACACAACCTCCCATCTGACCTACATGATTTGCTGCAGGAGCAGAAATCCGGCGTCAAATTCCATGAAGGCACAATTAAAGTGCAGTTCAGTGAGTTTGAATAAGCAAAAACATAATTTGAACCCAATAGCCTAAGGAAGTTTACAAGTGGTCCGTAACATTATGCTTGTAAAAAGACGACTTCTGGTGTCAATGCTTATCAAAGTTGCCTTTTGATCTCAGCTTTGGTGTGCTCATAAAGTGAGGGTGGGGTGCTCAGTTACAATGACCAATTGTCATGGCTGGTACCTTGTGCTACCCCACTTCAATGATGAAGGCTGTGACAAACTATCCTCCAAAATCTGACATCTGGCATAAAGGCTCAAAAACTAAAGCAAATAAAGGGCCACTGTGACCTGAAATTATTCCCTACTTACACAGTTATGCACATCATAAAGAAAGCTGACAAACGGCACGAAGTTATACTGGTATTCTGGCCCCAGATGCTCGCTCATTTGAGCCACAGTATCATAACTAAAGCAACAAAAAAGACATCACTGTTGAAGGCATAATAAGGTCCCGCAAACGCTCATCAGCAATGTGAAAAACAAATTCTAACCCCTCATAACAATACAAGTCAGCCAATGAGGCCACTGTGTCAGTCACCAACTAAGAGACCATATACAAAATATACACTGCAAATGCACAAACTCTACATGAGAGCAAAGCATGCCCTGCATTTGTGAAACAAATTTGTGTCAATGTAAGATTCTTGGCAAGAGTAGGCATCCCCATTCATTGCATCTGCTAAAAACGAAGAGGGCACCTAAATGACGCTGTACAATTTAGAATTCCACCTTTCAGTAAAATATATTTTTTCTAGTACCAGAAGGCAAAAATGAAAGGAAAGCTGCCAGCTGTCATGAGGTGTCCCACAAAAAAAAAACACTGAAGCGAAGGGATGCACAAACAGAAAGGAAGGGATGCACTACTTGATGACACAACACAAAATAACACAGAAAACAGGGCAATGAAATCCAGGGTTCGACGGAAACCCGTCTGGTCGGGTATGTTCAAGAAAACAGGGCACAACCGATCAATGAAAAGAGAACAACAGAAAGAAGGCAAGCACTACTAAACACTGCTACCTCTGCAAATTGAGAACATTGAAATGTGCAACACCTAAAAAATTAGTTTCAAGGACTATAAACACCTAATTTTGGTCATATATTTTTTTTAAATGCTGCATTAGACAAGTATATTCACTGAACTTGCACAGCGTCAACGCCAGGCAAGTGAAATGGCAAAAAAAACATCAAAACTCACCAAGATAATAACTGAGGTAATGTTTTATGTTGAAGATTCACCTTTTTTCATTTAGCACTTTCAGTTTTTTTGTGCACAGGCTATAACAGATCCTGAAGTAGCTTGCAGTAGGCGGTGCTTATTTTGTACTCAGATCTAGAAGCAGTAAAATATTGCAACTACAGTGAGAGGCCGCAGAAAAAAAGCTTACAAGGGAAGCTGTAAAGTGCAATTCATGTTTCATCTTTGAGGCGCATTCACAGCTGCACTATATAACACTGTTGATATTTTTTTGGCCAAGTGAAATAAGACGCCTTTGCTGGAGCAGCCTCGGAAGAGTGCCATGTGACACCGGCATTATTGCAGAAGAATGACATGGTTATCCTGCTATAATTGTCTATGAGGAGTGCCATGTGACATGGGTACTAGAGAAAAAAGGATAAGAGCATTGTCCTCATGCTGTAATACCACCTTAGAATGCTGCCCTGTAGCCCATTACTTCATATTGGTGTTTTTTAAAGCCTGACTGCATTGAAGGGCTCCTCTAGTAGCTCGAGAAGAGGTGGGGAGGGAACTAGAGCGGGAGAGCGAGAAAGTGGCTGAGCTGAGGTTATGCTAGTGTGCTCATTGCCTTTGAGCTGAGCGGCCAGCTCTGTACTCACTCGTGGTATGAGGGTGCGGGTTTCCCTTTTTCTTCCACCCTTTGTGTTGTGCTGTAAACTTTGCATTTTTTTCCATCTCGGCTTTAATAAAACATGTTAATGATTCTTGTAAAAATCACCACGAAATTTTAGAAATGACAGAAGAAATGCTCCAACTACCATTAACAAAAAACGAAAATTGGTTGCTTGCTTTGGATTCATACACTTCCTACATTATAATACGGGGAGTCTCAGATTCTTCGTTAGTCTTGGTACGGGTTCTGAGGCTTGCCAACGCCCCCCTGAATTTAAGCACTGCTTCATACTGAACATGAAAGTGGCACTATCTGATGGTGACCTATTGAGAATAGACACATCTTATTTTGAATAGAGGAACGCCCATACATGCCGTCAACATTCTGGTCCAACGCAGACATTGCAACACACTGATCTCAACAGAGGTGATCAAACGGATCTTAGAAAACTCAATACATACTTGTGCTCTGCAAATGTACGCTGAAAGGGGCACAGACAAGAGCCGCCCCCAAATCTGGACAGTCGAGACATCCTCTCCGCTGAAGCTCTTTTCAGATTTCTTCACTATTGAACACCAGGCACTTCACCTGCATAACATAATTTCCAGCTGTGTATTTTTGCACCCACAGTGCCTGGCACTTCCTGGTAATTATTTGTATTGCTGGTATTTCACACAACCACAAGAGAATGTTTAAACAGCCAAACTTTAAATACATAGCGTAGCGCCACTTGCTCACACTAGTTTATGATGATAAGCTCTGTACTACACAGGTTATTCAAAAACACTTATTTTTAAACGACTACGAAGCGCTCTTTTTCTAGGGCTACTTCGTCAAAATCTAGCTATGATTTTTATTCACGACCGCCTGCAACTAAAAGAACTTTACAGCTGCAGGCAACGTTACCAATGTTACAATGGTGATCGAGCAGCCAGCTTCCTTTTGGGGTATCGCTGCGATGCGTCGCTCAATTCACTCAGTCGCTTGCATACCTTGACGCGTCACCTACCTCGCACCCTGAGCTTGACAGCTGGTGTAATCGGCTCGTAGAGGTGTGTTCTAATCTTAAGACGCCACACCATACAGACGCACATACGCGTAGCGAATAACACAACGCGAAACAGACCGAGCGGCGTACGCTATCGGCAGTCCGCAACGGGCCGATAGCGGCGTCAAAAAACACGCATGCAGGCAGCGCACGATCACGGCGGACGTCGAATAATAAATAGGAAGTCGGGCAACCACATTAACGAAATCCCGAAACACAGTCACACAGTTCGCTGCGACAGCGCCTTGCTGGGCGGTGTCCAATTCGCACATTTACATTTAAGACTCTATGCGTGCCTGCCATTTAGCAAACGCATCTATGACAGACCTCGGCGCTCGCGTAGCAACGCATACACTGTGAACACTGACAGACCAGCATGTTGATGATTCGATGTGGAATGCACTTTGCTGCCGCGGAAACAACCAGCGAAACACGCGCAATGCCGACGAGAAACGAACAGGACAGAACTGACAGAGCCTCGTCCCTTCCGTTTCTTCTCGCCTTTGTGCTCGCTCGTTTAGTTCCGCGGTCGCAAACTGCACGCATTCCTGCGCTACACTATGGGTCTCACCTGGAAACAAACACTCGACGCCTTGCAGTAACCCTTCTTCTCTGGTTTTTCGGCTGCCACGGTTGAAGTCGAACGTGTTGTTAAGATGAAACGGCTCCATGCTTCTCGGCGTGGTCACTTATTCACGAAGTACGCGAACGGCTGCATTGCTGACACGCGGCGCAAGCTACGATAAGCAGGAAACCCAAACGCAAGTTTGAAGCAACGATTTTGAACTCAAACACAAACAGCACACGAACAGCAGCACGGACCGTGGCACGACGCGGCGTAAGGCCTAACCGGAAATCGCACTGGAATGCAGAGAGAGAGAGGACAAAGAGGAGGGTGTGCTGTTTCCTGCCACGTGACCTAGCAGCAGCGCACTGGATTTGAACGGCGTTGGGAAGCACGCTAGGCGCTGGCGCGGGGCTATTAGCGCTGCGCGTGTCATGGAAAAATTACTGCGAACTGTTACAAAATTGCAATTAGACTAAGGCGCTTCGCGCCTCCGTGTTTTAGAATGACCATAATCAGCCCCTCAAAGGCACTCGATGTTGCAGTGGTGCGTCATATTCAATCTTCAGATATTTCCTGATGCCGTGCAATTATTTATTAAATTAAATTATTAAATTTTTATTTAATGGTGTGAAGTAATTGCTTGCATTAGCTATTGTACAATTATGCTGAGCTAATCATGATACAAAGAGAGCGAATAAATTCGCTTCTGTGGGCAGTGTTACATACTCAAGAAACACCATCTCTCTGATGTGCACGGTACCAACACCAGCGCTCTGATGTGCACTTTAGTCTGGTGTGCACACTAGACCACACCAACCCACCCTGGTGTGCACATCAAAACACACTAACACACTAGGATGTGCACACCAGAACACACAAAACCAGTCTGGTGTGCACATCAAAACACACAAACGCACTAGGATGTGCACACCAGCACACACCAAACCAGTCTGGTGTAAACAGTAGAACACACTAAAACTGTCTGGTGTTCACACCAGAAACACCAGACCACACCAAAACATCCTGGTGTATTTTTCAACTTGGTGGAGTCTGTCAGGATGGAAACACTACATTGAGGACAAAGTTTGTTGTTCGATAAGGTCTGCAGCTAGATGTAAAGCTGCAATTTCTGAGGCAGTTGAGCTGGCTTGAAATCCGAGCCTGCAGGTTATGGGTATTTTGAGAAAGGGAATGAAGCAGGCAGCAGCGGCCTGACGCGTCTGAGGTAAGACAGACCCGTCTGTGAAAAGAGGAGGAGGAGGATAAGGGACTGTGATTGGATGAGGAAGGTATCAATCAAGAAGATCTTCAAATGCTGCGTAGAGAATACCTGCGCGGGATGAGATACGTGAGGAGAGTCTTGATAGGAGCAACAACCCTTCAGGCGGATTGTAAATGCTATTGATGTGGGTGAATCTTAGCAGAAGCAGGAAGGAGAGGCGAAGGCCTCAAGTTTAGGTCATAGTCGGGGCTACTTGGGAGCTATTGGGTACACCGAGAAACGTTCTGTTGTAAGTGCGGCGAAGGATTTACAGTGTACGAAGACGTGGTGGACAGAGAGAGGCGAATGGAAGGGTATATAGGATGCAGGAAGTCCCTGCGGCTTCGAAGGGAGTCAAAGCCCATTTTGTGCTGCAGCCATGTCCGCCGGCGAGTAAATCCATATAGTGGACTTGATTCTGCCAAGCCAGGCTACGGCCATTGATTTTAAAGGGCCACAGAAAGGGGTGTTTGAGCTTTGCATTACAATGCCTGCACTATGCAGAGTACCGGCCACCGAGCGTGCATGCCGCGTACGACGCTCCAAAAGCGAGCGGGAAATTTACAATAGATTTTTAAAAATTCCCGCTTTCTGACCTCGCGGCTAAGCGCGGTGCCGGGCTTCCGCGTGAAAACCTGACACACGACGTCACGTTGTGCAAGTGGCGACAGCAGACAAGGGTTATCATTGGTTCATAGCGCCAAATTCTTTCAGACGTCCCGCGCTACCACGGCCGCGGCCACTCCGCGCGCGCCGCAGTGGCGGAGGCAGGGGAGGGGCCGAGCTGGGCGGTGCCGGAGGAGGAGTGCCGCCGTTTTGGCGTGCTAGAGGAGAGGCGGGAGGTGCGAAGACGCGGAAGTTCAAATTTTGTTTGCATTTAACTCAGCTGTCCCAAAACGAATTAAAAAAATTCTTCTTTTAGGACAATTATGAAGCGGCGTCCTTTAACATTCCGCACATATCGCAACTTTATTGAAAGCCTTTTCTGGGTCCCTTTAAGTTTAGGTACTCTGGTAAATGAGATTTTAAGGTGGATGAGAAGGGCTTCAGACTTTTCTGGAGAGAGAGCGTGACAGATGCGAGACATGTATTTCTCAAGAGCACATAGTGCTTGTTCAAAGTGCTTTCGGGCCGATGCAAGATGTCTTGTGGGACAGCGCACCCAGAGTGCAATGTCGTCAGCATATATTGATACATTTATTTGATATGGAGAGTTTGTGGGCAGGACAATGGGCAGATCTGGAAGAGTAAAATTAAAAAGGAAGGGGCTAAGTACGGACCCTTAGGTACGCCATCAGAGATAGGGTGAGCGGAGCTCAGGGTGCTACCTAGACGGACTAATAAATCGTTTACTAAGAAAAAGTCTATAAAATTTTTTAAGTGTCCCTAAATTTCTAGGGTATTAAGAGCCATCAGGATGGTTGAGTGGGGAAAAAAATGAAGGCTGAAGTGACAGCCAGCAGTACGAGGATATTGGCATCCCCTTGAGCTCAAGCGTCCTGTAAAGTAGAAATGATATTGACAGTTCAGTCGATGTTGCTGCGGTGCGTCGGAATCGAGTTTGCTCATTAGGGAGAAAATTCCTGGGAGTTTTGATCCATGTAAGCCTCTCAAAGTCAATATATTCAACTGCCTTGCAGACGATGGACGTCAAGGAGACAGGCCTGTATGAGGATATGTTGGACAGGGACTTATTATTCTTGCGTATGGGTGCAACAATGGCAAATCGCCAAGAGTCAGCGATATCCCCAGAAGTCCCTATTCGGTTTAGGGAATCCAGCAAAGTGGCTTTTTCAGAGCTGTCCAGGTTCCTGAGCACGTGTTTTGTCACTCAATCGGCACGTGGAGTTGATTTACTCTTTGAACGATTTAGGGCTGCAAGAAGCTCATGAGAGCTGATTTTAGAGTGGCATAGGTTGTCTATATGTAAGGCCACTTCTGTGGAGAGAGGTGTATTAAGTGAAGGAAAGACTGTGGTAGCAGAGGAGTGATGTTGAGAAAGGGTGTGGGCTGGACGAGTGGATGCAGAGAAACGAGCTGCAAGGCGGTCCACCAGGTCTCTATCGGCTATGCCCAAGAAAACAGCTACTCCAAGAATGGGGTTCCCGGGGATTTTGGGTGCCAGCATGGACTTGAGAGTCGCCAGACAGTCCTAGTGTCGCGAGCTCCCTGGAGCCTGTTGCAAATGGAGATCCAGCCCTCCCTCCTGCGTTGTTGGCCTGTCTTCAGCGAGCACCGTCAATGCTTAGGTATGTAATCCAGCCCTTTCTTTATTTGGTGGACATGGCTTTCCGTTCTGCTCTGCCTTGAGCGGCCCTGAGTGACAGAAGTCGGAGATCAGGAGCGGGTGTATAAGCTGGGACGGTCCCCGTTACAGAAGTCATACAGGCGCAACTCGTGATGTGGGTTATGAAATCGCCATTCGTGGGAGGTTCCTTGCTTAGTTCCCTGAAGTTTTTCCAATTTACGACTGATTATTTTTTTTGCTTTGATCTCCGTTTGTGAGGGGGAGATGAAAATAGGATAATGATCAGGTCACCACGTTTCTGTGGCCTTAGTAGAGGTATAACCATGTATATTGTGAACACCAGGCCTATTGTGGAGGACTAGCTATCTCTTATGTAAGTGGGAGAATCAGGTACTAGTTGGGAAAGTCCACCGTTGAGGAGAGCAGCCTGGAGATTCTCTCTGGTGTTCGATGATGCACGTCCCCAGTGAGGGCGGCAAGCATTCAGATCCCCACAGATGATGGCCCCAATACTGAGCCTAGAATGTATGGCCACCAGGCATGAAGAATCCCAGTGGCAGTTAGGGATTACGTAGATTGATGCCATGGAAGTGTCGGAGTTCCTGATTCTAACCCTGACAGCACATCATTTAAGAGGGCCTTGAACGAGGTCGGTGTGGTCTATGACTGTGGCAGCGAGGCTCGAACATACATTGCGCTTCGGGGCGCTGCCTGAGGATGAGTGGAGTTACGACAGGGAGCACTGTCACAGTTCTGTTGTGTACATGATGTGACACTTCCGTATGCAGCATAGTCTGGGAGTCATAAGCTGTCTACAGGATAGTAGACTTCCTGAAGGGCCAGGACATCGAAGTCAATGTTCCCTCTCCGGATGACTTCAGAAGGGTCGGCTTGGTGGGGACGGAGGTGGTTAATGTTTCATTGAAGAATTCTGGGGACACCTTGCCACGCCACAACTTCGCATGCACAGATCCCCCTGAGGGCGCTAGGTGGCGCCACCTGCCGGCTAGCTGCAGTCACCGGATAGCCAGCTCCGCGCACGCTTGCTGCGTCGGTACGTGGTCAGTACCATTCCGCGCGTGAGCACTAGTGACTAAGTACCCGCCGCGGTGGCTCAGTGGTTAGGGCGCTGGGCTACTGATCCGGAGTTACCGGGTTGTGTCTAAGGGCAAAAGCTCAGTCGAGATTAGAAATAAATGAGAGGGCTGTTGTAAGATTAGAACTAGGTGACCACTGCAAAACACAAACGAGGCAGTACAGGGGGCCCCGCCGCGGTGGCTCAGTGGATAGGGCGCTCGACTACTGATCCGGAGTTCCCGGGTTCGAACCCGACCCCGGCGGCTGCGTTTTTATGGAGGAAAAACGCCAAGGCGCCCGTGTGCTGTGCGATGTCAGTGCACTTTAAAGATCCCCAGGTGGCCGAAATTATTCCGGAGGCCTCCACTACGGCACCTCATCTTCTTTTCTTCTTTCACTCCCTCCTTTATCCCTTCCCTTACGGCGTGGTTCAGGTGTCCAACGATATATGAGACAGATACTGCGCCATTTCCTTTCCCCAAAAAAAACAATTATTAGCACTAGTTACGGATGGTATGTGGTAGCGATGGCGGCACGCGCTGTGCTAGAACCTTCTGATGCATTATCTACAGGCGAGACCAACGCAAGCCCAAAGCCCTGTGGACGCCGTCGCGGTGGCGCAGTGGTTATTGCGCTCGGCTGCTGACGCGAAAGAGGTGGGTTCGATCCCGGCCACGGCGGTTGCATTTCGATGCAGGCGAAATGCTAGAGGCCCATGTAATGTGCGATGTCAGTGCACGCTAAAGAACCCCAGGTGGTCCAGATCTCTACTGCCCTTCACTACGGCGCCCCTTACAGCCTGAGTAACTTTGGGACGTTATATCCTCATAAACCAAACCAAAGCATTGTACAGAACTGCACGCCAGGGATGCGCCTAGAGCGGTTTTTGCAGCGAAGTTGTTAGTGGCTCACTTGTGGTGTGAGCGTCGGCATGGAGAGTTGGCGCAACGCTCACGTGACCAGCGCGGCTGAGTGATCGTGACGTCACCGGCGCGGAGCCGTCCAAGTGCGCTAAGCACAAATATTGATGGAGTATCTTCATTGAATCGCAAACAGCTGCGCTGGTCAAACGCATTATCTAGGAGGCATAATTGCAGAGGCATTTTTTTTTCATTGCGCGCCTCAGACCGCGGATATCGCTCAGCGCAGACACTTTACCGCGCGGTATTAAAATTTCGACTCATGCCAAATAAAAATCACTTGATGAAGATATCGCATGACAGTTGTATCCGGCGCTGTATCGTGAGACTATGGGTCCGAAGCGTTTAAGTTAAAGACTTGTCTTGACATTAAACTGAGCACAGCACATTGTGATACAGAGAATGATAGAAGCATCGTTACGAAACACTAAGAGGGCAACGTGGATTATAGAGCGAACAAGAGTTAAGGACATCCAATAGGCGAAGTTCGGAAATCGGCATGTAATGTTGAAAACAGACGATTGATAAAACGCTGTGAGTATAGTGAGCGAAGGAAAGCGTAGGAAGAGGACAAGGGGGTATGGCAGGGATAATTAAGTGGCT
Organism: Amblyomma americanum; assembly: GCF_052857255.1. Lineage (NCBI taxonomy): Eukaryota > Metazoa > Arthropoda > Arachnida > Ixodida > Ixodidae > Amblyomma > Amblyomma americanum. The sequence goes on along the minus strand of NC_135497.1, from coordinate 305,104,420 downwards.
AAGGCTGACACAGGACACGAGATCGAAAAAGCAGAGACCATTTGTCCTGCAACAAGAGTAGGCAGCCTGAACACTGTTCCGATGACGAATCAGTGTTGCCGAATGAAATAAATGCTGACGAGTACTGAGTGGCACTGAAAGCGAGGGAAAGTTGCCTTCGAGGAGCCCGCTTGTCGTGTTTAATTTTTTTTATTATTCTGGTTGGTATTCAGGCTGCAAATTATTGACACCGTAAATGCCTTGATTTTCGCCATCTCAATTTTTTATGATGTAATTCTAAGCTGAAATATTTTTAAAATTGCCGGACGCAAAAATCTTCGCGAGGCGGTCGAAAACATTACATCGAGATGGTGGCAACATACCCACAAGGCGACCATCAAGACCTTCGTTCTCCGCGTATATCGACAGCTGCACCTTAAACCCAGACAGCTGCGCTACACTCTTGTAAGCAGACATGCTCCATAAATAACGGCACGTTCACGAATGCCACGATTATAGCCATTTCATCCCTCTGCACGGTTAGCAGGCACGCGCAAGATGGCGCAGAAAAGCGACCGAATGCATTTACAGCAGTTTGGATTGCGGCTTTCTGCAGCAAGAAAAGGGCTGCTCATTGGCGGAGATTCAGTGAACGCGACAATAATATCCTTTGGATAAGCATTAGCTCTCATTTCGATCGTCTAATCATGTTAATGACAAATCAAGCCATCGTAACTTGGAAATATGTTAATGCGTCTCTTTTATACTGACTCCGAAGGAAAAGCAATTGGATGCCCAAATTTGATATAAGAGAGCACGCGAATTTGCCTTGCAACCAATTTTACGTGGATTGTTAGCCGTTCGGAATAAACGAGGTAGTTAACTGTGCGAATTTACAGCGAGTCGCCCAAAGTGACGCCTTCCATTTTTATTTTTGCCTGACTTGTGCAATTCTCGTTCAAACATCGACAGCAGCACTTTCGCACAGAACAAGGTGGACTTGAAACAACACCGAATGCGGAAACTTAGTAGGGCGTGCGGAAAGCTCCTCGTGATAAGTGTTTCCGTATTACGCCTCCAAGGATCGCCTCGCACTTCAGAAATACTCCCTTCCGATTGCATTAGAATTTTTGCCAACGCTGTAAGTGCGGTTCATGTATTGAAGGTAATAGGGTTGGCACTGTGCCAAGCATTATCGCGTTTCTGATCATGCTTTGTCAGAGATACGCGAAAGCGTCGCCGGTGCAGCGAAACTGTGGGTAGTATCAGGTAACCTCACAGGGATGCGCAGCATATATTCGTGTGCGGCGAAGAAGAGTAGAAAAAAAAAGAAACTTGTAAATTGTAAGTCATTTCATGGGCCCAAGGCGTCTGTCAAAGCACGCTACTTCCGGGACACGCATTGCGCTAGGTTTTATGCTCATTTAGTGAATAATGAAGGCAAGAACTTCTCACCCACGGGTGATAGTTAGGCGCCTTATATTTTTATACAGGGTGTTTAAAATTGTTCAATACAGATTTTTCTTTGAAAAGACATGAGTGATAACGCTGTGCCGTTTGTGCAGTGAATTCTACAGCATAGAGGACGTTATATACCTGATACAGCTTTGAAATATACATTTAAATAACTAAGTTTTACTAATTAACTCTTTAGTTATTTTCATTTTAGAGGCCAAAATTTTATGACGAAATTGAAAGCTAGCATGATCGAAGTTGAGCTCAGTTTTTTAAATTTTCTAATCGATAAAGTTGTTTGAAATACTGAGCCTTAAAAATACGCCTTTTAAAGCTCTTTGAGTTGGTTTTCGCGAATTACATATTTATAAAATGTCGTCGCGGCGAGTAGTCTTGGTTTGGTTTATAGGGGTTTAACGTCACAATGCGACTCAGGCTATGAGAGACGACGTAGTGAAGGGCTCTGGAAATTTCGACCACCTGTGGTTCTTTAACGTGCACTGACATCGCACAGCACACAGGACTCTAGAATTTCGCCTCCATCGAAATTCGACCATCGCGGCCGGGATCGAACCCGCGTCTTTTGGACTGGAAGCCGAGCGCCATAAGCACTGAGCCACTGTAGTCTTGTTGCGGGAATCACTTTAACTGTTTTTACTTCAAAAAATACATGAACGGCTTCTTTATTTGCAGCATGAGAAAAGCGAGTGGCGACAATTTATATATATGTAATGCGTGAAAGCCTGCTGAACCAGGTCTAAAATGCGTGTTTTTGAAGTTGGATATTTCTAACTACATTGCCGACTAAGAAAATTTAAAAACTGAGCTCAACTGCAATCTTGCCAGCCTTCAATTTCGCCATATAATCTTGACCCCTAAAATGAAAAAAAGAAGTTGATTAGTTAAATTTAGTTGGTTCATCGTTTATTTATAGAGCTGTATCGGGTACATAATGTCCTCCATGGGGTAAAATCCACCTGCAAAAACTACATAGTGGTACCTCTCCATCTTTTCAACGAAAAATCCACTGAATATTTGAAACATGTAGGACAAAGGCTCGAATCATGCGCATGTGAAACGCGCAACACAAGAATGCTAAATTTAAACTTTGAGCTCAGCGAACACGCCTTTGATGGCACATAACATTAACCCATATAATCTATATCAAACTGACCAAAAGATAAAAAAGCGAAAAAAAAAACGTAGAGGTATCTTCGTGTCACCACACGTGTCTCAACTCTAAGAAGCAATTTTTGCAGCCTTGATTAGTTATCTGAGAGATAAAAGCCGCGGAAACTTCCCGGATATACTGTTACTGCAAAGGCCAGTGGAGTATTTAAACGCCTGCCTCGAGAAGAGCAAGACTGCACACGCGTTTTTGGGCATGTAGTGGCCGAGGTGTACTAGCCGTCTACTCGAACAGCATTTCAAAGGTATGTTATTGATTCTCCATGTGCACCTACGCAACTGTTAGGCGGGTTGTGGAAGCTACTTCATCACGCGTGAATCCACTTGCGGCTCCTTTTCTGAGCGCCGGCCACTGTCACAAGACACGTGTGTGTCGTTGCTGACTGTTCTGCCCCGACCTTTTTTCCATCGAAAGGCTGCTTCCCGGAACAACATGCGCAGACTAAGCGACGAAGAGAGCGACTCCGACGACTGCAACTTTCGCCAGCAGCCGGAGGCGAACAGAGATGAACGATACCTGCAACGTCGTCGTCGTTATCGTCGTCGTAACTCTCCATGTGTAGACGGGTATGAGACAGCATTAGAGGAACCTGCTGCAGAGAACAATCCTGGATTGGCGGCATCCCGTATGTTAGACAGTAGGCGAGAATCGCGCCAGGCATGCCGTCCCCATAACGGTCCGACGCAGGCCACGGCCAACGCCGAAAATAATGTCTCGCCACTGCAGCACGCGTCGCCGATGCCATTGGCCATCATGGTGGAGCCAAATACCGGCACGATGGTGGGTGATCTCGGCAATCTTGCCGATGGTCTGTTCGACGGCACGAGGGCCACATCCGAGCCTCTAGCCACGGAACGAGCGGCAGCTGTGCGGCATAAATCGCAGCAAGCAAACGGAGGCGACCGCAGAGAGAACTCTAGGGTGCCGACGCATTGCAGACCTGGCATGTCAAGTACGGCGTATGAGTTTAACGCCCACAGCCCATCGGACAAAGGCACAAGGGGCCAGAGTTCAGATCGGTACAGTACGCTCTCGTTCAGATATTACAACCGCCGCGACCACCACCCACGCGCTCGACGGTCTCTATCATGGCGCCCAGAATGGTACAGTGACTTCATTGCAGCGGTCGACTACACCTTGGACTACTGGTGTGTCCTGATAATGGTGGTGTATTGTTTCTATTGCTTCGTATTCATGTTGTTGAGAGCAGGGGCGCAATTGTCCTATCAACATATCCGGGACATCCGTGCTGCATCTTCCAAACGTTCTCCGGACGATGACGCTGACTATGAAGACCCTTCGTCTGGAAAATCCTTCACCCCAAGGCATGACTGAGCATCAGCAGAGTGTCGAGCACATGTGACCGAACACGAGCAACGTTACGCTGACTGCCTGCTTGCGATATGTTATTCACGTGGCTCACTTCTAGACGGCTCACGACTCGTTCTCTCCCCAGCTTCGTACCCTGCAAAGGCCTCTGACTCAGGTTTTCAATAAACTTCCAGCTCAATTTTACCTGCCTCGGTCAGTTTCTTGCCTCGTATATCCTCCGCAGTGCTCTCTCATTTACTAGGTATTGCCACGGGTTTCAATGAGTAAGAGTAAACAAAATTTTCAGGGTAGTATCTATCCACTGCAAGTTGGGCGTCGCAACTGATATCTGTACACCTAATCGTCCGCATTACGAATGCCGAAGGGATATAAACTCGCAGGTCTCAAGTTCGTCACGTATAGGCGCTCTTCATCGCACCTTTTACCATCGCGTCCTGCACCTTCGTCGCCTTAAGTATTAACAATCGAGTTGCATGAAACAAGTTAATATTTGGTTACTTTTTCCTCAAGCGGGGTTTATTGCCTTTAACTCTTTTACTAGTAGTCTCGCTTTTCGGTTTAAGGAAAGGTCATTTTGCAAAATTTTCCTTCCGTACATTCCGGCCCACTCCACTTAACGAATATGGCACAGGACAATGTTAATTTTAGAGATATGGGAGAGGCCTTTGTCCTGCCGTGGGCTTAGTATGGCTGATGATGATAACACTTCCCCCATCCCGTTCAATATGTCTGCACACCATAGCTCGTCAACACCGCCGCGTAGCCACTGCTACGGGACAACTGCGTGCGGAGTGTTGCGCTACGGTGGCTAGGCTGCGCTTTCACGGAGGCGTCGGGATGGTGATAGTGAAGCAAAACTATCGGTCTACTAATTTTAATGTATAGATAGTGCAAAAAGACTATCCTTGGTATTCTTTTCGTTCACTAATGTTTGCAGTCGATAGTGCAATCGATAGTTCTGCAATTGGCCGCTAACGATACTGCGAAAAATTTTAACTTTAACAGCTTATCGGAACGCTCAATGCATGCAGTTGCGTAACAATCTATTATCGAACAAAATAAATGATTAATCTCTGCAGTCAATCTCAAATATGAACCTGCACCTGTATACATACTAAAAACCAGCCTCCATAGTACGGGCCATCGACCTCACTAGTACACCTCAGCCTTCCGGAGTCGAAATGAAGAATATTAACCACTGTTGTACCATACGAAGAAAGTTACAAATCAAGCTCGTAGAAGGCGACTGCGGAGCGGCTTATCACGTGCGCATATTTTCTATGATGCCTTTGGTAAAATAACCGCCAAAATGTTTCTTGTCACTATTTTTTCTTTCCGTTTACTCGGCCGTGGCTGTGGTAAGATGCGACAGCTGGTGGCCAGCCGCGTCATGTGACAAAATTGCTCGATTCTTCCTATGACTGGAACCTTGGAGGGATGTAACGCCCTAGAAACTTAACAGAGATTATAATTACAGTGAACTAGAATACTGTATTATAGCTCACTATAGTTATAATGTAAGCAAAGACCTTCTGCAGGTTTGTACACAAACGAGGTGGCGCTGCAATCGCTAGCGGTCTCGCGGCAGGCAAGAGGCCAGGGAGAGGGCGTCGGAGGGACGTCTTAAGCGCGAGTTTTCAAGGCTTGTAGGCCTGATTTGAGTTTCCTCGACTCACAAAAGTGGTTAATGCATTGAATTTAGTAATTTCGCTCGTGGTACGTGGACTCGTGTAGACCACTTACGGCGTATTCAGGGAATAAGCTCGGCACCGAGCATTGTCTACGTGGTTTATGGTAAACAGAAAGCGTGACTTTAGTCATTGAGTAAAGTCACCAGCCTTTGACGCACTGTACTAGCCAGCATGATCTTACTTCAGGATAGTATAGTGAGAAGAAGCACCGGCATCGTCTCTACCGAACAGACGAGCGCTCGCCGTCTGCTGACTCACTGGCCGTGCAGGGCGGTGCCAGCTAGCGCCACATTTAATTTATCCCCTTGACGAATCGGTTGCTGAGCAAGTCAGGGGTTTGAAAGATGCAGCAGCTCAGGTTGCAAAACACCACTCACCTCCACGCGTGCTGTACGCAGTTAGGCGTGCTCGCAATTGTCACCGCGTGCTACGCTTTGGCCACCATTGCCATGCGATGACAAAAAGAAGACCAAAGAATGCTGCAGCTCAGAAAATTCGGGCCCGCGGCTGTTTTCTTGCATATACGCTTCGCGATAACGCACAACTTTATTAACCAGCTTATGAAACGTCGTGCAAATGGTGCATTGAAAATAGCTGAACGTGATTACGGGGGTTTCCGAACAACGTGCGCTGTTCTAAACGTACCAACGTGACCGTGCAAGATCGCCATTGTTTAGCAGAATTTTCTACACGAATCAATTACACTTAAATATTCAACAGAATGAACGGTCTCTTATATGCTCACATAACTGCCACACTCGTTAAAATATGCATTCCCTGGTCGCAAGTCAGTCAGCCGGCGCCCCGTGCACACAAAAACGGCTTCAGGTGATAATTGCGTGCGCAGCTAAATGCTGCGCTGGTTTTTTCCTTGCGCTGGTTTAAGCGTACTGTGCCAATGAATGCGTGAGCAAGCTCAACTTATGGGGGTGCGGCGAAGTCTGGAAACATGGCATGAGGGGAGGTTACGCATAGCTCGTCACTTATGAATCCATGGACGTTGCTTGCTTGTGCTGAAATTCTCGCTGTTTTGTGGCGAGCTAATCGCGTCTTCGACGCTAAGAACTTGACTTTGACATTCTCTGAGGGCTCCAGAGACTATCAGGCCGAATTTGGGGCGAAGGCGTGGCTGTCGATACTCGCAAAATCGCGAACGGACGAACGGCTTTGCGGAATCTGCCGTGGAGAAGGCGAAGTGTTCCTGCGTCGCCGGTGTCTGTGAAAAACGGAAACGTGTTGACACCGTGTTTATCCATTCCATAGGTAAGAACCTCAATTGGCGTCTTCGCCATTATTTAGCGGGAGGGCAACGCCGCGCTCGCCGGAGGTGACTCCGGTCGTCGCGCTTTTTATCTGCCGCGTTTGTTGCCGCTAAGTTCTTGCTAGCAGTCAGCAATGGGCACGCCGAATCGACGGTATGTTGTGTTCTCAGTTGAGAATATGCAGCAATCTGTGGCGAGAAGTGGCAGCAAATGAAGTCAGGATGTGAATGTGCAACACGATCGCACAAAATAAATAGGCTTTCGAAAAGATTCGCTGTTGTGCATGGATACAGCGTTTTTGTAGCGACAGCTATATTACGGTTGCATTCCGGTATATTACGGTGCGTGGTGGCACCGCCATAGTCACGTAGCAGGTCAAGTGGTGCGGAGCAGCTGCCGGCGGCGCGGCACCGTGGCTGGTCACATGGTGCGGAGCAGCTCCTGCGGCCGGAGGCGCGGCGGCTAAACTGAGCTGCAACAGCTGTGTGCATGCGCCGTGTCAAGTGGGACGAAGATGAAGAAGCAACACCCAGCGAAACGGAGTGGCGAAAGACTGACTTTGCAATTCAACTGAGCAATCTCCACTCGGCCAGCTGTAGCTATTGCGTCACTCCAGGTTTAACCAGAGCTAAACCACCGCCAATTTTTCACAGTGCAATTTCGCCGAAGTAGTCCGACAAAATTTTTGCGCGATCGATCGTGTTGGTTACCTCCCTCGGTGGCCTGTGTTTGCCTGTGCCAACGCTAAAACCGAAATGGTAACCCTTCAGAAAAAGTTGGAAAAGCAGAGCGGAGGTCAAAGCCTAGTTCGTGTACGTACGGGGGCTTACCGTGGCAACGCGGACGTGATAAATGACACTTCGCAAAAGTCTGCGTGCTGCGTCGCCCATTTTTTTGTTTGTGTATCCATCACAGCTATCGAACACCATAAATTCGTTCTCGAGCGAGGGCCTCGGGAGCTGTCGCTTACGCAGGCATTCTGCTCAGTAGGCCACCAGGAAACAGGTGTTCACATGCTACTCGAGCGACATACACCGAAATACATGCCGAGAGAAGCTTAGACAAGCAGAAGTTGATTGTCTTCATTATGGGCCAGTGGGGGCACAGTCTGTTGTTTTACTTTTCTGAAACACTTTGTGATGATGAAATGAAAGAAATCATTTTTTCACACATTTCGCTTGCCAAACCCTTTGAGCAGCTATCGGGTTTATATGCACTTTATTTTTTATTGACCATGAAAACACAGATTACACGGCCTGATACTTTGCCGAGGCTGTCTTTATACATAATTTTATTTTTGTGCAATTTCTGCAAACCCTAGTGTTCCTTCGTTCGCCGCTAACAATTTTCACTGTTCTGATGTTGTTTTTTTTCAACGGTGCAGCCAAAAAGGCTTGTCATACATGCTCAACTATTTCGCCGGAGGTGCCAAGGCACAGAGCTCATGCGGCTGGAAGACGTCCTGAAGCATGTATGTGAAATATATAGCACCTAAAAAGTGGCAAGGGCCCAAACCGAGCCTTTGACACTCAACATTCTCTCGAGTGGCTCAGATATCAAAAGGGCCCCTTCACTGCAAGCATTGTGTACACATCTGTAGCCTGTGCAAATACAATTCATACAAAAGTCGCATCACACATTTATTCATTCCTTACTCAAATCCTGAGAAGCAGACTTATCGGCACGCTAGCCATGGTTGCTTGAACCACGATAAATGACAGTGTATATGTTTCGTACAAATATGGCGAGAAATAGAGCCAAGGAATTGAGACGTGCAAGACAGCCATCAGTTCACACCAGTTCCTTTTCATAGGGTGCTCAATTGATGGCATTGTCCGTTTCGCATGTAAGCGCTGTAGGGTGAGAGGAATGGTTTAGAGACCATGTGCTAAATGAAGCCACAAATTTAAATTCCTTAAAAAATTATGAAGCATGATTTGAACGAAAGGCAGGTGATTCAGCTCACCTTAACACAGTATAAAAGAGGCAACTTCGCTTTTTGCGGTCATGATTAGTTTTGCTGTATTTGTGTGCATTATGAGGCTATTGCATTCCAGGCATTGAAAGAAGATTGATGAAATGTACACAGAGGGTTCATAAAGTATTAATTCATCACTCACCATCATCCAGCTTAGTGTAGCGTGCATCCACAATGGCCAATATACATAAATTTGCCCTAATGTATAAACTTTGTAAATTAGGGTCTCACTTCACTTAAGAGTTAACATCTGTACAGGTTCGGCCAGAATAATACGGAGCATGCGACAGGCGACGCATTAAGGATGGATGGACGGGCGGACGGACGGAAGGAAGGACCGATAGATGGACAGACGGACGGGTGGATGGAAGGGTGGATGGACGGATGGATGGACGGATGGATGGATAGATGGTGTTAGATGCGGGCCCCTGGTTCGCCGGTGCCGTCTCTCGCCAAGGTCGGTGTCCCCGGGTTCCGGATCGGGAGTCTGCTGTAGTGGGGTTGACGAAGAGATGAGAGGGTCTTCGAGGTGAAGAAGAGACTGAAGGGTTTATTTACATTTATACAAAGATTGAAAGAGTGAATCGGGAGCTGGCGAACACACGCCAGATCGCTGCTTAAATAGGGTCCGCTGTCCCCCGGTCCCTAGTTGGGGAATCTAGTTCATTAAAAATGCGTCGAATCACTGTGATGTAGATCACGTGTCCAGTCTTCCGGGTCCGCCCCCAGCCACACACTCTTGCCACTTCTGGCAGATTAGTGTCCGCGCTGTCCAGGCTTCAGTGATGAATAGACCGAAGGGGGTCCCATTGAGAGCGTCGAAGGTCAGTCACCTGCACTTCACAGCGGTAGCGTGGGGGCGAATGGATCCCACCGCAGTTCGCAGAAGCTTTCACGTATGGGTGTGGGAAAGCACAGTCTAAGTCGAAGTTGTTTTCGAAGCACGAGGATTCCGGAGACGTTGGCTTAGCCAAACCCGGACGCATTTGTCACGGCTCCTTTGCAGTTCCGCCGCTCGCCGGCTCCCCCGTCGTCCCCTCCGGGAGAAAAATGTCCCGGGTGGGTCCGGTGTTGAGAACAAAAGACAGGTTCACCCAAAGCCGTTCTCAGACAGCGGGGAGCCGTTTCAGCCCGTAAACAGCAGGGGGGGGGGGGGGGAGGACCCTTGTAGACGCCACCACCTGCACTCGTAGCGCTGCAACCACATCGACGGCCCTTTGAAGCCTCGGTAGATTGATGATTCCCAGTGGCTTTATTATTCTTGGCATGTTGGCGTCTCCAAACGTAACAGCTCCTCCGCGGCCAGGACAATCTCGATCGGCCAGTGGTCACAATCACTGGTCGAGGAGAGATGACTTCAGTTGTAGCGTGGGAGGCCCTTCTTCATCTTGTCTGCAAGCACAGAGTAGAGTCCTAAACCTCGGACAACGACAACGGAGGCATTAGTCGAAATCCTCCACTCAACAAGGCGCAACTCCCCAGGCAGTGCACGAAATTCACCCGAGAGCCGCCAGGCTGTTATGCAATACTACTGCATTGTCAATGTAAACGTAAGCACAAAATTTTGTAGCTGACAGCAATAATCTCGGCTACTAAAAACAGCTTCCATGTCTGCCAAATTCGCTGCCAAAGCCCGATTCGCCGAACACGGCTTGAAGAGAGGTGGCAAATTTGGAAGCAAAAGAAAAAGGATAATAGGACACCACGCCAAAACAAAGCTAACTAGCACCTAAAAAAAATACGAAAAGGCACCAAATTGCCACCGAACGGATACCTCAATTATGGGAATAACCTGCTCAATCCGTCGGCATTTCCATGACATTTGCCCCTTTTGTATCGCACAGAAAAGTTATATTGCTGGAGGGCTAGACTCCATCGAAGCAAGCGGCCATTCTTGGGCGACATTTGACGCAGCCATGTAAGCGGACAATGATCTGTCTCGAAAGTAAATTTCGCCCCGTAAACATAACAGGCTAGCTTCTGTGCGGCCCAAACCAGACAAGCGCATTCCTTTTCCGAAGCGCTGTTGGCTTTTTCCCTTACGGTTAACTTCCTGCTGGCATAAAGGATAGGGTGCTCCTCATTGTCGTCTCCGACTTGGCTTAATACGACCCCCATACTCCGGTCGCTGGCGTCACACTGGACCACGAATTCCTTGCTGTAGTCCGGCGCGCGTAACACGGGCCGCGAAACCAGCACGCTCTTCAAGCTCTGAAACGAAATTTCTTTCGCTGCGTCCCAGATAACGCTATTCGGCTTTTCTTTGCGAAGCGCATCGGTCAAAGGACTTGCTAGCTGTGAATAGTTGGGTATGTACCTTTGGTAGTACCCCACAAGACCGAGAAATGACCGTACATCCGTCTTAGTTCGGGGCTGCGGGAATTCAGCGATAGGGGCTATCTTGAGGTCTGACGGCCTCCTCGTCCCCATCACTTGTACAGAAAGCTGCTACAGCTGTTCTCCGCAGAAGTCTGTAGCCTCACTTCATTCGCTTAATCTTTGAATAGCAAAATCGGCTAGCTAACCCAGCGCCGCTAAACACAGGTACTCAAATGGGCACAAATTCACGTACTTTCATTGCCTCTGCAATGCGTTAGCTACACTATCGCGAATGAGACAAACGTTTGGTATCTAACTATGGCCCCCAACAAAACTTGTCGTCCGGTATTTGCTAAAGATACAAAGCGAAACGTGCGCTCAAAATTCAAACACAAAGAAATTTGCTTACTCGGAACGGTTCTACATAAGCAAACAGCTTATCATCAACTCGGGATATGTCTTCGCTGAACTGCTGTGAGTGCCTTTATCACTTAGTAGCATCTCAAAGATAAACACGTCCTTTCTAACCCAATCGCCCAATTAACTTTATTTAAGTGTTAAGAAAACAGTGACACTTGATCAAATCTAAATTTTTTAACCTAAAACAAAGTAGCATTTCATTTCTCGTTTTTACACGCACACACAAAAAGAGGAATAAAAAAAACAGCTACTTCGAATTGCTACGCGGGGTCAATCATGGCTCACCACCCCCGCGTCGAAAGGATTAGTCCTTCAGCCGCGCCCGCCGGGGTCGCGCTCTGACTGATTGTACGACTGTCAACTCGTGACAAAGGGCCACTGAAAGAAGACATTCCTGATCGCTACTGTCCTCTCCACAGTCCCTCGACGCGCTCAGTAGGCCCGGGTAGCCCATGCAGTGCCGATAACCGATTCCGGGCGACGGACGGCGACCGGAGCGAGAAGCTGCTCTCTGTTCTCGCCCCAAGCAAGCCCGCCTACCCTTTCGCCCTGCGCGCTTCCTCGAATACAGTGCGGAAAGTGCAGGACGCATCCTTCTCCAGAGCGCGCGCTGAACATGCCGGCGTGCGCGGTCTCTGTTGCTGGACCACTGCGCTCGCATGCGCCGGGTGTCCCGCGATCTAGCGCCCTCTGATCTCTCCTGCCACTTTGCCTTTTTCTTTACCGCCTTTCTGTCAGGTCGGGGTTGTCTGGGTCTTAATGCCGGCCGATGCCCTTTCAAGAGCCTCGCTCATGTTCTGCTTGGTAGACGCGTTTTTCTCTTTCTGTTACTGCGGTCACCTTCAGAAGCATCTGCGCGTGCCGCCTGACCAGTAACTTTAGCTGCAAAATTACAAGGTCCCATGCGGGAAGTCTTTTCTTTCGCTTCTGCCGCACTTTTATCTGTGCTAACGTTAGCACCTGTCTGCGCCCCTGCATTTAGGGCTCGGCATTTCAACCTTTTTTTCTTGGTCCGTGCCCTCTTCCTGTTTTTACGCCTAGACCCTTCCGTTTGCCTCTCCTGATCATAACTAGCTTGATCTAGTTTTACGGAAGCACCTCGGAGACATTCATCCAATTGCAAACTGGCCGCTTTGACTTCACAGGTCAGTGTCAGCTCCACACTGCTGACACACGGACCTTCCGCGGCCCCCGAGTTGGGCAGTTCGTTTTCCTGAAGGCAGTCCTCCACCGCCCGCTTATCGGCGTGAGCGCTTACCCCTGAAACGCCCTGCTCGTCTGCAATTGAGCTTTCGTCCTCTGTGTCAGCGTGGCTTTCGATACAGCGTTTCGACACACTTACAGCTCCGCAATCTTCATGCAGGTTGTGCGCTGTTTCACAGTACTGTCTGTCTAACTGGAACGATCCGGCCTGACTCGCTCTCTCAGGAGTCTTGCCTCTCGAGATATCATCATCCAGTTTCTTTAGCTCATACGTATGCGCTGTTTCACAATACTGTTTTACGTCGTCATGTCTGTCCAACTGAAACGATCCGGCCTGACTCGCTCTCTCTGGAGTCTTGCCTCTCGAGATCTCATCTTCCAGTTCCTTTCTCTCATGCGCAAGCTGCAACCTTCTGAGCTCCCATTTCTTTTTCTCTGCCGCTAGCCTTTGTTCCTCTATGTTTCTCCGCTCATCTTCCTTTTTCTTTAGCTCAGCTTCCTTTTTCTTTCGCTCAGCTACCTTTTTCTTTCGCTCAGCTTTGAGGAGTTCCCACGTATCGGTAATTATTCCTTTCTCGGCGGTTTCCAAGAGCAATTTGCAAATGTCCGTCTTTTTGATCTTAATCCCTACATCTACACCCAACTCTTCGCACAATGACAGCAAATCTGACCTTAGCAACTTCATTAGGTCCATGTTTGCTGCTCTGAGCCTTGACATTGCTGAACAACTGTTGACGTGAGCTACACGCACTCAGACTCACTGATCAACTTCCCTCGATTCCCAGCAGTTCAATGTATTAACCCAAACAATTGAATTCTGGCGAATCTCAAGCAAAGTTCAAGCACTCACCCACGGAAGCAACACTACGCCGCATGATCGATCCAACCGCTGCCAACCAGTTGTTAGATGCGGGGCTCCAAGTTCCATAGCAGGCCACCGGTGTTGGGGGGATTACGCTTCGATCCCACCGCTGCCACCAGTTGTTAGATGCGGGCCCCTGGTTCGCCGGTGCCGTCTCTCGCCAAGGTCGGTGTCCCCGGGTTCCGGATCGGGAGACTGCTGTAGTGGGGTTGACGAAGAGATGAGAGGGTCTTCGAGGTGAAGAAGAGACTGAAGGGTTTATTTACATTTATAAAAAGATCGAAAGAGTGAATCGGGAGCTGGCGAACACACGCCGGATCGCTGCTTAAATAGGGTCCGCTGTCCCCAGGTCCCTAGTTGGGGAATCTAGTTCATTAAAAATGCGTCGAATCACTGTGATGTAGATCACGTGTCCAGTCTTCCGGGTCCGCCCCCAGCCACACACTCTTGCCACTTCTGGCAGATTAGTGTCCGCGCTGTCCAGGCTTCAGTGATGAATAGCCCGAAGGGGGTCCCATTGAGAGCGTCGAAGGTCAGTCACCTGCACTTCACAGCGGTAGCGTGGGGGCGAATGGATCCCACCGCAGTTCGCAGAAGCTTTCACGTATGGGTGTGGGAAAGCACAGTCTAAGTCGAAGTTGTTTTCGAAGCACGAGGATTCCGGAGACGTTGGCTTAGCCAAACCCGGCCGCATTTGTCACGGCTCATTTGCAGTTCCGCCGCTCGCCGGCTCCCCCGTCGTCCCCTCCGGGAGAAAAATGTCCCGGGTGGGTCCGGCGTTGAGAACAAAAGACAGGTTCACCCAAAGCCGTTCTCAGACAGCGGGGAGCCGTTTCACCCCGTAAACAGCAGGGGAGGGGGGGGGGAAGGACCCTTGTAGACGCCACCACCTGCACTCGTAGCGCTGCAACCACATCGACGGCCCTTTGAAGCCTCGGTAGATTGATGATTCCCAGTGGCTTTAATATTCTTGGCATGTTGGCGTCTCCAAATGTAACAATGGATAGACGGACGGAGGGATGGTTGGACGGATGGGTGAATGGATGGATGGATGCGTGAATGGGTGGGTGGGTGGGGTTGGTGGATGGATGGGTGGATGGGTGGATGGATGGAGGGATGGATGGGTGGGTGGGTGGATGGATGGATGAGTGGGTGGGTGGGTGGGTGGGTGGATGGATGGATGGATGGATACGGCTGAACCCTTTAAACCGGGCGGTGGCTCAAGCCACCTAGCCATGACTTATAAAATTTTACTCTTGTTTCGATTTTAGCCTCCAATCAGGTAACCTTCGCTTGGTTACTTCTACCCGCTTAAAATATACTTTCCCTGCACTGTCCTTGAACCCCAATGTCTTAGATAAATCAGCCCCGCTGCTTTCCACTGTAGGGTGAAGCCCTTTACAGAAAAGTATCAAGTGTTCAGCCGTTTCCTCCTCCTCTCCGCACGCAACGCACAACGTGTCTATCTCGTCGCACCTGACTCTATATGTCTTAGTCCGCAAACCTCCCGCCCTGGCCTCAAAAAACAGATCTTCCCCTACAATTATCATAGATATTTTCTTTGAGTGAGTGCCATAAGACAGCAGTCTCAGGAGAAACTGCATCTAAGCGCCACCTATCAACGACAGAAAGAAACATTTTGCCGTCCGCGCGCAGCGAGACTACCCGCCACCAAGCCCCACTCTTTGGTTCCTCTTATCTTCGCTCGAAAGATGCTGAGCTCTTCCGAGCAATTCCGCCAGGTGATACCTTCCTCCAAGCGGGCTGAGTTTATCTTCGATGCCGAGCGCCAAGCTGTGTTGAGCTGCGAAGCGCTCAGCCTTTCCTTTGCTGCAGGCATGCAGACTATACATTAAGCAGTGATGCCGACAGGCCTGGGGCAAAAAAGGGGTCCGTGCCCCGGCGCCTCTCTGCGCATGCCGACACGCATAGTTCCTGACGCTCATGCTGGGTAGCGCGCATAAGCAGTTCTCTGCCCATCTGCGACCGTTCCTGTGCTCCGTATTATTCTTGCCGCGCCTATGCAGTATACAGTGAAACACTACCAGAATGAATGCCCATTCATTCTCAGTTAAAAAATTTCTGGAACCTCGTGTCGACCACGAATGACTTATGCTGTCAAGAAGCTTCATACGGCTTACGAAAGCCCATATCACTTCATTGCCACCCACATTTCGTATCTGATTTGCATGTTTAACTTATTGCTTTCAAACCAGTTGCTGTGTGTACTCTGTAGCTCTGCAAGGATTCCCATGAACAATGTTTTTGAATAGGTACTGTAATTCATTCATTTGAGGTTTCACTGTGCGTGAATCGTTACCAGTGTTGCGTTGATACTGCTGTTGCAGAATGGTATCCATTTTCTACAGTGGGCTTTAATAAGGGTGGTAATGTTCTGCAAGTGAATCTGTGTGATTGCTGTGAAGTAGTGGTCGGAATGGCGGAGACAGGTGAGTACCAGAAGACAGCAGTCTCATTTCTCAACATTAAAACCACTTCGCACTTACCCTTAACACTAGTGTCGTATCTTTGACTACTCTGGTGGGAATGACATCATTGATACTGAATGGCACTGTTCCCTACCTGCTGAAAACCAGGAGAGGGTGATGATGTGTTTGGCACAGCTGGTTGAAGTGAAAGCTTGTGTGTTATTATTCTATGGTTTTTAATAAAAACATTTCATGCATAGCATCTATGTGAGTAGGCTTACTTCATAATGCCTTCGTAGTGCAAGCTCATTATAATGAAGCTGTGGGTGAGGCAGGATAACACTGCTGTAAAAATTGAAAATTTCAAAATAATATTGATGTGTACGTCAACTCGAAGTGAAGGCATAATGCTTGCAGCACAGCTCCAGTGCCAGAGTATACACTATGTGGGTACACAGCAGCCAATAGCTACGTTAGTAACCTTGTCTGTGTGCGTAGTCAATTTTTTCATTTGGTATAAGCTTCACTGTAGGGAAAGCCATAACACATGCTTGTAAGTAACGCTGCACAGCTTCGTATATCATTTTCCCTGATCATACCATTTTAATATTCTGCACAACGTGAACATTGCTGCATTTGCTGCTGTTGCCTACTAAGGCTTGGGAAGGAGTATACTAAAAAGCTGAGGCAAGCGCAAGAAGGAATATCAAGAGAAGTATGTCCGATACAGGCACATCATTATGTACAGTAGGTCCCTATCTCGGGGGCACTGAAATATCAGTGCCTTGTTATGGCAATGTGCAAATCTCCTGAAAAGAATTTCTGACAGCCTTCTCGGCTAACTTGCTGCTCAGCCTGTGTGGCTTATTATTCAGTGCTTGCAGTGTTTAACAGCAAGTGTGGCTGGGTATGAATGCTAAAACTCCTCTGCATATGGAGGCACATAAAATCTAGTAGGAGATCCTCCATACCAACGGCATCTCCTTGCGAGCAAGCAGCGCATACCTTCCAGCGCGCGTCTCGCCGCTGTGTGTGTGGACTTCGCTCCTAGGCGTACGTCTTTCGCGGGCCTTGTTCGTAATAAATCACTTGTGTAACGGTTGCCGTGCCGGCCGGTCGTCGCTCCCTCGTAGTCCACTTAGTACAAATACGGGGGTCATGCTTTAAGTGCATGAATTTTCAGTCTGGGGAGCGGCGTCGAATACGCGAGCTATGGTACAAATTGCAGTAACGCACGGTGTCCAATATTGAGCCCGGTGCCCCTGAGCCGTTGAGAAAAGATGGGGCGAAAAAAAGCTGAGAAACATGACTTGCTTGTCTATGTTCATTTAACAATAACTTTAACTTGAATGAGCATGAATTTCACTCTAATCCTATCTGTTGCAGTTGATAATGCATGCCAATGTTGCGATAGCAAAGGCGAGTACGAGCACAACAGCTGCGCAGGAGTTTCGTAACTTTGTAACATTTGGAGGAGATATTAGATATTAGGAGACACGAAACTGTACCACCAGTGCTTGCGAAAATAGTTCTGTTGGTGCGACTTTTTCCAGATCCGCGGAAAAATCTCAATACGGCCAATCCTCCGACGCCGATCGTTTCAGCACGAAGGAGGTTGATGAAATGATGTATCACTGCGTCGACATGGACTGCGGAACGGCGCAGATATGGTGTCCCGTTCAGTTTTTGAGGCTCTATGAGCGGTATGCTAACGTGTTTTCATTAGGCTGGAGATGGGCATCCGCTATTGGACCTCCATTCTCCGTTTTTTTTTGTCTGCGCCGCTGTGTGCCGCTTGGATAGGTTAATTCGCGAATAGACGAGTGAACATAACTTCTTCCCCACTACGAATCCTTTGCCGCCTACGCTGACTGGCAGCTTCAATTGAGACCCACACTGAGCTTTACACCGCGGTCTATTGCGGCATTAAACTGCTAGAAACCTATCAAGGCTGATTTAATCTTCCATTTTATGCCAGTGAGTGGATCCCACAGCGACGCAGCTGGTCAATTGATTCTGCTTCTGCACTGCGCGTGCGCGATGCATCCGTGCCGTCCTGTCTGTCGCTCCCACAGCTGTGGCAGGCACGGGCGAAAATAAAAATTGCTTTTTGGTGAAAGCAAATGGCGCAGTATCTGCCTCACATCTCGGTGGACACCTGAACCGCACTGCAAGGGAGGGGGAGAGACTTTAATGAATACAGGAGAGGTCTGCATGGTTGTTAGCCTAGCATGATACTCCTGGTGAAGGTGAAAAAAGAGAAGAGGGTGAAAAAGAAGAAAAGTGAAGTAGATAGAGTGAAAGGTGAAATCAAGCATACTCGACAAACACGCACTCACAAACACACATGATTTTCAAAGGGTGCTCAACAAACTCGTGTTGCTGAGAAAAACTAATAATGCTTTTGTTCCTCGCGCAGCCAAAGCCCCATCGCTTTTTTTTGGTTCTTGCCAAAAGCCAGATCGAACGCTCAGCAAGCAACCAAGCGTGCACTGCTGCCACGGGCTTTGCTCCTACTGGCGTACTTCTACTGCAGGCTAGACAACCGAGAAGCAAACACTGAGAGCAGCAGGAAATGGCCATAGGAAGGCGTTTCTGCAGGCCGAGAAGACGTCACGTTTGCTCATTAACACGGGTCATGTCTGAAGACTTGCCCTGAAGGGTCTAGTCAGGCTTGATAGCTTTTACTATGCACTGACTCTAAAAGCTCCATCTGGGTCTACCAGCTCAGCGGTTCTTTTTGAATCCTCTGCGCTCGATTCAATCGATTGGTCGTGCTGTGGCTGTGCCGTTCTGAAAAACATGGCAAAATGCTCAGCCCAAATGGAAAGCACTATATACGAATTGAAGTGTAAGATGCCCATAAACGCAACAGTAAACAGAGGTTTGCGTTTTGCTAAGCATTCCCTGCATGTTCTTGCAAAGAGCCACAACGAAGTCAGAGGAGCACAGCGTCAGTGGTACTGGTGGCGTAGAATCCGGAGAGCTGCTTTTTCCCCGCTACGTCTCCCAGATGGCGCCACATGTACGACTGAAACTGCAGCGAAGGAGGCCTATACTGTTTTCATGCCATGTACTCATTCATACATACAGCTTGGATACAGTTTGATGTCAACATGTTGTAGCAGCCAGCGCTATCTGAAAAAAAATGTTTGGCCTCACTGTGAGCAGTGGCATAGTAACAAGAGGAGGTGGGGGAGGTAAGGGTGCCGTGGGCCCCGGCTACCAGGCGCCAAAGAACGATTCACATGACTAGGCGTAACATAACGTTCCATTCCGCCCCGTGAGGCTCGTGCCTGGCGAAAGGGCGATTACACGTGAAAACAGGTGCATTCGAAGGAGGGCGCTTTTGGCACCCCTTCGCGTCTCCGACGTTCGCGTTTAGGAAGATGAAAGCGTTCAAAACCAGGCCAGCGTTTTGGGCACAGGTGCGCTGCTTTGGCTTTTTTTTTAAGAGCGTTAGCTCTTACTTATCACGTTTCGAGATTTCGTGGGGGTCTGCTATCACCATGAGATCACAGCGCCATCTGTGGCAGCAAATAGGAACCAGCATATCTCGCATGGAGACTTGTAGCGCCATCTACAATAGCATTGCAGAAACAACCACCTGCCGCCTGCCATTGATGATATCTCGGTGCAATATGGTGGATAGAGGTGGAACTGTGTCAGGATGACGTCAGGCGATGAAAATGGAGGCATAGTTTCGGTTCATCGAATCCAAGATGGTGGCCATTAAAATTGATTGTGCCATCTCTTTTCACTCTCACCCCCAAAAAATATCCTACAATGAGAGGAAAACTGTAGCGTTACGGGACCGCTATATGTATATAAATTCGTTCCGCTATATATACTCCGAGAACAAGGAGAATCGATCCGGGGATAGTTGCGTACCGAATTTGGTAGGCAAAAAAACCCTATGGGTTGTGGTATAGAAATAAAATCCCAATTAAACAGTAGGTACACAATGTCTACATGCAATTACTAATTGAAGCATAACTGTATCGCACCACAAGCCGAATTCTAGGCCCACCTTGACCCTCCAAACGAAGCAAGTTCCGTCTGGGACGTATGTTGTTGTTAACCTGTCAAAAGATGGCACATACCCACACTTGGCGATCGGCCAAGAATCGGGTGGCTATCCAAGCAGCACGCCAATAACGGCCCACCGATGCATATCAGTGGCGAGAATTGGCGGGAATTTTGGCCCTTTGTTGGTGTTTAGGCAAATCGCAACTCTTTCCAAGCTTGACCCATCATTCTCGTCAAGATTGGGCTGATGTTCAGCCAATCTGAATGCCAACTATGGCCCGAACATCACTACCAATATAGGGCCCAATATGGCTGAATAGTGGCCTTTCGGATATCGGCATAGCTTGGCTGCCTCCAGGCATTTCCAGTATTTTTCCCGAGACCAGTGCAGGGATTATCGCATGCATTTAGAGGTGCCATCTGTGACTTTCAATACCGTGGGACTTCTAGCTGTATATGCAACTGGTTCGAACTCCCATTAAAATTTCAAACCTGCATGCAGTCTTTTTATTTCATATGTATTTTGATTTGCAAACAATATTTCATGCAAATTCTTTACTTAATGTCCAGCAGCCACAAAATGAAACAAGCAAACAGAAAAATATTTTATTTTTACTGCCTTTTTATTAGTCATGCGCTCGTGGCCGGGCAACCACCCAGGTGACAAGGGTGCTGCGTGGGGCGGCTGGCGTGGGGAGGAGGCTGTGGGGGGGGGAGCAAGGGGAAGGGGCAGAGCATGGGTGGGACACTGTACGGGGAATGATGGCCGCGCCTGGAGGGGGATGCTGTGCAGGAGGCTGAGGGCGTGCCTGGGCGGGGTATACTGACCCAGCACAGGGCTTATCAGGTGGCGCTGAGTCCGAAGGATTTTGTGGCTTCTCTGAAGGAGTATGCGACTGAGAAGGCTGGAATGTTTGGGCATAGCGCCTCTTTCGGCCGCCCCCTCGGTCGCACGCACCGGGCAGCCACCTGCCCCCCATAATGCTTCCAGTGATCTACACTTACAGCAAGGAGTCCACATTACCGTTGACGAAATCATCGAGGCTCAGCACATGGCACAGATCGCACGCCTATCAAGCACCAAAGCGGGCCGAGAGATTCTCGTCAAGCTCGGCCTGAACACCATAACAGAAAGGGACAACTTCCTGCAGTTACCTAAAGTCATGCGAGAAGCCATTAAAGTGCTCCCCTTCCCAAGAAAGGTACACCCGGTCCACAATCAAGGACGAAGACTTGCCCACGCCAAAGCCCTCGCTGAGGACGTGACAAGGTTTCGCGACGATACAGGTTTCGTGGATGCAGCCTACATACCGGGAAAGCATGCCTACTGGGTAGCAGTAATCGACGGTCACGGGCGAACGCGCAACTCACTCACGCTTTGCACCAAGGAGCCAGAGGTAGCTGAACAAGCAGCGATAGCACTAGCTCTCAAAGACTCGAGCTTCACAACTGTCTACAGCGACTCTAGAGCAGCCACACGAGCTTTCGGCAAGGGCGGAATAGACAAGACGACGCTACGAATCTTAGGCGGAAGTAACATCACCGATCACTCCATCGTATGGTTCTCCGCGCACATGGGTAGCATAGGGGGCGGTATGCGGAATCTCAACGAGATCGCACACGAGGTGGCGCGAGGACTCATCAACCGCATCCCTCCGGTTTGCTCCGCTACCCCACATATCGAGTACAGGGATAAATTATTCACGTACATCGAGCTCACTAAGCACTTTTGTTTAGGCAGACGAGAGTTTCCTCTCCCGGATAAGAAATTAACCCGCAGCCAGTCGGTCACGTTACGTTTGCTCCAAACGAACTCATACCCCAACCCCTGGCGCATGAAGCACATCGACCCAGACTACGACGGACATGTGTGTGAACAGTGCAGTGAACGTGTAGGCTTGAACCTTATGCTGTATGGTTGTGCATCGAGTGACGCCTACGCCAAGAACAAGGACCATTGGGACAAAGTGCTAAAAAGTGCTTCACTACACGACCAGCTTCGGGCTGTCCAGGAGGCCCGCGCGGCGGCGGAGAGCTTCGGGCTCTCTGTGCCGACGTGGGAGCTGCCCTCTACACCTGGCGCCTAGCCGAGTGTCCTTCAGGAACCCTACTGTGGGATGTAAAGTTTTACCACCACCACCACCACCTGCCAATAAAACCCTGTGCTGCCAGGATGTCAACACCCTGTTTCTCGCAGATGGCATCTGTGTAAGGTGAGTGTGCATTGAGACCAAGAAATGCAACTTTTAAAACGATACACTTCCTGCAAGCATATGGAAACCCATGTTCATGATCTAACACAAAAAACCACACGTTACTGAGACACAAAGAATTCAAACAAAGAAAACAAGGACTGTACAGTAGTGAAATGCAAAAAAATGAGCTATCATGAAGACACTGCAGTCAACATCAAAGCAGCCATTGCAGGGAAGTGCATGACAACTGATTACAATACGTCAAATGAAAATGATTGGTTTGAGGGGCATCTGCTGCTCCTTTATGGAGTTCTATATGACTATGACCCCCAAACTATTCACATAAACATTTACAGCAACAGAATATTCATCTGCTGTTGTACAAAATTACAGTAAGATCCAGCAAGAAAATAGCTTGGAGAAACTTGTACATGTTTAAAAACAGGAATCTCAATATTTCTAAACTAAAACCTACAGCAACTCAAAATTAGATATACCTGTTGGCACCCTGCCCAGCTTTGTGCCGACAAATCGCCTTTTTCCTTTTCGTCCCCGCAGGCTGGGCAATCTTTGTACGGCCACCCCCATTACCACACTCATTACTTTGGCCGCCACCTCCTTTAGGTTGCTCCCGCCTAGACAGAGAAGCTGATTCCTCTGAAATGAAAATTTTTAGTTGCCCAACGTGTATTTCACATAAAAATCACATTTTATAATCATTTAACTTGTAGAACACAATAGCAAAGACAATGGTGTGACTTCCAAAGTAATCGTATTAATACCTGCTACAACACAGCAGCAATTATAGTGCACTTTTTTTGCACCTCACGTGACAAACACGTCTTACATTTTGACCTCCGTAACAGCATCAAGAAGTTCAATATTAAATTATTTAGCACTCGTAAGGGACTACTTTAAGGTGATTTATTTCTTATGCATCAGTACACAGAAAATATGCAACTAAAATTAGCATCCATAGTTCTAACTCTCCTGGTTGGCGTACTGCACCTCAATTATTGAAAGGAATAAAAAGCAATAGCCAAACAAGAGGCTGGTCAAAGCTGTCTCCATAATGAAAAAACAACGAATAATGTAAAAAAATGAGCTCCTAAACAGCACTGCCAGTCAATCGTCTCAAACCAATAATTAAAGTAATTTGTGTGCCACCTTAACTCAGCCAAGCTTTGTGGCAAAATATAGACCTTTGAATAGACTTAACATTACACTATACTAGCTTCACATGAGGCTGAATACTTTGATGGAATGTGCCACTAAATTGCAGTAGAGCATAACATAGTCCTGTGATTAGATAAATCAAGACAGCCTTAAAATATCTCTTGAAAGCATTGTTAGCAGCACAGATACAGCACTCTTGTTAATTCAAACTTCAAGGTAACAGAGACGTTCGTCTGATTCATCAGAGGTGCGCCCTCATACATCCAAGCAGGTAAAACTTGCCATAGTACCTCATCAGTTTCATGAGGAAAGAACTTGCTCATGTGGCCAAGCATGTGCTATGTCAGTCACAGCATATAATTACTAAGCAAAATGTTTTAATTATTTTTGTTCATTCTCGACCTGTTTCGTTTGCACCTTTTACATCTGGTGAAATTGTGCAATATACCCCGAGCTGCAGCAGCGCTGTCCGTGTTCCTTTCTTTCCTGTGTACCATCTTGTGCGCTTTGTTCCAGAGGTCATGAACCCCAGTTGATACTTTTAAACTAATATGCTATGTGAACTACAAGCACTGAACTGACAGAAAGCTAATGACAAGAGGCCTGACCTTCCACTAGCTGCCGTGAAAGCTGCAATGGGGATTAATTACATAGTGCCTGCAGTCAGCTTATCGCCAAGGATCTTTATAAGGAGCACAAGACTGCGCTTTGGAGCTTAGAAAGTGCATTAATAGGGTTTATTTTGAAGAAACATTTAATTCGATTTTAGAAGGAACAGAAAAAAGGCATTCATTTTCGAATGTAAAAGAAGCAAAAACAATTAAGGCACTCAGTTCGAATCGAAAAGAAACAGAAATGTTAATTCTGTAAGGGAGTTAGGATTTTTCACTGCAATACAAAAATTAGACTTACTATAAAGAAATCTATGCAACTGTCATGTTGTATAAGTGGGCGCGACTGTTTCTGCAATTTTCAGTTGTAATTAAAAAGACTATTAACAATGTCACAGTAACCCTACAATGTGCGGACATTTCAAAAATCATCGATTCCCACCATATTAGCTAGAAACTTGTACAAGAACAGCATGATTATGGCTTAGGTATGGCAAGCTTCTACTTTCGGGGCTTAAATTTTTGAATAAATATCTCAACTACATTAAGCATCCAACAGACTACTGTAATAAAACATTAAATAAAAAATTAAATTACCAGGCCAGCTGCTACCCTGTTATCTTTGAGAGCAGCTTCTGCCGCCTCAAACTCTTGAACTGTGAAGGTTGGCAGTTGAGGGCACTGTGGCGGGAGGGAGCTCACAGGACATGGCGACCGAGTCCTGGGCTCTTGACGAGCTTGCTCCAGCTGGCTCAGTTTCTGCATTATCTCCCGCGGCTGCTGCCGTATTTCTAGCAGCAGCCGAAGCACCTTGAGCATTGGCGCTGAAACAAGCAAGGTTTCCAGTGAGGGCAGGCTTTCACAGCAGATTTATATATTTACACCCCAAGGACGCAATATGAGCAATGTACTTTTACACGCTTGTAAGTCGACCTATTGTTTTAAAATTTGAAAATCCTAAGAGCGGGTGTTTACATGCAATCGAAAACCAGAGCATGACACCATAAATAAAGGGGAGGCAAACTAGTACCATGTATGATGCGGTAATTGAAATTTTATGTTTACTCTAAAGCTCTGCCCACAATTTTCTGCATGGTTCTTGAGAAGGATTTTTCGTTTTCCTTTTTACTTTGAACTGTATGTTCAGCGCTCTTGGGAGTGTTGATAGTTGATGAAAGGGCACTGTTCCAATTGCAGTGGAACTGCCAGTCAGAAGAGCAACGCTTGCAGGGTGTGCCGGTACCCGATGAAAAACTAAAAACAGCGCCATAAGGACAGACAAGAAGATGGGCGAGCGCTGTTTTTAGTTCTTCAATGATGCACCAGCTCCCTCTGTTTTTGGTTCTTCTGCAGCTTACAAAAGAGCCGATGCCACGCACACAGTTCCTCTGTGGTTCTGTTTGATGCATGTAACGCCTCCTTGCCACATATTTTACCAGTTTTTAATGCGGCGCTTCATCAACTAGGGGCAAGTAAGCATTCGGTGCTTCTTCACGATTATGTTCAAGATGGCTGTCATCCTTTACAGAACAACTGTGCACCTGGCCGCAAGTTTGACATATCAGAACAGCTGTTGCAAATGTGGTGACTGCCTCGAGTAAACATATTTGTGGCTCTTCTACACGATGTCATGGTGAGGTTGCTTGTGGAGTGCGAGATTTTACAGGAAAATGATCTGCTGTGGAAGATTTCACTGCACAACTTCGGAACAATTAGCACCCTGTGGGACTGCAGCATCGATGATGGTAATGTAAGCCAACACTGCACATCAACATGCTCTGCATTACGCTAATAAGAATATTAAGTAGTTTTTGGGGAAAGGAAGTGGCGCAGTATCTGTCTCATATATCGTTGGACACCTGAACCGCGCCGTAAGGGAAGGGATAAGGGAGAGGGTGAAAGAAGAAAGGAAGAAAGAGGTGCCGTAGTGGAGGGCTCCGGAATAATTTCGACCACCTGGGGGTCTTTAGCGTGCACTGACCTCGCACAGCACACGGGCGCCTTAGCGTTTTTCCTCCATAAAAACTCAGCCGCCGTGGTCGGGTTCGAATCCGGGAACTCCGGATCAGTAGTCGAGCGCCCTAACCACTGAGCCACCGCTGCAGGTTCGCATTACGCTAAGAAATTGCCGTTGATTTCACCACTACAAGGCACAGCTAAACACAAAGGTACTTGTTCTCTACATCTGCTCTATCCCTTGCAGATCTAAATGCCACAAATGCACCATGCACTGACAATGCCTTAGTTAAAAATAGCTGCTCTGAATACTCTTCTTTCCATGTACCACCAATTTTCTATTCAGCTTGGTTGCATATTGATTGCTGTCCCATCACGGCAAGGACGGAAACAGCCATAAGTGTATTTTTCCATTGTGACAACAGCTGCCAGTGGGAGTGAGAAACCACAGCAGGCTGGGCACATAAAAAATATATGCACAAAAACTAGAGAAACTGCATAGATTACAGTGACCACTTTGCAGTCCTGAGCCACAATCTGTAATGTTTTGTTTCATTTCTTTTGGTCCTTCGTCTTTAAAAGGTTGTGGCTATCTAGTGACATAGGCCAAGAGAAACAACACCAATAACAGGAGCAAAACCACGAACCAAGCGAAAAAAATTAAAGAAAACAAAATGCTGCTCGCCGAGAAGACTCACTGCAACTAGTTAGTGGGAATGAGATAGAGCAGTGGAAGTGTCAAGTAGCAAATTTTATCACCGCTTATGTCCAGTACGACTTCTATTGAGAAATACTTGCAGCAGGCATATTTATACAAAAAGTAGTCATTTTCAATGCCCATGTTTTTAAATATGCACCAGCTAGGTCTCCTTTAAGGCAAAACAGAACTTCTACCAAGGCCTGTTCACGCTAATACTTCAAAAATATAGATTCTCGTCCTATCCTCTCACTACATTCTAGTCTTTTCAGGCTCTTCATATACAAGTAAAGGTAGCGAAAAGCCTTACGATCGCTAGTCGCTTCCTCCACATCCTCAAGGTATGAATTGTCGCCTGCAATGGAGGCCGAACTAGCCGGGCAGACCGCAGGGGAACCCGCACCAGCTGTGGTTGTTGCCGCTTCCGTTGAGTGGCTGAGCAGGGCTGAAGTTGAACACGAACATGAAGCAATAGTGTTGATGCTGAAAGAACCAAACATTACTCAGTACAACACAAATAACTATCAAAAATAAATTCCAAAATGCTACTTCAGCACTTCTGCTGAAAGGACACTGATATATGTACACCGTAACTGCCTCGTACAAAATTAGCATTAAGCATTTATGAGCTCCTATTAAATAAGACCATGCTTGTACAGGGTGTCATCTGATTTTACCAGATTTAAAAATTTGAGCTGCTCCTTTATTCTGTAGACACTCAAAACCACAAAAAAACTTAACGAAGCTGTATGCTGCGCCAGCTGGTATCATGCTGCAAAATTTAAAGCACACGAACGACTTCAATGAGAAAACCGAAGAGTTGAGTTGTATGCTACAGGTGGGATCAGCCTTGCTTATTCTGCTGGCAATTGCTCCACAGTAGCGTCATAATATGTAAATAACGACCTAAAACCTGTCGGATCTTCCCGCTATGCACACAGTCACTTTTAATAGTACATATTCCACTCCTGCAGTCACCATCTATGTACGCGCTCACTCACAGTAGAACATAGTCCACTCCAGACGTCACCATCTATGCACATATTCAGTCACAGTAGAACATAGTCCATTGCAGTGCCACCATCCATGCACATCCATTCATGCACAGTATACACATAGTCCACTCCAGAAGACACCATCTACGCACACATTCAATCACAGTAGACCATAGTCCGGAACCGGACTATGGTCTACTATAGTCGTAGAACCGGAGAGGACAAGCGCTACTCATAGCAGTTTATTCAGGCATTTCTGATAGCAGCCCACCAGCCCAGCTGTAGCCAGCATCGACTTGCATAAGGTAATCGCCAAAGGCGGAACATGAAAATTATAACTCACCAGCATACAATCAAAGTATTGTGCCATGTGTGCACAGTGTATGCTGACACAAAAACGCGTACTATATAACCGCCACATTTTACTTGCACGTGGACAACAATTTCTGAAGCACGGTCACAAAGCTTTCGCTAACGCACTTATCGCCCAAGCCATAAAAAGAGACGCTTCCAGTACCTCCCTCTCAAGTTCTTTTTTTTGCCTCATCCCACGATTTCAATCCTGTGCAGTTCAGGAAAGCATCCATGGCAGTTACCACAATAACGGTTTGACCCGCTGTCTGTTCCAATATAGTATTCTGGTTTTTGTTTTTACCTTGGCTCTTGAGTTTTCTTTGAGATGTCCTTGCAGCTGTCACAACACAGCTGTGAATTAGGCCCATAGAAATAAAAGTACCCAAGGAATCTTTGCTTCCGTGAGTCTGCTGCGAACGGGTGATGCACCAATCCGCCTGCTCTGCTGGAAGCACACAATTCACTTCTTTACTTGTGGTGCGTCGGTGATCACGGTATGCGCCTTTCTCTAAGGCCTCTCCTCATCTCTGTGCTCAGTTCGAGAAAAAGATGCTAGAAGTGCCTTTCAGTCACTTGTGTGGAAGCTTGCTGCTCTGTCATTTGGGAGTAATACGTAGTCATACGTGCAGTGATGTTCCGAAACGCGTCCAAACCAAACACTTGCAACAATGCATGACAGCAACGCGTATATAACACAAAAAATTGCACACACACATATATATATATATATATATATATATATATATATATATATATATATATATATATATATATATATGGTTTTGCAGGACTGCAAAACTGGGGAGTGGGGCAGACATAGGACCTTCGAGAAAAGGGAACCATGATTAGTGACGCATCACAAGGAAAGAAGCAAAGCATGCGCTTTCACCCAAAGAGCCTGAATGATACCAAATAGAGGAGAAGCGATTATACTGCCATTTTTTCATGCCTCACGTGACCTGCAGCCACATGTTGACGTCGCAGTTAATTTTACTTGATGTTGGGTGACTGATCGATCGATGTTGGTGATCGACAGATCGATGGTGTTGATCTTGAAGTCTTCTGATGGTTCGGTGATCCGGCGACACGTTGCGGAACAGACTGGACAACTTCTTCGGGACACCAGCTCTTTATTGTACTGGCGCTCACAGGCGACCTGCCCTCCGACCACCAATCTCCCGTTCGCGCCAAAAACTCCCCCTTAAATCCCTTCGCCCAGCATTCTGGGGACCCTTTTTGTAACCAATAGGAAATGCGCTTCTCGGAGCCAATCAGGAGAATTTCGTTCAAACTGAAGAAGCCAATAGCACGCCGATGCTCACGTTGTTGTCGCGCGGGCACCGCGCGAATTCCACGAAGACGTTGCGCATTTCCGCTTGGCTACAGCACAGAGACACAAAATCACTAAAAACGCCAGCGGAAGCTCAGGGAAACCGAACACCCAGTCCGAACCACGCACACTGCCCTGGTCGCGCTCCCCAATTCTGCTGCCTGCTCCGAGGCGTCCGGCCCGTCCCGCGGCCGGTTCGCCGTTGAAAGCAATAAATTTACACGCGACCCCCACTCGAAACCCCAGGGGTCCGCGTGTCGGCCGCGTCTTGCGGCCCGAGTGCGACTTTGCAAGGACGGGCCTCCTTACTGCCGGTTAACCGTCGTTGCCGCCATCTGCCGCGTTTGTCTCAAAACAAACCCATTTCGGCGGCGCCAGGATGGCGGCTTCTCGAGGAGCCCCAAAAACAGCTAACACACATCAACCAAGGGGGCCAAGCCGCCGGCTTCGGAGTGCGCGCGCGATCGGTCCCTGAGCAACAGCCGGGCAACTTAACTCCTCCTTACCGAGAATGTTGTGCGTACACTCGCTGTACGCACAACACTAAGCATGTTACAACAATGAAAAAAAAATGCGAAGGGACGTACAAAACAAGACATGCGCAAAAGCACACCGAAAATACACGCAGCTACCACATCTAACAAGAAAAACTCGAGTCTTAACGACAGACTCGACTCTTCGTGCACGCTCACACCCTTCACGAGGACAATGCTAATGACAATGCTAATGACAGTGCTAATGACAAATACTCTCAAACTTGTAACTAAGACAGCACATCGTTCTCGGGGCACTCAAACATCTGTAATATGCAAACAAAGCCAGTTCCGAGCAGTTTATATCACACTGTCCGCAACCACTGAAGCACACAAGGTAAAATCGGCATAACTGCCGCACAGGAACATTCGGTCATGTCCATGTCTGTAGTCCCTGAACACTGTGAGTCCTTCCAACTCTCGATCCCCCACACCCACCTACTGCATCCGCGCTTACTCGAGCCTTTTGTTTCATCTCGAAACCTGCTACCGAAGCTAGTTGCGTTGCATATCTAGCGCATTGCTCCGTGTTGCGACATGGCGAGGCGGTTAGGGGTGGAGTGGGCATGGCCAACGCAGCCTACGATTCAGCGGCGTCCCCCCGGGTCGAACACTTGCACTTGCCGTCTACGACCGAATATCGGTGCGGCACAGGCGGTCCGCGCAGTGACATTCCGTTTGCGCTGCTGTCTATCCAACTTACGACGCTCGTTGGCGGTCAGCGCACTCAGGCCACTTGCCATCACGATGGACAGACCCATGTTTTCTGAGGGCGTCTTCGTGCTTTGCGTGCTCAGCGGTGGTAGCGTGTTTACGCCAGACGCCAGCCCCTCGAGCTGCATAGGCAAATCCACTCCAGGATCTTGCCGTGATTTGAGATGCCCCGCAAATTTTCGCCGTGTTTCCGTGCTCTTCTCACGAGAAATGACGCAGACGCTGTCCCTCCCAGCTGACCTGCTTTCGTATGGCAATCTCTCCGCCGTAGCACTGCCCGTGCGTCTGTCCGCTGTCTCAGAGCCGCCTCCAGTCAGCTGCGACACCTGCGCCTCAAGCGGCGCCGCTACCGCTGAGCTGGATGTTTCATCCGCGTCATTGGTGAAACACCCAAGACGCACTGCTTCCACGTCGATGCGCAAAGAAAGTTCACACTGGACACCTGTACCTGGCGAGCCGCCTTTCTCCTCATGCTCATGAGGTTCAGCGCAAACATCCTTCGCGCCCTCGCGTGCACCGCCCACCGGATTGGTTTTACCGACGGTCTGATTGTTGGCATTCCCGTCCACGGCAGTCATCTCCAAGCCAGCAGGTAGGGACTGCTGCTCTCTTTCAGCCTGAATTTCTGACTGCGCAACATCCGGCAACACAGCGCCAGTGATCTCTACATTGTTTGCCGGAACTTGCGCTTCGCTCGAAGCGCTCTCAATACCTACCGGCCTCAAGCTGCAGCAACCACCCAGCTCCTCCGTTACACTGCTCAGAGGTTCGCTGCCATCTCCTCTACCCGGAGGGGCCGATCGGCTCTGAGCTCTCTCCAGCGGTGCCACCTCCTGCTGCGCACTTTGCTCTTTAAGCAGAGATTCTTTCATCTGCCTGTACTCTTCTTCGGCTATCGCCAGTTCGCGCTCGAGAGATTCCAGGCTGACATCGTCCAGCCTGGACCGTAAGGCGCGCCTGGCGTAATGTCCACTCGAACACCTGAATGCGGCAGCGATCTCTACATTGTTTTCCGGGACTTGCGCTTTGCACGAAGCGCTCTCAATCCCTACCGGCCTCAAGCTGCAGCAACCACCCAGCTCCTCCGTTACACTGCTCAGAGGTTCGCTGCCATCTCCTCTACCCGGAGGGGCAGATCGGCTCTGAGCTCTCTCCAGCGGTGCCACCTCCTGCTGCGCACTTTGCTCTTTAAGCAGAGATTCTTTCATCTGCCTGTACTCTTCTTCGGCTATCGCCAATTGGCGCTCGAGAGATTCCAGGCTGACATCGTCCAGCCTGGACCGTAAGGCGCGCCTGTCGTAATGTCCACTCGAACACCTGAATGCGGCCATCGCACCCGTTGCTCCCTAACCCTGCGGCTCGAGCGCTACGGAGGCAAGCAAATGGGAAGGGGGACTCACTCTGCGGTCGCGCCGCTGCCCATGGCTCCTGCGACCTCTCCGAACCTCTCAGTCAGATGCCGCCTCGTCTTTTCCCACGGCTGCAGCACTCTCTTGCTCGGAGGCCTCCCGTTGCCTCCTCGTTGCTTCGCAGATTTGCACCAGTCTTCGTCCAAGACTCTCCTCAACTGCCGTCCCCTCTTCGACTCCAACAGCTCCAGAGGCTTCTTACCAGGATGTCGCCTCTCTTCGCTCCCACCAGCCTCCGAGGCCCGTCACCAGGAGCTCGCTTGCCTCCTCCGCAACGGCGCCCACTTCTCGCGATGATCAGCCGCCGCGCCGGGGCCTCTCACCAGGGTGTCGCCTTCCGCTGGTGTCCCATAGTGCCCGTGTCCATTTCAGCTCCGCAGAAAGCCGCCGGAATCATCCTGTCGACTGCGCCAGTTAATTTTTGATTGATGTAGGGTGACTGATCGATCGATGTTGGTGATCGACAGATCGATGGTGTTGATCTTGAAGTCTTCTGATGGTTCGGTGATCCGGCGACACGTTGCGGAACAGACTGGACAACTTCTTCGGGACACCAGCTCTTTATTGTACTGGCGCTCACAGGCGACCTGCCCTCCGACCTCCAATCTCCCGTTCGCGCCAAAAACTCCCCCTTAAATCCCTTCGCCCAGCATTCTGGGGACCCTTTTTGTAACCAATAGGAAATGCGCTTCTCGGAGCCAATCAGGAGAATTTCGTTCAAACTGAAGAAGCCAATAGCACGCCGATGCTCACGTTGTTGTCGCGCGGGCACCGCGCGAATTCCACGAAGACGTTGCGCATTTCCGCTTGGCTACAGCACAGAGACACAAAATCACTAAAAACGCCAGCGGAAGCTCAGGGAAACCGAACACCCAGTCCGAACCACGCACACTGCCCTGGTCGCGCTCCCCAATTCTGCTGCCTGCTCCGAGGCGTCCGGCCCGTCCCGCGGCCGGTTCGCCGTTGAAAGCAATAAATTTACACGCGACCCCCTCTCGAAACCCCAGGGGTCCGCGTGTCGGCCGCGTCTTGCGGCCCGAGTGCGACTTTGCAAGGACGGGCCTCCTTACTGCCGGTTAACCGTCGTTGCCGCCATCTGCCGCGTTTGTCTCAAAACAAACCCATTTCGGCGGCGCCAGGATGGCGGCTTCTCGAGGAGCCCCAAAAACAGCTAACACACATCAACCAAGGGGGCCAAGCCGCCGGCTTCGGAGTGCGCGCGCGATCGGTCCCTGAGCAACAGCCGGGCAACTTAACTGTCGCACTAATTGTTCACCTGCTTAAACTTTAGCCAAAACAGCACAAGAAAGTGGATTGTAAGTTATACAGCAGCCAAAGGAAAATACCACACTGTAATTTATGTATAACAATGCCTTTCACAAAATTATAAAGATGAAAACACTACCCAAAAGGAAGGTATCTATATTCTTAATACACCGGCCAGTTTTGCTAATGCACACTTTGCACCAATTCAGTGGTATCCTATAGGCTAGACCAGTGCAACAAGAACGTACACGTTTTGATGCTTTTCTGGCAGCTAGCACGACGATAAGGCTCTTCCTCTATAAATCTGCATGCCTGCAGCAGCTTACGTGGCACAGAAAACACCAGCCGTATGCTATACTTAGAAGCAATTATCCTCAGCTTATGAGACTGTGCATTTAGGGCATAACCTTGTACTTTTCGAGATAAAAATATATGAGGTTCTAAGAACAAAAGGTATTAGGTCATGCCCTATTGCACAAACCATTACTAACCTGAAAAAAATTACCTCTAAGTATGGCATACAGCTGGGATTTTTGTGCGCCATGTAAGCTGTCGCAGCTATGCAAGACTTGTAGAGGTAAGGCCGCATCGCCATACTGACTGCCGGAAGAAGCACCAAAACGTGTATGTTCCTTGCTGCACTGGTGTCATCTATCGAATACCACACAGCCGTGGCAGTGTACATCAGCCAAATTGGCTGGTGTATTAACGACCGCCTCAGAGAGCGCCCACGCCCTTTGAAACAGGCGGTGGATTGAATCTGCCACTTCATTGTAAGAACTGCCACGGATGCTTTCCTGAAGTGCACAGGACTGCAATCGTGGGATATGGCAAAAAAAAAACTGAAAGGGAGATATCGAAAGTGTCTCTTATTTATGGCTTATGAGGCTTAACGTCCCAAAGCACCTTAGCTGAAGCAACTCAATAGAAAGCTCCGATAGTTTCAACCACCTGGCGTTCTTTAACACGCACAGACATTGCACAGTACACGGGCGAGCATGTATAGATAAAATCTATAGAGGTGGAATGCTATAGCATTCTACCTCCCCTGAAATGAGACCACTGCAGTCGGGATTGAGCCGGCATCTTTCGCGTCAGCAGCCAAGCACAATAAACACAAAGCCATTGCAGCAATTTTTGCGTCAAGTGTGTGAGCGAAAGCTCTGTTACCATGCTTCAAAAAGCGTTTCTGCTCATGTGCAAGTAGCATATGGTTATTATAGTACTCGCTTTGGTGTCAGCAACCATTTTACACACGTAGCCCCATCCTTTTATTACATTCTGACGAATTACGATTTTTAAATTCTGTCCTGCCTTTGGCAGATACATTGTGCAAGTCGGTGCTGACTATGACTTCACAGGTTGGCTGTTAATGAAAAATGTTTCTGAATAAACCCAGTTGTGAACAGCGTTTGTCCCATCCAGTCCTCTTTTCTCTGTCTTCTGTGCACTTTTAAATTTTCAGTACAAAAACTATATTCTACCTTCCATCCTCTGCCAGAAAACAATGAAATGCTAAACTTCACGATGTCAATTTTTTACAGTACCTCACTACTATTGCTTTTCTTCGCAAACCTATCGTTGCTATGTCTTTTAGGTGCCTTTTAAAATCGCCAGTCTCGCCAATGTAGACACGGTTACATTCGAACACGGGACGCTGTAAACAACGCCAGGGTATTTTTCTTGGAAAGAACGTCTGACATTAACCAGCGCATGCTGCAGCCTTCTGAAGGGGCAGTGCCAACACAGGTGTGACTGGTGATTTTAAAAGTACCTAAAAGAACATTGAAACACCGTTAAAAACCAAGAAGTGATCTCTAAAGTTAAGGCCTAGCACTCTGTATCAACTGGCCATGACATCGCCTAAGGATAGGGCACACGTGTTGGCAACTGAAAGAATCTATTCCGTTGCTTTCACTTCAAATTGTTCTTCAACCCTTGAAAATAACTTCTCCCTCTTGAAAGGTTTTCGAGGTTTTCAATGACTCGCGTGAACTCTGTGGTAAAGGGGTTTTTGCTATGCAGGAAGGCAGGCTTAATGCAGTTTTTCAACAGGGTCTTAATTGAGCTCAAATTCACGAGTCACCTATGTGCATTTTCTTGCGATCAATAAGAAGCATGCACGGCTAGAGAGTTGGTGTCCCCCTTTCTCCCACGTAATATTACCATAAATTCACTAAGCCATAACTGAAACAATGCAAATCTAAAGACTAAACACAGATAACGGCTTACGGGGTGGTGATAGCAGCCGGCGTGGCGATGGCAGTCGGGGTGGTGATGGCAGCCGGACTGCAGGAACATCCGGACATTCATTGTCTAAAACAGAAAAATGTGTGCATATTTTGAGTATGCAATCATTTTACTAATGTTTAAAAATTGAGGATTTTCCATTTACCAGAAACTGCAGAGCTTTCCACTGCAGAGCTGTACTCACACCATCTTGCCTTAATTTCTGCATTCTTGTATAGTCCTGCAAAAGATTATAGATCAAACACCCAACTCAAGTGCAGTCCACAATAAAATTGCTGCCTCACATGAAAATAAAGCAAAAGTTTAATGCAGCAATTCCTGGATATTACTTTTAATGCAATATTTCCTGGCTATTACACACACATAAACACTTTACTGTAGGCATCTGGGGTTGAACATCTTGAAGCAACCTGTGGGCTATGAAAGACAATGTAGGTAAGGGATGTAGACTATCATGTGACCTTGGTGGCCAAGCACACCGCCTCTGTGGTAGCATGAGTGGTCTTGCTGCATATGTGGTTTATTTTGTGCTAGGCTAGAAGGTGATGGACGATGATGCACGACAGTTTTCCACTGGAATTTGTATGCGCAAGGTGCCACAGCTGGCACAAGGCAGGGTCAACTGGAGGGATACAGGAAAGGGCTTTGTTCTGCAGTCAATGCAATTAGACTGATAATGACAACAGCATCTGTAAAGAAATTTTCTGCATAGGTACCGATCAGTGGCACAAATATTTCCTGTTTTTATACCTATGCAGTGTGCCGATAACATGGGTATGTGAACAAAAACCTGAAGTGTGGAAGAGTTTTGATCGTAGTATACAAAGTGTCATGCATGCTAAATAACGCTACCTTTTGTGTGATCAGCACGATTACTGCAAATTTTTCCTGATTGACAATGATATGCTATTTTGCAATTAGTTTATGCTCAGTATGCATCCTTCTGGGATGCCCCTATCACTGGCCTGTTATTTACATGCAGCAGTAGAGGCGCGGGTGGCTACAAGGTAAGATGCGCACGTTAAAGGAGTCTAAAGAAACCAGCTAATAATAGCACCATTCCCCATGCATGTGCCACTGAGGCTAGAGGCAGCTTAAGTAGGTGGAGGATATAAACTTCGGTGCAGACATACGCCCTACTGCTAGCTCTATCTTTGTTGCACCGGAGCCTTTAAGCCTTCAAAGTGTACCTTTAAAGTCGTATTACATGTCATCATAGTCATGCCCATTTATTCAACTGCATTGTCACATGCGTCCGAAGCTGAAGGGAGCAAGCATGATATATGATTAACCTGAAAGGATGAAAGCAGAAGCCAAGGGCCAAGACAACGCTAAAGTGGTGCCCTTCCTGGAATAGGCCTCCGCAATATTTCCAAACTAACGAGGTGATGGTGCAGTCGCTAGCAGCTTCACAGCAGGCAAAAGGTCAGGAATCAGAACAGTGGTGAGGTTTTGATTAAGTATTTTGGAACCTTAAGGAGCAATATATGTTTATTTGCATTACAATAGTGGTAGGTGCTTCGAGCTTAGTAATTTCACATGAAGTACAGGGTCGTTCACTTCCAGTTCGAACACTGCTCCGGGCAGCCGGCGCTCTGCGCAGCGCCTCTCGAGTGCTGGGTAACTAGCGCGCAGGTGCAGTGAAAACCGTAGGCATGGCTTTCGCCGCGTCGTCTGCTGCAGCGCGCCAGCACCGCTAGATTGATCTCGCCTTGCAGTGACGATCACTTTTGCATTCAGCGCAGAGCGCCCAGGGGATTACTGTTTCCAACACAGCAGCTTAGAAGCCCAGCACCTGAGCGTGTTTGAGAGCTGCATCCACGGCAGCAAAGGCTTTTCGTTATCATTTTTTTCTTACAATCAACACATAATAAAATGCAGATACAGAGAAAAATTTTTTCCAAGTGTGAGTTCAAGCGGTTAACTTGGAGGCTAGTGCCACCACTTAGCTGAAATACTTTATAATTTCATGCACTTCTTGCCCAGCAGCCAGAATAAGCCGGTTACTCACGAGTGCTTTCATCTGCTCAAAGCGCCCCTCGGCAATGTTAGTGCTTAATATATGGTGCGC
This sequence comes from Amblyomma americanum, assembly GCF_052857255.1. NCBI lineage: Eukaryota > Metazoa > Arthropoda > Arachnida > Ixodida > Ixodidae > Amblyomma > Amblyomma americanum. The sequence continues at coordinate 305,066,715 of NC_135497.1, read as the reverse complement.
TGCCATGGAGGAAGATTAATACAAAGCCAGTATGAACACAAACACTGCACCGTAAAAATGGTCAAAAACAAGAGTGAAGGAAAAACATGGACATGTTTTGCTCATCTGCGGCAAAACAGTGGCCGCAAATGAGCAGCAACCAAGGCCGTCTTTGAGGCCACTGAAAATCATTTCCACAAGAATGCTCCGGTGTGCGAATTCATCAGGCATTATTTTATCAAAATAGTGAAGCTCCCTAGCAGCCTATTCAATTGTGCGTTAAGCTAAATAAGCAAATAAATATTTTGCCTAGCCTGCATCTGTATTTCCAGCCAATAAATTTCGCACTGGCATTGTACTGGGGTGCGGCACTTTGAGCAGATAAAAGCACCCGTGAATCGTTGGCCTATTCTGGCCGCTCGGCAGGAAGTGCTCCAAATTATAAAATGCCGCAGCTAAATGTGGCGGATGGCTTCAAGTAAACTGCTTGAGCTCAAACTTGGATGAAGTTTTTCTTCGTATCAGCCTTTCATTATGTGTTGATCGCAAGAAGAAACAATAAGCAAAAGCTTTTGCCACCGTGGATGCAGCTCTCAATACCGCGCAGGTGCTGGGTTTCGAAGCTGCTGCATCGGAAACAGTAATTCCACGGGCGCTCTGCGCTCAATGCGAAAGTGATCGTCGCTGCAAGGCGAGATTAATCCCGCAGTGCTGGCGTACTGTAGCAGACGGCGCGGCAAAAGCCACGCCTATGGTTTTCACTGCACCAGCGCGCTAGTTACCCAGGCACCCGAGAGGCGCTGCGCAGAGCGCCGGCTGCCCGCAGCAGTGTTCAAACTTGAATTGGACGACCGTGTACACGCATGGGCTTGCAATGACCATGTACACATATTGTGAGAAACACTATGGCACCATGTATATATATTGTATATGTGGTTGGTGGCAAGCAGAAAGCATGTTGCTGCAACTGAATTCTATGCTCGCCATTGAATGAAATTTCACGTCTGTGGTGCTCCGAATAGCGGGCATAATCCTAACTCTAGCACATTACTTGGGTGAAGCACCAGAACCATCTCAACCGAGAAGGACTGCACTTACTGTCTGTTGACATCTGCAATGCAATAGGTTGCCAGTTAGCACTACACTCCATCCGTGTAATTCTCATTGTCTTGCGAAGTGTTTCACTCATCAGTTCATTTGCTTAACCTCTTAACAAATCGGTTGCCAAGCACTGTAGATGTAGGAAAGATGCAGTGACTCAAGTCGAAAAGTACCAATACATTGCAAACTACAGATTGTGCACTCAATTATAGTACGATACAACATAAAAAAAACGGCAGTTCGTAACACTGGGCCATAATGCGCAGCATCCTGTATTTCTCCTCCGGCCAATCAGAGCAGTAAGGAAAATCAGCTTCCTAGTGTGCAACTATATTGAATTATGAAACAAGCCAGGCACGAAAATTCTAGAATACAGAACTTATAAATTTTTCCTGGGATTAGCTTCTAGCTTGCATTAACAAAAGAACTTTTAACAACGGACTACTTTGTCGTGGAGGAATTCTGTGCAATGGCCCTGAATGTGGGCAGTGTTTCACTGCGATACCGTCGATGCCAAGAGGCACTGCATATACAGGGTGGCCAGTTTTTCTAGCACGATATCCCCACCACCTTACAACGAATCTGTAGTTACCGAATCCTCCGCAGCTGCTTTCACCTTTTTCATAGCTTCTGAAGCTTTCTTCACCTCGTTCTTCGTTACTGGCTGAACTTTTGATTGCTCTTCCCTACTGCCAGCCTCATTGTCCTCACTACTTTGAATAGTGTATAGGTCAGTATAGAACTCCTCTGCTACTTTGACTAACTTGTCCAGATTAGTAATGACATTGCCCCCTTGTCCCCAAGCGCATATATCTGATCTTTGCCTATGCCTAATCTCCTCGTCACTGCTTTCAGGCTGCTACAGTTCTTTAGAGAATGCTCGATTTTCTCCATATTATACTTCCTTATGTCGTACACTTTACGACCGTTGATCAGCTTTGATAGCTCTGCCAGTTCTATCTTGTCTGTTGGGTTGGAGACTTTCATACTTTCCAATTCTTAATCAAATCTTTCATCTGCTTGGATAGTTTACTGGTGCCCTCTCTAATTATTCTACCGCCTACTTCTTGCGTGCACTCGGTAATGATATCTCTGAAATTATTGTTCACTGCGTCTACACTGAGGTTGGCTTCCTCGGTTAAAGCTGAACATGTGTTCCGTAGCTTGATCTTGAATACTTCCACCTCCCCTCTCACCGCTAATTCGTTGATGGACTTCTTCCTTACTAGTCTGTTCCATTCCCTCTTCAAGACCAGACTAATTTGAGCCCTTACCATTCTGTGGTCACTGCATCACACCTTTCTGATTACTTCTATATCCTGCACAACGCCAGGGTTAGAACACAGTTTGAAGTTAAACAACGCAGGGTTAGAACACAGTTTTAAGTTAATTTCATTTTTAGTCTCCCCGTTAGGGTTTTCCCGTGTTCGCTTTCGGTTCTTCCGTTTTCTGAAGAAAGTACTCATGATTCCCAAGTTATTGCGTTCAGCAAACTCAATGCCTACCTTCTGCTACTCCTAAAGGCAATGCCATATTCATCTACTGCCTTGTCTCCAGCCTGCTTTTTGCTAACATTGACACTGAAGCCTCGCATTAGTAGAGAACTCTGCGTTCTTACTTTCCCAATTGCCAATTGTACATCTTCGCAGAAGCTTTCCACTGCCTGGTCATTATGACTATATGTAGGCGATTAGGCCTGTGGGAAGACAGCTGTTCCCATGTGGGCTCCGCTAGAAACAGGCAAGCGTTGGCAAGGCTGACATATTCAGTTGGTCTACTTATATTAGGGCATGAAGCGGGCACTTGTGCGTGTTGAAAGCTCATGCAACGCACACTGGTGACACAATAAGCTAGCTATGCTCCCCACGGTACTGTCATGCCCACTTATAGCAAACATGACAGTCACTGCGATGGCATTCATTTTATCCATGGTTCGTATTCCCTGTACATTCTCTACTATAGATGAAAATGAAAGGCAAAATCAGTGTTAATTTTTTGTAAGACTTATGTACATCTGCTTCTTTACACTGAAAAGTGGCAATCCTTGCCACCAACAACCTGCTTAAGGGATATGATATTACTAATTACAAATTAAGCAATTAGAGCAGCTAGCGCTGGGTTGGTCTCCAATTTTTGACCAAGTTCTAAGAATGCAGCTACGGTGGTGGTACAACGCATGTGCGTACAGAACATACGAATTGCACTGCCTACTGTGTAGACACTCCCCCCAACCCACTGCCCCTCCGCCGCACAAGTTGGGGAGCTGAAGGGTGGGCGACGTATTTGCTGGGCCAGCAAGTTACACTACGTGATCAGCAATCAGTCCCGAGAGCACATTTAATAATTGATCACCAACCACGTGCAGTACTTTTGCTTTCAAAGCTGCCCCTGTATTGTGCGCCCAATGCTTTTGCTTACTTACGACCAACAAGTAAAAGCACATGCACCGACTGACACCACAGCTTGTTGGTGCGCACTTGGTATACGGCTTTAAAGAAGTATAGACACCAAATGTTTGGTTGAGTGTTTTCTTTCAAATGATGCGGGCCCTCCAATACAGCGCCCGTCACAGCCCATGCGTCGCTTCGGGATGCTAGGCACCACAATTCACAATTACACACATAGCGTTATCCCGGCAATAAAACCACTTACGGCATGTTGTGACGACAGCGACTGGGCAGCGGAAGCACTCGCACCTTGGGGCGGATGGGTCCGCCTCCTCTCGAGCGAGGCGGATTACCTCCGCGGCTCACTGTTTGGGCCGGAGGCAATGCTGCCAATCGTGGGAGAGCCACCCGACAGGCTGTCGTCCTCCATCGGGAACTTCACGACCGCAAACGGTTTTGGTGGCATGCTGCAAGGAGTAAAGTGATGCAAACAAAGATTAGTGCGTAAACAATTATTTTTCACAAGCTCGCTCGCCCTATTCTCATGTTCCTCTCGCACGAAGGTCTCCCGTCACATCGCAATAACTGCATGAAAAAGGCATACAATTGAAGGTGCACATGTCGTCGTTCCGAACCCATGTGGCAAGCTAGCCTCCCACTTGACTATAAGATAGTGCAATTACACAACAGGGCAACAAAATACGCCTCTTCCCTTATTTGTACTCATGACAGTAGACTCATGAGGAAACAAAAAAGCTACTAACAAAAAAGCATAAATACTTACGCAAGTGGCTGGCTTGAGGATCCCGGAGAAAACGGACAAAGAACGCGATGGCAGCCGTCGGATCGGTCGGACGGGTAGCAAGGATTGCGAGATAGCTCCAAGCACAGGTAGCCAAGTTGGCCTCCGTAGCAGCCCAAATGCAGCCAAAAAGCTTTGTTTTTGCAAGGTACCTCCTTAAGCCATATTAAACTATATTTCGGTAGTATATCTACATAATACTATTAGAAGTAGCGCACAGCTGGCCTTCAAGCGAATTCATGATAAAGCAAATGAGGAGTTCATCATAAACATCGTGTTTTATTTTTGCTCAAAGCATAACAAAATCAGGAAAATAACAACACGCAAATAGCACCGCACAAAAAACTCACTGAGTAATGATATGCATTCAGCCATGCAGTATAGATACAGGTCACGACAATTTAACTAAACACAATAAAATAAATACAGTACAATAAATTTCAATACAAACTCCAGTACAGATTGCGGCTATCACAAAATATAGCACAATAGACGAAAGTAGTCTTAAGAGGGATCAAAGGCATCATGAGCTGATTCGAACGGGAACTGTTTGGCCCATACATCGTCAGTGACCTTCAAATTCATCAGTATCATGCCTGACCAGACACTCTTTCGTCGAACCCCTGAATATATGTGTTCCCATTGATGTCTGAGCTGGCATTCTCTTTGTTGTCACCACCGTCATCAAACGCAGCTGCCGAACAAATCTTCAGCCAGGTCTCGTTCACTATAAAACCTACCTGCGAAATAGAATGTGTAACTAGATTTTGCAAGCGCTCCTTTATGTACGTGAAGTTTGATTTGGCTGGGAATGGAGGCTGCTAGAAAGATTTTAAACCAGCCAAGAATTTTTGTTCCGTCTGAGCCCTAAGACTTAGCTGAACATTTGTTCGACGGCTGCGTTTGATGACGGCAGTGACAACAAAGAGAGTGCCAGCTCAGACATTAATGGGAACATATAGTCTAGGGTTTGACGAAAGTCCGTCTGGTCAGGCATAATATACTGATAAATTTGAAGGCCACTGACCATGTCCAGGTTACGATAGACGTTTCTCAACACATACGGCTCATCACCTCGACATATGCGCGGTCATGTGACCTTCAACTTCATCAGCGGGAACGTCGATCGGCTTTCCAACATTCTTTGCATTTCTCACGCTTACCCATAATTAACTCATTTTGAACCGGTTATTGTCTGACAGATCGTCGGCTTTCCTTAGAGCACGCGATTCTCAGATTCGATTGCATAAATTGAATTTGTTGATATGAAATCACCGAATGGACGATGGACAAAACCGATGGAGTTCGATACGGCGCCGGTCACTCAGAAACTTTGGGTTCGCAGTAATGCCTCTTCAGCTCACTTTTAATGCAGGAAAAAAAAAGAGTGAAACGCTGTGGCACCTGTCCAGCAGGAAACGTTTGTCAGAGATGCTGAGGGAAGACATTTCGGGGCTGTCCAGAAAAAACTTCCCTACCGCATGCCCTGTAATGTAACATATGTGCTGCTCCCATACGGTCTTGTTCTGCGTAGCTTCAGGCAACTCATTAGCGTTTTCACAAAAGAATTGGCGTAGTTACCGTACGGTAGAGCTAAAGCTCGCCGGACAGGGGCCGGGACCTTCCACCGAAGCGCTTGTTCATTCGCTCAAATTAATTTCACCGATTACAAATTCAACAAAAAGCAAATTTCGCTAATCAGTGTATATTTCCATAATACGTATTATTTCTGCGTAGCAGCGTTCTCTACTTTTCAATGCATCGATCAAAGCGGCCTTCCAGTGTAGCCCACTTATTCACAATTAATCTTAAGGCAGGTGCTATCCTGAGCCAACTTGATGCACAGAATTGAGCCGGTAGGTGTATGTGGGAAGATAAGATATCCAGCACGGCCACCTTGACTTCGGACTATATTACAAATAATTAGAGGCGTCACATGAGGCCGGCGTACGTTTCTCCGAACTCATGCTGCCGTTTTGGAGAACGTGTGCTTCATTTGTAAGCCTGGCGTACAAGACTTCTAGTACATTACCTACAAAGCAGTCAATGTGGGGGGGGGGGGTAGCCCCACGCACTTTAGTACCACGCATTTTGTGCGGTGAGTGTTGTGTAAAGACTGTTGGCTGATGCGCCGTCTGCCACGAGGCCCACACAATATTTCACAAGTTTTCTACCAGCTAACAGCGCATCAATAGAGAAAGTAGCCTCTCCGCATCGATCACTGGCACAAATCAGAAAAAGGCTATGAAACAATCACAAAAATATTAATTACAGACAGTGACTATATTTGCTCCTCCATCCCTACAGTAGTGTGTACCGATCACTGGAGTGGATGGATGAGCGAGTCAAGGAGGCTATGAGCTGAACAGTTATGAGCGAGTGCTTATAAATATGGAGGTACGGCACGCGTATTTTAAACGCATTCTTTGAGACTTAATATTAAGACGCGCCGCTGCGGCCGCTTATTTTCTCCGTGAATTAAAAATAAAAATAACTCAACTCGTGGTTATTTTTTTTATTTACTAAAGATAGTGACCTAATATAATATCAAGTAATTCGCAACCAGAGGTCTTTTTTGTGCACAGTGTTAAAGCTTTTTTGTGATGGTTGTGCTTTTGTGCGCTGCGAGTATCTTTACCGTTAGGCCTCTTTTCGTTTTTAGCTGTAGCTCTGAGCGGTTAGGTTGGTTGATTGTCCGTCACTCCAATCTTTTGCGCTTCGTCTTGAGCATGGAGACGGAGGTCATGAGCAAGTGGCGGAGATATCGTATCATCGAAAAAGAGTACAGCGAACTTTTGGAAGAGCTCGGCATCCGGCGGCCACCATCTACGCATCTGAAATCCTCCGGAAGCAAGAGCACGGGCGGCGAAGCAGCCGCGGGCGTCGTCAGCGCCCCTCCACTCCCGCTACCGTCCGGAGCAAGCAAACGGCCGAAAAGCGAAGCCTGCGCGGGTGGCGCTTGCGCTAGTGGCAGCGGACGAGCGATTTCGTCGCTACCTGCAGACCCGCAGGTACCATCTGTGCAGAGCAAGCTCAACGAGCAGGCTTATGCGACCGAGAGTTGCGCTGGAAGCCTTTGTAATGAGGATACCACTACCTCGTGCGATTCAAGCGATGAGACCTCGTCCACGAACAGCCTTACTGCTGAGAACATGGAAATGGGCCAGCCTCATGAGGAGCCTCCTGAGTTTCGTAAGCACCATCTCTCGACAGCGCAGGAGTTAGGTACCACAGCTAGCAAGCACAATTTGACGCACGCCTCCATCAGCGATTTGCTGGGCTTCTGCCGTCGGCGCGGGATTGTGGAGCTTCCGAAATATGCAAGGACCATCATGCAGACGCAGCGGAAATCTAACTTAGAACACGGTGACTCGTTTGTGCATTTTGGCCTTGCTGAGGGCATTCAGCATGCTGTTGACCAAGGGCTAGCGCCTGTGAATGTCGAGCTGCACGCAAATATTGATGGGCTGCCTCTGCATAGGAGTAGCCAGACTGCACTCTGGCCAATTCTGTGAAGAGTAATTAACATAAAGAAATCTGAACCATTTATGGTCAGTGCGTACTGCGGTGCAGAGAACCTCCGTGCCTCCAGGAATTCCTCAGGCCTTTCATTGAAGAAGTGAGATCAGCTGAGTTGATTTGAGGTGTTGAATACTACGGGTGGGGTTGGCCTTGCTTTAGCTGCGGGCAATTCCTCCCCCGTAGCGTCCCTTCTATATTAATAATGTCCTAAAGCCTGTCGCATCTACCCTGTTATGCGCAGTCTCCTATAATAGCACACATTGTCTCCCGCAGTCGCCATCTACACACATATTCAGTCACAGTAAAACATAGGCCATTGCAGTGCCACAATCTATACACACATTCACTCACAGTAAAACGTAGTCAACTCCGGAAGATACCATCTACGCACACGTTCAATCACAGTAGGCCATAGTCCGGTCCTGCTGTCACCATTTAGAAACAAGATCCGTGTCCTGCACAAATGTTAAAAGAAGGCGTGCAGCCTCCCTTCTGCATGTTTGGTTTCCACTCGGGTAGACAGTGTGACGGGTTCCTGTCTTCTTGAAGGAAGTGAACCTCACATACCTTTCCGCGTTGTATTCTGGGCAGTACATAATATAATGTTCGATATCCCCGCACACACCACATAAAGAACAGAGCGGAGACGATGCTATGCCAGTCTTATGCATCCAGGAAGGAGTGCGAGCAGATTCCGTGCAAATTCGATGTAGTAGAGTCGCCTGGGATCTTCTCAGTCCCTTGGTCACACGTGGCTTGTGGGAAGCACTCCAGAGGGTACTGAAATGATCGAGCACCGTGTTCCTGTAGGGACTTTTCCAATCGTGACGTACTTTTTTTGTTGGACTCCTTGAGAGACCTTTATGGGCGAGATTGTCTGCCACCTCATTACCGTTGATTCCTATGTGAGAGGGCGCCCATTGGAAATATAGAGTAAAGACTCTGCTGTACAGATTCTGCACCAAGCGCAGAGAGCTTATAGACAAGGCATCAGTGGGAATCCGCGCTCTAACCTCTGAAGGGCAGATTTTGAATCAGTAAGGATAACAACAGGTTGATCCGGACAAGACCCTAACTTCCGTAAAGCCGCCTCAATAGCAACACTTTCAGCCGTTGTGGAGTATACGACAGCAGTAAAGCATACGAACCACTTACAGTCCAAAGAAGGAATGTAAAAAGCCGCTGCCCTAGCTTGTTTGACCTTGTACACATAACCATCAGTGAAAATTCGTAGATGGCGCGCTTATTCTGTTTCCAAATGTTCAAGAACAAGCGAACGCGTTGCTGCCAAAGCAGACCTGCGCTTTGCGCTCACATGGGGAATTGTGATCTTACAGTCGAGGGTCGGAAAAGACCAGGGGGGTTTCAACCGTTTCTTTTGCCTTCGGACATTAAGGCCTAAAGAACTAACAACATTGAGCTCCAAGTAAGCCTTGGACTCATATCTCTTGCAGAGCCGCTGGAGAAGGGATCGCCCAGCTACCGTCTCTCCTAGGCGGCCAAGGTGCATTAGTAGTCTCTGAGAAGCGACAAGGTTAAGAGGTTTCCATAGAGACTGATTAAGTACTGCCTCATTCCCAGCCGCCTGAGAAACTCCAGTGGCTCTCCTTAGGCCCTTTCTGTGGACAACTTCGAGACGTTCAAGTTGTGGTGTCGAGGGGGAAATTAAATGTAATTGATACATTATGCGACTGACCACCAGCGCTTCATGAAGTTTCACCATTGAAGATGGATGGTTTCCCCATTGTTCACGTGCAATTCTACGGATCGCATTAAGACGCGGAGATATAGATGAAGCAATCGCGTCAACTGCTTTTCGCCACTGTAGACGGGAGTCAATAATGACGCCCAGGAAACGCGTGTGGTTGAATTGACGGATGCAACAGAGATCGAGGTCTATCTTAACCACGCCTGACGTCTCCCTACACCTGGAAACAGAAAAAAGCCGGACTTTTCCACTGACAGAGACAATCCCACACCTTGAACGTAAGCTTGTGTCGAAAGTAGAGCCTGTTGAGCTATCAGGGCTAATCGCTTTGTGTTTGTAGCCAGTAATCCGAATGCAGATATTGTCAGCATATATTGACATACGCACTTGCCTGCAACTTTATTTCAATGAATCGGGAAGGCCAGCCATTACGACGTTAAAGAGCGTGGGGGAAGGAACACTTCTCTGTGGCACACCTCGTGATAGAACCCTTTCGATGCTTAACGTACTCCCAAACTGTACACAAACCGCACTCACTTATAAACTTGTAAATGAATCTTAACACATGGCCCTGTATGCCCATGCCTTTCAAACTGTTTAGAATTGAGCTGTGAAGCACATTGTCGTAAGCTTTCGCAACGTCAAGAAAAATGACTAAGGTGGAAAGGCCGAAAGTTCTCTTTGGTGTTCACTGTGACTCACCAAGTCTAAGATGCTATCTTGGGCATTAAGACCTCGGCGGAATCCTGTCATACAAGTTGGCAGTGCCTAGCTGTCCTCAAGCCACTACGATAAGCATTCATTTACCAGCTTCTCCATCAACTTAGCTACACAGGAGGTTAATGACACAGGGCGATACGAGGCAAGGACTGTCATGTCTTTGCCAGGCTTCAGTACTGGAACTACATGTGCCACCTTCCATGACTGAGGAACATCGCGAATCTCCCATACTCGATTGATGAAGTTTAGGAGCTCCTTCCTGAGTTGCAAAGGCAGATTATTCAGCATTTGATTGGTGATGCCGTCGGGACCTGGTGCACACCACGCCGCAGGCCACTGAGCACAGTCTGAAGCTCACGAAGCATGAAAGGGACGTCCATAATAGACCCGGAGGAAGCAGGTGGTGTGTATATATATATATATATATATATATATATATATATATATATATATATATATATATATATATATATATATATATATATATATATATATATATATATCTATTCCAGAGTTAGCACGTACGAGTGCTTCTGCAAATTCCTCTGCCAAGCGCGCAATAGGTTTTTTTCTTGCGTATTGCAAGAGCTTCAAAAGGCTTCGAAGAGCGAATTTCTCCAGCAAGGCTGCCAATAACTCGCCATATTCTCGTCATCGGTGAGAACACACTCAAACAAGCGCAGAATGAGGCCCATTGCGACCTGTACAGATTGTTCGTGTGTCGCCTAATGGCGGAATTCAGCCTATTGAAGGTTGTATTCAGTTTCCTGTCGTCCTTATTCCCCACGAGTTGGCGCTCCTCTCTTCTCGCTGCGCAAAAGTTCCGGAGTTTTAAATCCGCGGCCAGAAAATGATCAAGTAACTTGACCACCGTAGTTTCTGCTAGCTTAACAGAAATAATTTTGTCAACAACATCACGAGAAACACGTTCTAGGTGCTCTCTGTACTTGTCCCAGTTGAGCGCATTGCTAATTTTAGGACCATGCATAAGAAAGTCGACAGCAAACACAAAACTGGGACAGTGATCACTTCCCATGCGATCAGGCGCTGTAGACCACCTCATGCGGACGTCAGGTGAATGCAGTGTCAGGTCTATAGAGGTCGCTGAGGCTGAAGGCCGGAAGAAAGTGCGGCTTCCGTCATTGGCAGCACACAGGTCCAAACTTTGAATAACGTCTACAAGTTTGCGTCGACGGGAATCCGTGTTCTGAGACGGCATGATGGGCGTTGAATCGCCGCAGATGATTCGAGGAGCTCGGCAGCGGTCGCAGAGCTGCTGTAGAAACAAATCCAAAGCTACCTTCTTCAGCGGGGACACGTACGCAGATGCAATAGAAAGGGTTCGACAGCCGAGCTGTATTCTCACAGCCGCTTCCTCAATGTCATCCGTGCAAAGATCGGCAACGCTTAGAGAAACAAGTGGAATTTTCCTTCTTAAGTAAAGTGCGGCACTTTCTGCAGGAAATGTCTTTATGCTGCAGTTTTTATGGGCGATATATCCCGTCAAACATCTCCCACATGGCAGGCCAGCTTCTGACAGGGCCATTACTGGAACAAAAGTCTCTTTCAAGAATAGTTAAGCTAACCGACTTAAAATCAGTTCCACTGCAAAATAAACGGCACTTTTTGGTGCATATGAGATACAAGAGGTTTAGCCTCATCTATATTAGATTGCAAGGAAGTTCACTGTGAAGGTGGCAGTTAGGGACACAAAAGAAAGCACCAGCTATAGGAAGTTCTTCAGGTTACCAGGCGCCATCGCTGGAACATGTGAACGCAGGGCCCCAAACAAAACATGAAGGTCAGACATACCTTGATTTTTGAGTTCCTTATTTTGCGCAACGCACTCGCTTACAACATCGACAAAAGATGCCGTTGGGAAAGCGGTCTTGGCCGCAGTAGCTGTTTTTTTGTCACTTGTGCATATGAGAGTCCCTCTTGCCATCGAGTCTGGCTGTGATCCAGTCGCTCAGGAACATGGACACTTTTTGCTGGAGGTCTAACAACCGGCTCGCACGGAATGGACCTTGGCGTCTTACTGGACACAGGTCTCTTAGGGACATTGTTAGGTAATGCAACAACATCAGACTCCAACACTGGGAACTCGTCTAATCCTGGCACAGGCGTCTCAGTAGATTCGGTTTTCGGACCAGCAATAAAGGATATTGGACAATGCAGTGTGCTCGCACGGAAGGGGAGCCTCCGAAACTCGCTGGATGATCACCACCGCAACTGGCGCAAGGAAAATCGGCCTGGCAGGTTTTAAAATCTTGGTCGCCTCCGCCCCGCTTACAGCGTCGATCTTTTATGCAAACTTTGCCCTAACCGTTGGCATCTAAAATACCGTGGAGGATCGTCAGTGAAGTCGGCAACTGCGTGTGTTGTGAATCCTAGAAAAATTTTTTCGGGGCGCTTTGAGCTGGGAGGGAATGTCAACACGATAGAGTTGGTAGGTTTCGCAGCCCATTCTTTTCCTGGAGATTCCACACGACGCACAAGTTGTTTCACGTGCAGAACACCTTGCGGTTTCTGATAATCAAGTAGGTCGCGTTCTGAATACCACTCTGGTACACCCTTAATAACACAGGTGCTCTTCATGTAGGAATAGGACAACCGCACGTTAACTTTGATGCCAAAAATCTGAGAGTTCTGCAGGAGCTTGTTAGCCTGCTCTTCCGTCGAGACATCCAGCTGAAGGGCCCCGTGCGTGGTGAACCGACTACGAATCAGAGCTGATCCCAGTAGTGATTGAATGGCCGCGAAAAGTAAGATGGGATTCTTCTCTCTTAAATCTACCCCTTTCTCTGTGGGCTCAACTACTACTCGGATCCCGACCGCTCGTTTCTTTCGATGACTCACCAACTTGAAGCCCTCGTTGTCCACGTCAACCATATCGCCCACTGACTCGTCACCGTTCATGATCGTTGACTCAACCCCACTGAACGAGGAGGTCTCGCTGGACGGGGGGTCGTCTCCATGTTCTGGTCGCTCCACAGCCTGCGAAGCCATGGCCGCCTCTTCCGAGCCAGCCTCCTTAGAGTGGCGTGGTACCTTTAGGCTTGCCGGCGCCGGAGCAGCTGTACTCTTCCCATAGGGACAGTACCGCCTTAAAGATGCTGCCGTCCTCGAATATTAAACTAAAACTAGGTAATTTAGGCAAAATTAGGTAAACAAACCCAGCTGAGGCGACAATAGATCAAACAACGTCTTCGTGCGCAACCTTAGTTGCAATGGACTGATGGTGAAAGGGGTGCACGTCAATGTGCACGTCATCTGCGACGCTCCAGCAAGGAGTTTCATGAAGGCAAACACTGGCCACACAGTGTTACGTTTCGCCTACGACGCGCGGTATAGCCGGCGCGGATGCAACGGACGCCGGGGCTTCGTTCAAAGTGGCGGTCATTTTGGCCCGTTCAGTGCTGCCGCAACGCCTCCCGCCAAGCGCGTTCAGGCAGGTTTCAATGCCACGTGTCTTCGTGTGTGCGTGTGTGTGTGTGTGTGTGCGCATGTTGGTGCCCACGCTTGTCAAAGCGCGGCAGCCGGGGAGAGGAGCTCCCCAACTGGGAGGCGAGGAGGTCTGTCCGGCGCCGGCCGGCGGACGCGTCACGTCACGTCTCAACATGTCCGCGCGTCGCCGTCTCGTGCGTCTCATCCCGAGCCGTTCCTTCTTGCCCTCGACTCCGAGGTTATAAAGGCAGCTGCCCCGGGCGCCAAAGAGAGACCTCGATTTCTTCCGTCGAGTAACGTGGTCGCCCTGACCGGCTGCTCTTTTGCTAGAATAAACAAGTTGCTCTGTTGGCAGTCGACTCATCCTTTGCCAGGACCTTCGGATGTATCCAGCTGTGCCCCAGGCCGCCAGGCCAACGCTACCCTGGGGGCTTGCGACCCATTTGCAACAACTGGTTGCCAGCGGTGAGATCCCGACAACGGAGGCCAGCAGCGAAGATATGCGGTCAACTGTATGCTGAGCAGCACAACGACCATCCGGTAGCAGTGCAAAGAGCCCTGTGTGATGACTGGTTGCCTGCAGCGGAACGACTGCGCTGAATTCTTGGCTGCGAGGTTTGGTGAGTGCGGGACTTTCTTCTTCTGAGTTTTGCCAGGCTTTTGTTAGTGTCAGAAACAGAGCTGGTAATTGTGGTTGTCGTTGCTGCCGGGTTAGTTTGCGGCAAGACAATAGTGGGCAGTAGAGAAAGCAGCATTTGGAGCAGCCATGGATTTGAAGTCGTTGCGCAAACCGAAATTGCTGGAGCTTGCAAGAGAGTTGGGTCTGGATGTCTCAGACAAACTCAGAAAACCAGAACTGCTAAGGGCTATTCTTGAGTTGGAGGCTGAGGATGACGAGCTGTCGGAATGCCTTGAGACCATTGAGGAGAGGGAGCTAGAAGAGAAAGACGAGCGCGAACGTAAAGAGCAAAAAGAGAAAGACGAGCGCGAACGTAAAGAACAAAAAGATAAAGAGAAAGAAGAGCGCGACCGTCAACACGCTTTGGAAATGAAGCGTCTCGAGGTAGAGATGGAACGCGCTCGTAATGGAAGTCAGGAACACGGTGCAGGAGAACGAGTATCGTTCAAAATGACTGACCTGATGCGGCCGTTTAAGCTTGGAGAGGACATTGGTTTGTTCCTGGTTAACTTTGAGCGAACGTGCGAGAAGCAGGGGTTCTCTCGGGAAACGTGGCCACAGCGCTTGCTCACTTTGTTATCCGGCGAGGCGGCCGACGTAGTCGCTCGCTTGAAGAGAGAGGCGGCAGAGGATTTCGACCAAGTGAAATCGAGTCTGCTAAAAAAGTACAGGCTGTCAGCGGAGGCGTTCCGTCGGAAGTTTCGGGAAAATGAAAAAGGCAGAAGTGAGTCATATACAGAGTTTGCCTACAGGCTTATGTCAAACATGCAGGACTGGCTCAAAGAAGAGAAAGCGTTTGGTGACCACGAGAAAATTCTGCAGTGTTTCGGGCTGGAACAGTTTTATAGTCGGTTACCTGAGAACGTGCGGTACTGGGTCTTGGATAGGCCAGACGTTAGTACAGTGGCTAAAGCCGCCGAGCTAGCCGAGGAGTTTGTGACGCGTCGGGCTCGCGGAGCTAAGGACGGTCAAAAGGGTAAATTTGGCTCCAAGTCTGAGAGGTCGAAGTTCACACCCATGAGAGCAAGGGGGGACACACGTAGTGCGGATGCGAGTGAAAGCAGTCCGACCGAACGTAAGGAGACGGCGGCAGCCGAAGCCGAACGCAGAAAGCGGTTTGAGACGAGGCAAGCGCGCGTGTGTTATACGTGCCAGAAGCCGGGTCACTTTTCGGCGCAGTGTCCAGAAACAAAAACAAAAGTCGTGCTTTTGTCATTATGCAGCACTGACGAGAACATGAAGCTTCTCGAGTCTTACATGCGAGACTTCCTCGTGAACGGGAAAGAGTGCCGAGTGCTTAGTGATTCCGCAGCTACAATGGATGTAGTTCACCCCTCTTACGTAGAACCCGATATGTTCACGGCCGAGTGCGCATGGATCAAGCAAGCCGTGGAAGCTCACAGCGTATGTCTGCCCGTAGCAAAAGTGCTTATTGAAGGACCTTTCGGAGCAATTGAGACGGAGGCCGAAGTGTCATCTATGCTGCCCCCCCCCCCAGTACCCGTACCTATTTTCGAACAGGTCCGATCACCTCCTGCGCGAGAAGGGGCTTTTGTTTGGTGAGGCTAGCGTTCAGGCTTTAACCAGATCGAGAGTTCGGGAGCTCGCTGCAAAGGCGGTAGTTGCGGGGACGACGTAGTCGAACAATGAGAAAGGGTCGGAGGCGCAGCAAGCTGATATTCAGAGCACGTCCGAACCGAATAAAATTGAGCCTGTAGCGTTGAAGGCACCAGGTACTGGAGAGGAAATGCCCGACACGGGAAAGTTAGAAGAGCTATCTGCAGATTTTCTCATCGCGCCTACGTCAGATGGACTTAATAGGTTGCTAAAAGTCAGCCGGTCGGCTTTGATAGCCGAGCAAAAAAAGGATGGCAGCCTAGAAAACATGCGCTGCAATGTCAAGGAAGGTATCGCCAAGAAAAATGCTCGTTTTGTGGAAAGAGGTGGGCTCCTGTACCGGAAGTATGTAGACCGCAGGGGAGTGGAGTTCGATCAGCTGATCGTGCCTCAGTGCAACCGTCAGGATCTGTTGCGCTTGTCGCATGGCGGTTCGTGGTCCGGACACCTAGGAGTTAAGAAGACTAAGGACCGTCTCTTGCAAGAGTACTATTGGCCAGGGTGTTTTCGTGACGCAGAACACTTTGTGAGAACATGTGACACCTGTCAGCGGGTTGGCAAACCAGGGGCCAAATCGAGGGCGCCGTTGAAGTGGGTACCTATCATTACGGAGCCTTTTAGACGGCTCGTTATGGATACAGTGGGACCTCTGCCGGTAACAGCCACGGGGTACAGACACATTTTGACTGTGATCTGCCCAGCGACAAAGTTCCCTGAAGCAGTGCCGCTTAAAGAACTCAGCTCAGTTGAGATAGTCAATGCACTACTGTCCATATTTGCGCGAGTTGGTTTTCCTGCGGAAATCCAGTCAGATCAGGGCACAGTGTTTACTAGCGCTTTGATGACAGCCTTTCTCGAAAGGTGTGGTGTAAAGCTGTTACACAGCTCAGTGTACCATCCACAGTCGAATTCTGTTGAGAAGCTTCACTCCGTCATGAAGCGCGTGTTGAGAGCAATGTGTTTTGAACAAAGCGATTGGGAGCTGTATCTGCCTGGGGTGATGTTTGCATTAAGGACCGCGCCGCATGCGGCTACGGGGTTTTCGCCAGCTGAGCTGGTGTACGGTCGCTCTCTGCGGTCTCCGCTTCGCATGCTTCGAGACTCGTGGGAAGGCAGGGGCGACGACCCAGTCGTGGTCGAGTACGTGCTTAGGCTCCTCGAACGCTTAAGAAGGGCACAGGAGTTGTCAGGTGAAGCAATGGCAAAGGCCCAGCAGAGGGCCAAGGTTTATTATGATCGGACAGCCAGGGCCCGTCGTTTTGAGGTGGGCGATGAGGTAATGATATTGCGCACATCGCTAAAAAACAAACTCGATGTGCAGTGGGAGGGCCCAGCACGGATTGTTCAAAAACTGTCGGACGTTAACTACGTGGTGAGTCTGCCAGGAAAACGGAAATCACAGCAAGTTTACCACTGTAATCTGCTCAAACCCTATAGACAACGGGAAGCAGTGGTGTGTATGATGGTAAACGTTCCCGAAGAGCTTCCGGTCGAGCTTCCGGGACTAGGCTCAGTGACGAACAGGGAAGACACCGATCAGGTCATTAGTGACTTACTCAGTAAAGCACCGCTGTCGCCTGAGCAGAAAACCGAACTACACCAACTCTTACAAGAGTTTCAAGGTCAGTTCTTTGAGAGGCCTGGTAGGACTTCTGTCCTTACTCATGAAATAGAACTTACCTCCCCAGAGCCAGTACGATCCAAGGCGTACCGGGTATCACCCCGCCAGCGCGATATTATGGAGGCTGAGGTAAAAAAAATGCTGCAGCTCGGTGTTATTGAGGCGGGTGAGAGTGATTATACCTCCCCTTTGATTTTAGTTGAGGTACCGGGCAAGGAACCTCGTCCTTGCGTCGACTACCGCAGGCTTAATTCCATCACTAAGGATCAAATTTATCCGATCCCTAACATCGAGGAGCGCCTTGAGAAAGTTAGTAGCGCTCAGTTTATTTCCACCCTAGATCTTGTCAGGGGTTATTGGCAGGTTCCACTTACAGAAGAGGCTAGTAGGTATGCGGCGTTCATTTCACCAATGGGAACATTCCGTCCTAAAGTTTTGAGTTTTGGTTTGAAGAACTCGCCATACTGCTTTTCAAGCCTCATGGACAAAGTGTTGCGGGGACAGGAAGAATTCGCTTTACCGTATTTAGACGACGTAGCGATATTCTCCGCGTCCTGGTCTGAGCATATGGCACACTTGCGGGCAGTGCTAACCCGCCTGCACGAAGCGGGCTTGACAGTCAAGGCTCCCAAGTGCCAATTAGCACAGGCCGAGGTTGTCTACCTCGGTCACGTGATTGGACAGGGTCGTCGCCGTCCCTCTGAAATAAAGGTGGCCGCTGTGCGAGACTTCCCGCAACCGCGCACGAAGACCGATATTCGGTCGTTCTTAGGTGTCGCCGGCTACTATCAGAGGTACATCCCCAGGTACTCTGATATCGCGGCTCCCATGACGGATGCTCTAAGAAAAACAGAGCCCCAAACAGTCGTCTGGGGCGAGACAAAGGAAAGAGCTTTTAGCGCCCTAAAGAGCGCCCTAACAAGCCAGCCTGTGCTACGATCGCCAGACTACACAAAAGGGTTCGTTGTTCAGTGCGATGCTAGTGAGCGAGGCATGGGCGTTGTACTGTGCCAACGGGAAAACCGAGAAGTGGAACACGCCGTCCTGTATGCTAGTCGTAAGCTGACCTGTCGTGAGCAGGCGTACAGCGCCACCGAGAAAGAGTGTGCGTGTCTCCTGTGGGCCGTTCAGAAATTGTCATGCTACCTAGCCGGCTCGAGGTTTATCATTGAGACGGATCACTGCCCTCTCCAATGGCTGCAGACCGTCTCTCCCAAAAATGGTCGCCTCCTGCGCTGGAGCCTCGCTTTGCAACAATATTCCTTTGAGGTGCGTTACAAAAAGGGGAGTCTCAACGGTAACGCCGATGGCTTAAGTCGAGGCCCCTAACGTCGGAATCCGCCTCAAAGTTGTTTGTTACTGATGTTTTCTTCCTGAGGCAGGATTTTTAACATATTGCTTTTGTTTAGTGTTTCAAAGCGATGACGTGCTTTCTAGTGCAATTTTCCCATTTGTGGACGCGTTCTGAGTGCTGCTTAACTACTGTAAGGAACTAGGCAGTAGTATAAAAGGGGAAAGAGCCTGGCAGAGCTTAGTGAGGGTTGTGGCGTGCTTGCTGACTGAGCGGTTGCGTTTCGGCGTAGTTCTAACGCTTGCTGGGAACGAGAACAAAAATGGCAACTCTCCCGAAGTCACTTTGCAGTGTCCTGTGTGAACCTGAACCTGAGAACGAGGCCTTCTCTGTGCGCTGCGCTCAAGCAACGCCGAGGGACGACCGATTTCGATTACGAGCATCATCGAGCGACATCCCTCCGGACAGCGGATGCAGTCCCCTGACCATCGGAATCTCCTTCTCCCGGCGGGGCGGTCTGTTACGTTTCGCCTACGACGCGCGGTATAGCCGGCGCGGATGCAACGGACGCCGGGGCTTCGTTCAAAGTGGCGGTCATTTTGGCCCGTTCAGTGCTGCCGCAACGCCTCCCGCCAAGCGCGTCCAGGCAGGTTTCAATGTGTTTCGTGTGTGCGTGTGTGTGTGTGTGTGCATGTTGGTGCCCACGCTTGTCAAAGCGCGGCAGCCGGGGAGAGGAGCTCCCCAACTGGGAGGCGAGGAGGTCTGTCCGGCGCCGGCCCGGCGGACGCGCCACGTCACGTCTCAACATGTCCGTGCGTCGCCGTCTCGTGCGCCTCATCCCGAGCCGTTCTTTCTTGCCCTCGACTCCGAGGTTATAAAGGCAGCTGCCCCGGACGCCATAGAGAGACCTCGATTTCTTCCGTCGAGTAACGTGGTCGCCCTGACCGGCTGCTCTTTTGCGATGCTAGAATAAACAAGTTGTTCTGTTGGCAGTCGACTCATCCTTTGCCAGGACCTTCGGATGTTTCCAGCTGTGCCCCAGGCCGCCAAGCCAACTTTGGGGCTTGCGACCCATTTGCAACAACAGGCTATTATGCCCATGAACGTTGCAGCCAAAAAGGGCACTATCTGGAAAGCAGGATGACTTTCCCTGACCTGCATGCACCACAGCGAACAGACTCTCTTTTCGTTCGCAAGAGGATCGGCGCCATCACACTGGTGTTTCATCATTTACATCTTTGAAGTTAGATATGGTTAAATGCTTTCCTACGGAGTATATGAATTTAGTATGTTTGGGGGTTATGCGGCGGCTCCTTAGGAATTGGATATGAAAGGGGCACGCTGCCAGGCTGAGCCGGGCTGACAGGAGTGCACTCAACGACAAGCTGTCTGCGAGAAGCAGCAAGAGCATTTCTAAAGTGCTTTCAGAGGAAACCCAGGCGCCCCGAAGAACTCGACAGATGGAAGGCCACAGAGTCCAGGACTTTTTTACTATACCTGGGGCCTGTTCTCTTGAAATCTATCCGGTCTGATGAGCTTTATAAGCATTTTTTATATTTGCATGTATCTGTTAGGGTACTTGCCTCTCCTCAGCATCACAGAGCCCTCAAACAGTTTGCTCACGACCTGCTGCGGTACTTTGTGCAAGAATTTGGCAGGCTTTACGGACAAAAACAACTCGTGTACAACGTGCACACCCTTGCACACTTGGCAGAGCAGAGCCTGCAGCATGGCACTGTCTATGAGTACAGTGCATTTCCATTTGAAAGTTACCTAGGAAAGGTAAAGAAGAGGCTTCGGACTACAAACAAGCCTCTGGCGCAACACAGCCGACGAATGTCGGAGGTGAGGTCGTGCACACCGCTCTCTACAGGACAAGTGGGTGGTGACGTGAAAGTTGGTGACTGCTATCTGGTGGATAACTGCGCTGTAGTCATTGTTGATGTCCTGGGGGCAATGTCAAAGCTGGTATCTTGCCAAATGGCACAGTTTTTTAGAGTCTCAATTGACTCTTCAAGGCTGGACATGCGTCGCTAAAGTGCTCTTGGTCAACAAACCAAGATCTGGCTGTCACATATATTAAGGAGCCTAAATTAAATTTTAAAGGGAAGAGGTGTGAAGAAGACGAGGTGGATAAACCGAAGAATAAATATGAAGAAGCATTCGGTGTGGTGGAGAGAGATAATTGGTGGAGAAGAATTCGGTGAGGTGGAAAGAGATGATTGGTGGAGAAGAGGAGAAGACGACGACAAGTCTTACGTGGACTAACACCGAGGCTATAAAAGTGCGAGTGATAGCGCGGCACAGGGGGGAACAGCAGAGAAACAGAGGATCCGGTGGGTCAGGTACACTTTGGCTGGAAGAGAGCGACGCCGGCTAATGTTCCGGTGAGGTCGCGTTCTACGGCATCGCATCGTGGACTTCCCGCCATGCCTGAGCCCGTTCCGGGGAGTCAACGGAGGACGCTACCACCTGCTACGCCCAGAGGTATCTCCAGCGCTTTTGCCACCCATCTGGGTGGTGCCCCTAACGCCAACAATACCGGAATCCCCTTCAATGGCCGCTTGTGCCGGGAGCTTATACGACGCATCAGCGACGCCGCCAGCAACGCCAGCCGAAGCACGCCGAACGCCACCTCGACGCCGGATACTGGATCCATACAACGCCGCAGCCGCACCGAACCAACCGTGAGCACGAAAGCCGACCGCTAGTAGTAGAGCGCTAGTAGTAGACGCTGGTAGCAGTGTGTCCGTGTCATGTGTATTTATAGCCTTTGTGTTGTGTGTTAGTTTTGTTAGTTTTGTGTTCTAGTGTGTATGTCACGTAGGGTGTATTAAATGTGCGTTTGTGTGGGTACACCCGCCGCCTAGTCCATTCTTTCGGTCCGAGTGTTCTCCGGAGAGATTCGTGACAAAAATAAGTGGCGAGCCTGTGCCAGGATACATTTCCTTTTTATTTGTTGCTTTGTCTCGGATTTTTCCGATCTCTCGACGGCAGAAAGTATGAATTTGGCAAAAACGTTAGAACTGGCGCTCAAGCTGGGGTTAAGCAAAAAAGAGGCGATGCGTCTCTATGAGGAGGAGGCAAAGAGGAAGAAAGAGGAGGCAGATAGGCAGAGAGAGGAAAGGGCGCAAGCACGCGCAGACGCTGGCGAGGCAGAAGAGCTCGCGAGGCAAAAGAACAGGAGAAAAGAAGGATAGAACGGGAGAAGGAGTTTATTTTGTGGAAACAGGCGCATGTCGCGGGAGGATATGAGGAGATCACGGACAATGATGAGCGTTCCTGAGCGGGTACAGAATCTCCTAGACCGGCCAGAGGTCGTCCAAAAAAGTGATGGCTCCTTTTAATGACAAGAGAGATGATTTGGATGCATATCTGCAACGATTCGAGCGGATAGCTTTGGGGCAAGGCTGGGAGCGCAGTGAATGGGCCACGGCATTGAGCATGTGTTTAGTCGGAAAGGCGCTGAATGTGTTCGGAAGGATGCCTGCTGCTGATTCCATGGACTACGAAAAAGTCAAAAAGGCACTCCTACAAATATTCAGGCTTACGGCAGAGAGTTTTCGTGAGAGATTTCGCACCGCGAAACCTGAGGGCTCGGAAACCGCTAAGCAGTTTTCCTGCAGGCTATTTAACTTTTTTGATAGGTGGCTTGATATGTCAAACACAGAAAAGGGTTTTGAAGGTGTGCGTGACAAGCTGGTCACAGAGCAATTTTTAGCGTGTTTCAGCTCAAAGCTGGCGCAATTCCTGAAAGAAAATTGTGTTCGTTGGAAGAGTTTGCCGACACTGCAGACCAATTCCTCGAGGCTCAAGGGTTAAGAAATTTGAGTAAGGCAAAGGAGGAACCCTAAAAGACCCTAGAGAGAGATGCGGCAAAATTAAGAGCATATGGCGGTGCATCTAAGGCTCCAGTAATGGGTTTTCTCTGCGGCAAGGTGGGACACCGTGCAACTGACTGTCGGACTAGTAGCGCCGCCCAAAAAACACAGATTGTGTGTCAAGGTTGTAAGAGGAGGGGTCATACTCTGGATGAGTGCCGATACAGAACGCAGGAACGAGCTGCATGCGTTGTCGACTCTAGGGTAGAACTTGTCACACCACCCGAATTTCCACAGCTGAAAGGAGAGCAAACGCCGCTGGAAAATGAGGCAGTGAGTGGAACACCCAAGTCGAAAGCAGCAATGCCAGTGATGGCTGGGCAAATAGGGAACCGTCCTATATTGGTGCTTAGAGACAGCGGAGCCAACACAGTCTTGGTTCATAGAAGCCTGGTGAAGGACGAGGATCTTACAGGGGATGCTTCGGCCGTCACTCTTGTAGATAGCACAGTGAGGTACATTCCTGAAGCAAGGATTCTAGGGTCCACGCCATATTATACTGGACAGTTAGTGGGAAAGTGCGTAGACCAACCCATCTATGATCTCATCTTGGGGAATATTACGGGTGCAAGAGGTGTTGAAGACCCCGATCCCGAGTGGAGGATGCTCGACGTTGAAGAACATCCAAAGGAGGAAAGGCCTGCGACAGCTCAGACGGGTGCAGTCAGTTTCTCGTCGGCAGTGGAGACAAGAGCTCAAGCGACAGCGCGAGCAACGCAGCGTCCGCTCTCTACTCCTGTTACGATGTGCCTGAGCGTAACACCTGGCGAAACTGCAACTAGGCAAAAAGAAGACCCGAGCTTGAAGACCTGCTTCCAAAGAGTCGGGGAAAAGGTGAAAAGAAAGAAGAGTTGGACGTCATTCGAATATCAATTAGTAATTGGTCTTCTGCACAGAGTGCATATTTAGTTCAGGAAGGCGGGTTCAGCAGCTGGTGTTACCGAGAGATATGCGAGAGACCGTGCTACCCTTAGGACATGACACCATTATGGTCGGACACCAGGGTGTTCAAAAAACGGTGTTTAGGACCACCGAGGAGTTCTTTTGGCCGGGTGTTCAGAGTGACATAAAGCGCTTTGTTCGCTCATGTGACGTGTGCCAGCGCACAGTTTCGAAGGGAAGAGTTGGTCCCGTACCTCTGGGCAAGATTCCAGCCATCGACCTACCGTTTCAGCGAGTGGCGATTGACATTGTGGGGCCAATCTCTCCAGTATCCGCCAAAGGCAAGAGATATGTGCTTAATCTGGTTGACTTGGCCACTCGTTATCCTGACGCAATTCCACTGAGAACAATTCACAATATCCAAGTGGCGGAGAGTCTCGTGGAGATATTTCGCGTTATGGGTTCCCGAGGGAAGTTTTGAATGGCCGGGGCTCGAATTTCACATCGGAACTAATGAAGGATTTTAACCGCCTTTTGTCAGTGAGGATATTACTGACAACGCCTTACGATCCCATGTGTAATGGGCTTGTAGAGCGGTTCAACGGCACCCTCAAAAATATGATCAAGAAAATGTGCCAGGAGAGACCTACTGCTTGGGATAGATATCTCCCAGCTCTTTTGTTCGCTTACCGCGAAGTACCCCAAACGAGTCTGGGTTTCTTGCCCTTCGAGATGTTGTATGAGAGAACTGTTACAGGTCCACTTACAATACTCAAGGAGCTGTTGGTTAATAAAGATATTGAATCAGATCTCAAGACAACATACATGTATGTTCTTGAGTTGCGGGACAGGTTGAAGGAAACATGCAGGCTTGGACATCAAGGAGTGGAAAAGGCGCGTGAACGCCATAAGGGATATTATGAAAAGAACGCCGTTCACAGGAATCTGAATCCGGGCGACATGGTTCTCGTCCTGCTACCCCACGGATCATAATAAGTTAATGATGCAATGGAAGGGCCCTTACTCTGTGACACGAAAGAAAAAGGACATGGATTATGAGTTATTGATAGATGACGCAAAGAACGTTTTCTATGTAAATATGTTGAATAAATGCGAATAAAGAGGTCCCGTACGGTACGCCCCCAAGGTAGCATGTGCGGTAGTGGCCGAGTAGACAGGTGATGTTGCCGAGAGGCCCACGTTCAGTGGGAAGGAAAAAGCAGGAGGGGATGAGGTACTACAGAAGCCAAATTTGTGTGAAGACAGACGATTACAGCTCTACTCCAAATCAAGAGGGAGATGTTTTTGGATGGGCCAGACAAAACGAAGGTCATGTGTTACAAATTAGGGCTTTCTACAGATAAAAGCCAACTGAGCAGCTCTAGGTTCCTCTGGGATATATCCTGTTGTTGTTGCTGTGTTAATGTATCTCTGGGATTTATCTTGTTGCTGCTGTTGTTGGTGTTATGTGATCATACAAGGGAGTGTGTTGTTCACACGAACATGTTTATTAAGGACTCTGTACGGACAACAGCAGTGGTGTGTTAGTGTTCTGAAAACGCAATCTGGTGTGCTGTGTTAGTGGTGTGCGATTGGTGTGTGCTGGACCTCTGCGGTGTGTTGTGTGCTGGGCCCAGAATCGCCACAGAAGATAGTCGGTTGTCTGGTTCGCTTGGAGATGAGGATGACGTGAGCAGTTTTTCATGGAAAAACTCTTGAGAGATGGGGTCCTTGTCACATGTATTAAGAAGCCTAAATTAAATTTTAAAGGAAAGAGGTGTGAAGAAGACGACGTGGATTAGCCGAAGAATAAAGAAGGGGAAGAAGAAGCATTCGGTGTGGTGGAGAGAGATGATTGGTGGAGAAGAGAAGACGACGACAAGTCTTACGTGGACTAACACCGAGGCTATAAAAGGGCGAGTGAGAGCGAGGCACAGGGGGAACAGCAGAGAAGTGGAGGCTCCGGCGGGTCAGGTACACTTTGGCTGGAAGAGAGCGACGCCGGCTACTGCTCCGGTGAGCTCGCGTTCCACGGCATCGTATCGTGGACTTCCTGCCAAGCCGGAGCCCGTTCCGGGGAGTCAACGAAGGACGCTACCACCTGCTACGGCCAGGGGTATCTCCAGCGCTTTTGCCACCCATCCGGGTGGTGCCCCCAACGCCAACAACACCGAAATCACCTCCACGGGCGCTTGGACCGGGAGCTTATACGACGCAGCCAGCGACGCCAGCCGAAGCACGCCGAACGCCACCTCGACGCCGGATACTGGATCCATACAACGCCGCCGCCGCACCGAACCAACCGTGAGCACGAAAGCCGACCGCTAATAGTAGAACGCTAGTAGTAGACGCTGGTAGCAGTGTGCCCGTGTCGTGTGTATTTATAGCCTTTGTGTTGTGCGTTAGTTTTGTTAGTTTTGTGTTCTAGTGGGTATGTCACGTAGGGTGTATTAAATGTGCGTTTGTGTGGGTACACCCGTCGCCTAGTCCATTCTTTCGATCCGAGTGTTCTCTGGAGAGATCCGTGACACTGGTCCCTTTCGTACATCAAGAATCAATTCCCATGTATAAAGCTTCATTACAAGAGGGGGCATGTTATTTTCCTTTTCCTTCACGTTCGGTGAAGCTTTACATTTCTGAGGTTCCTGAAGGATTACATGCCTGTATTAAGACCACTACAGATTGAAGCATCTTTCTTCCAGTGTTGGTGCTGAAGACAGCAACTTCTACATCACCATCCTTTGCATGGTTTGGATTTGGTTCTAAGGGGCTCAACATCCCAAAGCGACTCAGGCTATGACAGACGCCATAGTGAAGGGTCTAGAAAGTTCGACCGCTCGCAGTCCTGTAACATGCACTGCCATCGCACTATACAAAGGCCTCTAGCCTTTAACGCTCATCAATATGTGACTGCTGCAGCCCGGATGAAATCTGCATCTTTCAATTCGGCAGCCAAGCACCATGACCACTGAGCCACCATTGCATACTCTGCATTGAAACACTTGGATTTTCATATTTTGGGGAATTTCAACTTTGAAGCTAATAGTCATCTTCAGGGCCACTCAAATTTACTGGTAGGGTCGTTGCTGCGCCTCCAGAAACTCCAGAAACTTCTTTTTCCCCTGAATGTATACTCTCAACTCTATAGTATATAACAGACTGCAGAGTAGTGGGCAGAGAAGGGTTTTCAGAGTGCAAGGCTAAATTAACACGCATTTATGTTAAATATTAGGTAAGACTGTAGTGCATGCAGCTCAACTGCTTGTAAGTGATGCATTAATAATGACATGATTACAAAAAGGTAATACGAAAATTTAACTTAACAAACCTAGAGTTCAAACATCACCTGAGAGAAGAGATGCTCACATCTGGAACTCACTTCATGGCACGGAAAGATGTTGCATCGAAAGAAAAGTTTGAAATAGCCTGCTTCTGAGAGTGCACCTCTTCATAGTGTCCACCAGCAAAAAACGGATTTGTGTCACTAGTGCACTGGCGTCTGCTGTGCTGGGTGCCCTTAATTTTTTGCCTCCCCTGCAGTTCTTTTCTCATGCCACCTAATTTCGGGCTGTTAAGATGAGTCTATAAAACTGCACACTTAACTCTCGTAAATGCAGTTTCACCCATGTTGTAAATGTGCATTGTCATTATATATGATAGTATGTTGAGATAAATACACTAAGGATGAAAGTGCATCAACACTTGGCACGAGCCACACCAGAAAGTGTTTCTAGGAAGGAGCTCACTTCAAACACTTGTTTCAATGCAGTCTTTGAATTCCGTCACTTAGCACGAGACACTTACATCGTATTTTCGGCACTGTAATTTAACATGACTATAATTCCTTTCAAAAGAAATTGAATAATGTAGCTGTAAAACAATATGTCTGCTCAAGACATGAGGCTTGGGCTATTTATATTGAATAAAAGTACTTTAGAGCATCAAGTTTATAGCAAAGAATTCGAAGCTGCTGTTACTTAAAAAGGATGCCAAGGACAAATCTGATGGATTACTGCTGTTTGAAAACAAGATAGCTACTTACATATCATAACGCTTTAAAAAGAAAGTTGCAAAATTTTGATACATTTGTTGTCATCATTAGAGGTTTTTGCACGAAAAGTGTAGTGCAAAAATATGACTTCCTTTAGCGGATCTCTAATGATGCGCCATTCAATTATAAATGGCAGGTTGTAGTCTTTTTTGGTATTGTTATGAATTGAGAGTTGACAAAAAAATTAAAATTTTAATTTTCTCTGCAAGAACTAACAACACAGAAAGCAAGAGCCATGGAATCGATTATAAGAAAGCAATAGGTTGAAGTCATACCCTCCATGCCCCTTTAAAGCTGGTGCTTGTGCCGTGTTGTTTTCATTTTGCCAAAAAGAGGCACGCAAAGGTGCCATATTCTTCTCTGGCCTTAATGACTGAAGGATCCACCCTTTGTGGGCATAAAAGGGGCCAAGATTGTTTCCATTCCAGCCGTTTACATGCATTTTCTGCAGTGGTAAACTGGCTGCCTGGTGGCTGGTCAACGGTTAATGGTTTGTTAGTTGTCAAACTCCTGGCGGTAGTCTTATAAGCCTGAGAGTAATTTCTATTTACACTTATAGCTTAATTATAATTGCAATCTAGGCAAGTTGGTAGACAATCACACTTCATCGAAACATAACAAAACAAATGGACTTGCACATAAAGCGTACTCACAACTGGTTATTTCAATAAGAAACCTAGTGAAGAACGAACCGAGTATGTGAAACATTTGGCTTTGCAGCCAAGCGTTACAAAAAAGATAAATACATAAGAAATACAAGAAAAGTTGCTTTAATCTCACTCGCTTAATGCATGAGCAGTCAAGGAACCTCTGATTCTGAGAGAGCAGTGGGAGTTAACGGAGTTTTATGCTTGTGCTGCCTCCGTTCGAGACATGAAAGGCCTTAACTGTTTCATGAACTTTCTGTTTGTTTCTGTATCTTTGTTTGTTTGTTTCTGCTTGTTTGTTTTCGGATGTAGAAACTCATGGCAGCGACCATATCCCTACCTATCTGATGATTACCGGCCATTCCACATTTTCCCCAGCCACGTGTAGGCAGCGCATTGACTGGACACTTGTTAAATTACTTATGGAGGCTGCTTGCACAGAGGGCTTCTCTATCGGTCTTGAACAAAAAATTAAGGCGGCCATGGAGCACGCCACCTGCCCCCTTAACCCTGCCGCTAACTACACCGATTTTGACATCGAATGGCAGCGACTATGATCACAACGGCGCAGGGAGAGCGCAGATACCGATGCACAAAGCCGCACCTAGACCTAAGAGACGCTAGGCGCATACAGAAGAAGATTCAGCGCAGAATTCAGGCAGTGCAAACACAACGCCGGAGGACATTTTGCCAAACACGTGTTCCGCGGGAGCCTTTTTCATGCGTTTGGAGTGTAATTCGGGGTCTTCACACGTCCCCTCAACAGCGCTACCCGTTCAAATCTGTAGATCTACACCAAATTCGCCGTGTGGTTGAGGTAGCCGAAGATTTCTGCGCAAGAATAACAGGCCCTCCGAATCCAGGCGCAACGCTGCACTGCAACAATGTTCCACCCTCACTGGATTCTCGGATGGATGTACTATTATTCATGGAATAACTTGATGCTGCGCTGGCTTGTTGTAGAAGGTCATCATCACCAAGGCCCGATAGTGCGACGCACTCCACACTTGCCAACCTTGGCCAAGAAGCTCGACGGGCTCTTTTGGACACTTATAGCAAGTCATAGACTGCTGGCATAGTTCTTCATGATTGGAAGACCAGTCGTCTGGTTCCACTTCTTAAACCGCGGAAATAACCGCTCGACCTTTCTTCATACCGTCCAATTGCACTCGCCAGCTGCGTCGGCAAAGTCATGGAAAGAATGCTGCTCACAGGCATGGAGTGGTACTTGGAGCGATATCAGATTTATCCAACCTTCATATCTGGGTTCCGACGGGGCTGCTCTTCTATCGACAATGTGGTTGACCCTGTTACGTCGGTGCAACACAGCAAAAGTTTGAAAAGGTTGACCGTGGCATTGTTTTGGATATCAAGGGCGCGTACGATAACGTAACGCATCAGGCTATTTTGGGCGCAATGACAGCTGCTGAGATCGGAGGCCGCACGTTCAGCTAGATAAGCAGCTATTTATTAGAGGTCGTTTTTGTCCTGACTGCGGACGGACCAACGTCCTTACACCGAAATTCGCGCGGAGCCCCTCAGGGTGGAGTGCTGAGCCTAGTTCTCTTCAACCTTGCTCTCATCGGCCTGGTCGACGTATTGCCACAATATGCTCAGACCTCTGTATATGCAGATGATATCTGTATTTGGGCATCAGGGGTGACCCATTATCATGTTCGTCCAAGACTTCAAAAGGCGGCATCGATATATACATCTTATCTTCGCTTGCAGGGCCTGAACATTTCGACCGAAAAGTGTTCACTTGTGGCGTTCACATGCAAAATAATGTCCCGTTACACCATTCGCATCAATGGCGAAGCCATTCCTTATGAGAGAAGCCACAGATTCCTTGCTGTTCTCATCGACACGAACCTCTCGTGGATTCAACATATCTACGACATAAGAAAGAGACTAACTGCGATTGTCCACGCCCTCTCCTTCCTCGGGGGAAAGTCCTGGGACGTATCAGTACGCTCAATGCTACAACTGTACCGTTCCCTATTTCTGGGCAACATGCGGTACAGTCTTCCGATATTGAGTTTCATTAGAAAGACAAATATCAAGACTCTTCAAAGTGTGAAAGCGCAAGCTCTCCGTATCTGCCTTGCACTGCCTAAATGTGCCTCAACAGCAGCAACTGTTCTTGTTGCCCGGGAACATCCTATTACTACGTAGATTGCTGTTGACACCATGAGAACACATATTCGGCACCTCACACGGGTTCCCTGTCATCAGCTCGCAACACTCCAAATAATTAGGCTGTGTACTGCATTCGCTACTCATTGAAGCCCATTGCGCATATCTTCCATCGGAGTTCACCTCTATATTCCTGGCATTACGAAGAAAGCTGGTGTATCACTGCCGCTCTCAAACAACTGACATTGAATCACCTGCATTCTTACCACAGTCACCGCATACATGTTTACACAGATGGATCAGTTCACTCGACCAGTTCTGCGGGGTAGGTGGCGATACCAGCCAGATCCATCTTCATGAAAGTGAAGACGACCTATCCAACATCTTCAACTGGTGCGGAACTAGCAGCCTTACGGGCTGCGAGGAGTTCATCAGTCAAGAACCTCCACATGACTGGACGGTTTTCACCAACTCTAAGCAGCCCTTCAAGCCCTGAAAGCTGCGCTACGCCGCAGGTCGCAGGAACAATTTGTTGCCGAGATCCGTCTATTGTATCACGGCACCGTATTCAAAGGTCATGACATCATTTTTCAGTGGCTGCCAGGACACTGCGGTATTAATGGTAATCACCAGGCCAATGCGGCTGCGCGTTCTGCTCACAACGACAGACTTCCAGTGAGGATCCCAATATCCAGACCTGACGCGGCGTGTGGGCTTCGCCCTTTGGCGCTGGAGCTCACACTTTCAGCGTGGAACACGGGAGAGTTTGGAGCTTCCGCCTCAAGGCACTGGACTCTGGAATGCGCCTTCGTCTTCCACGTAACTTTGCACGTCGCGAAGCAACATTGTTATGCCGTTTATGTATCGGTGTTGCTTTTACCAACCACTATGCTTTCCGGATGGGGATGGCCGACAGTCCTGCCTGTGAGGAGACCATCGCTCATCTTCTCTGTGAGTGTGCTGCATTTGCGAGTGCAAGACATACACTGTGTTGTGCCCTGGACCACCTCGATCCTCGCCCATTAACACAGCAACACAGCAGTCGACTGCCCTCAAGGCATACAAAGCACTCTTTGCCTACTTGAGAGCGACTGAATTTAGTGACAGATTGTGACAGCATTGTGCGTGCGTGTGTGTGTTATGCCTTTTTCCCTTCTCTCTTCCTGCATTTAGTCCCCTAATTCCTCTTCCCCAGGGCAGTGTAGCCAACCGGAACGCCTTTCTGGTCAACATCCCTGCCTTTCCCTCCTCCTCTTTATCTCTCTATTCTGTTTGTGCTTCAAGATGAGTATTTCCTCAGAGCACTCGCATAGCAATTTTTCATTTATCAAGTTTTTTCTGGGCTCATTAATCCTAGGGTTGAAATATGAGCCGTTTAGGTTTCTTCTTTTGTAGCATTTTTGCTGCAGTAAAAACTGAGAGTGCACTTTTTCTGCATGCAGCTATGCCTGTTTGACCATGATTTTTTTCACACTGCAAAAAGTTAGAGAGCTCATTGTGTATTTTCTACCATTCACACTGAGAATGCAGGAAACGACTATGTGTTGCCGGAGTTAATGTAGATGTGTACGCTGCTTTTACACCACAATTTCTTGGTCGTGAAATGATCGACGGCCCTATTAACACCCGCTCAGGTCATTGAAATTACTTGAACTATTGCAACAGCAAACTATAGGTTATGCTACTATCTCATGTCATTAATAATACATATTGTATTGCTTCCTCCTTCATCTTTTTATTCCCTCACCCCTTCCCCCCTGATTAACCTCCCTGCCTTTCCTCCTCCTCTTCCTTGATTTGCTTTGCGTATTTATTCCAGTTATTTTCAACAAAATTGAAAAGTTCAGGGGTACGCTTCTTTAAACATGCGCAGCCTTCATACCTGCCTAACACTCACCATCCCGATCTAATTTAGGCGCTGGTTTTTGAAAAAAAAGAAAAGTACCAGCATCCCACTGCAACAACAATAAATTTAATATTTGATTATGTTTCGATGACTGCAACGTTCCATGAACGAGAATTTAGTAAAGAGAGGAGGGGCACAAAAGACAAGCCAAAATATGACTGATGAAAAGTTTGTGCACATGCATTCTAGCCTGCCAAGAGCAGGTGCTAATAGCAGCTGCCTTTGCCATGATGTATATCTATAGGGTCACCTTGCTCTGTATAGTTTAGCATGTTCTGAAGTAGGCTGGGGTTGACTATTTAATTAAGGATTATTGAATGAAGGATTTTTTATGTGTATTGAAAGTGAAGAATAAAGAGAATATACTGGTGAAGGCATTCTCTTACTATAACTTTGCATCTAGATATAGTGTGACTTGATTCTGGCATTTAAAGTTGAGGCTGAGTACAACAGTGAATATCTGCCACAGTACTGAAGTTAAATACAGCTTTGAAGTGTGGTGCATGGCCTAAGTGAAGAATTGTACAGCTCAGAGACACTTATTGTTATTGCCATACATATTATGCCCAGTGGAAGACAAAGGGTCGTACTATATCGGTCGTGTGCAACTAAAGCCTGGTCTTATGCTAGTCCAAATTGCTACCCTCTATATTTGCAGTTTTGAAAACCTCGTTTCTGTACCTGTCTTTCACCTTCAGCCACTTCAGGAAATCAATATCTGTTCTGTGTATAAGATAATGTATATCCTAATTTATTTATTGTGCTGTCGTATTTGGACTATGCGGGTATTACAAGTATATTTGTTCCTGGCCATTGCAGAAGTAGTAAATTGAACAGAAATGGAGAAAGATAATTAAAGTACTTTAAATCTGATCTCGTAGATGATAGTAGTTTGGAGTGCGTAGACTCCTTCAACCCTATAGCACAAAGGCTGAGGTCTGTGAGGCATAAAGCTATGTGATGAGATATCCACACTGTATAAGTAATTGGGTTTCAGGATAAGATTAATTATGACAGCAGTGTTCTGTGAATGTCAGTGACAATGGAACCAACATCATGCTGTATTCCATGAAATGATGTACCTAACTGACTGATACTAATGCATGAAGTAACAATTTTGTATTGCACAGGGCTATAAAAGGCATGAGAAATACAAAATTCTCTCAACTATAGGCTACTTAATTTTCTCCCATAAAGCTGATGTTTTATACTTCATTGCAATAGCAACAGGTCTTTTGGTGTGAACAGTCACATGCAAGACTTTGCATGTGTGCCGACACTGGGAATAGTATGCGGAGTGGCTAAATTTTGTTCTTAGGCATACACATTTTTGTTGGTCACCTCCATGGCTTTATGCTGTGTAACCCACAACGTAATTTATTGCATTTTCTTTGCTGAACAAATGTTGTCAGTGAAAGGCTCAGCATTAACCACTGATATGTTTACTAAAATAATGAAATATAATAGCATTCCTTTACTTTGCTATACTTTTTGAGTAACTATAGTACTTCCTACCTAAGTGGCCAATTTATGGGCACAATTCCATTAACTTGTCGATTTGTACTGCAGATGGAAACATCTTTCCCAATTAGTTTTGAGTAGTTGGTGTGGTGGTGATAAAAACATTT
Source organism: Amblyomma americanum (assembly GCF_052857255.1). Taxonomy (NCBI): domain Eukaryota; kingdom Metazoa; phylum Arthropoda; class Arachnida; order Ixodida; family Ixodidae; genus Amblyomma; species Amblyomma americanum. The sequence goes on along the minus strand of NC_135497.1, from coordinate 305,032,710 downwards.
GAGACACGAGGGGCAAAAATTGCCATAGACAGACGGGCAAGTCTAAGACTCCATTGCTGAAAGCCGCTGAATTCTGAACTGCTAGGTGAAAGATTGGGAAGAAATGTGTGTAAGAAGAAACCGTTGCATCACATAATTTTTGAAACAGACAGGAACTGCAGATCCAAACATATGGTACTTAATGCAGCATCCAAGCCACCACGTCAATGAGGCGCCAACTACAACTACATGTGAGAAATGGTAACACTGATCTGGTCCATTCTTCAGAAGCATGCAGTCTTGGAGACAACAATTTTACGATACACAAATAGTACTCATGCGTAATCCAAAATGAGGACTGTGGCTAAAAAGGTTTCACAAAAACACCACAGGAGGATCCAAACTGTTTGCAGCTATACAAGCAATCTGAAGAAATACTTGTGTATCAGGTGACAAATTTTGGAGAGGAACGTAACTGTTACCTTGTCTGCTATATGGTATTACACTCACCACCTATTCGTTAATATGGAGGAGTATGTTTGCAGAAGGTGACACGTATGTATGCTACCTTTAGCTTGTACCTCCGCTGAATGCCATCTGAAATGTGTTCTTGACACTTTACACACTGGTGAGAATAAAGCGCTGGCCAAAAGGCTGTGATATATGCTTCTTTAATATTCCCGCATTAATAGAAACAAGCTTGATGCGCATGTTGCACTCGAAGAAGATACATTTGACCCTTTTGCTGTGCTATATATCTGCCTGAAACCCAAAAGATTATTGGTAAAATCAGCTAATTTCAATATCACTTTCATTACTGTCTTAATATTTTGCACGCTCAATACGCATATGGACGACAGAATAAATACCTGAACATGCTTTACACAATGACCTTTCTTCATTAGAGGTAAGAAAATAGCAGCTAAAGATGGCTGACTGTGCATTATTGATGCACTTTATTGGTTACCAGAGAGCAACAGCGCACATAATTGTGGCTGTTATGATTAAAAGTGGAGACCAAAAAAACTTCCTTGTATGTTACACAGCAGAATTTGGCACGGTTTGCGCGCTCATGCTTTGGTCTAACAGAACATGTGATTGAAGTGGATAATAGTGTGAATTTTGGCAGCACCCGCCCCAAATGAATTTTAATATGACAACAGTACGAAGTGTTCTGGGGTGGCACATGGACTATGAATGATTGAGCGAAACGAGCTGCGTGTCTCGCTATCGGGAGCGTGAGCAATGCATTCAAGGCATAGGTCGCAATTGTATAAGCACCATATTTTATCGCCAGCCTGGTTGTATTTTTCTGCGCTATCGCCGTTCAATGCGCCCACCTTGCATTTTCTTACAGACAGCTACGATTCCTGTGTAAAGCTCCTGGGGCAAAGAAACCGACCACGTACGTTTTCGTAGTAAATTCTCCTGACGCATTACTTAACAAAAGATAAAGGATGATTGATGCGCATATTTGATGGAAAATTTGCTCTTGTGCTTGAATATGTAAAGGACAAGAACATTTCTATTCACGCTACGCAACATGCCAGAAGAGGTATTAGAATTTATGTCCAATTGTCCATTATTCTGCCCTGGACTGTATACAAGTAGTGGAAGTCGTCGATATTTGCGCTTTCGCTCAACTGCATATATTTTGCGGTAATCAGCAGGGACTACATGATGCACTGCTAGCTGTTACAACAGAATTGTGAATGAAAACAGCTATTGTATATTCCAATAGCAAATTTGGAATGTTTCAGTGAGTGAAAAGTGAAAGATGAATATGCATATGTATATATATATTGTTGCGCACAGCAATGAACGGGACGACATCGGTTTTAAGAAGCCGTCTCGTCCTTTTTCTTTCCAATTTCACAGTGACTCATCACAGGTCGATCGTTCAAATTTCCCGTGTGCGCTGGTACAGTGTGAGCTGCTTCAATGCGTGAACTATAGTGTTTTTAAGAGATCTGTTTTAAGGCGAAAGCCTTAAACAGGGCATAGTTGTCCGTCCTTCCGCGAAATCTGTCACACTATGGCAGTCAATCAAATGACAACTCGATAAAAAAAGAAATCTTTTTGCACGGCGGGATTTGAGCCAACATACTTAAGTTCCGCAGTCGAGCATACTAACGGCTACGCTACTTAATGCCAACGTGCAAGCAGTTCTACTTCACTAACATATATTTTCTTTTTCTCTGCCCACACTAATATATGACGCCGGAGAGTGCGGAAAAGTGCCGAATCAGACAGATATGCCTCCAAAACGTACTCCAGTGTCTCCAACATAACATTCACAGATAATTCTGTACTTAACATCTTAACCACACATCAGTGACACAAGCAGCAACACCGCGCTCAAGACTTTCGCCTCACCGCAGTTAGGTCAACAATGTGCCCCCCCCCCTGAATTTTTTGCATATCTTGCTAACGCCGGCTGTGTACACTGCAGTCGTGATTTTTTCTCCAAATTCTCGGAATTCAGATGAAAAACCCGACGGCTGAGGCCATATAGCTTGCGGCGATGCTCATCGGAATAAGCTGAAAATTGCTTATAAACCCTTCGCGTGAACTCGAGTGAACTCGAGTGAACTAGACCATCTGCACCACATATCATTCTCATAAGAGACATTCGTCATTGAAGATGTGTTCGTGCCCAGCAATTTATTCATTCCACTTAAAATGAGAGCGCTGCAGGCTGTCCCATATTGCGCGCGATGAATTCGCGTGTGCTGTACACGGAGCCTCGCGGAAAAAGAATGAATTTTCTTGATTACCAATTAGCGTACACACGCGTATGTATAATCGACCCATTTGCTATGGTTCGCTCCAGCCCGCATTAGTAATATAACGGGATTTGTGAGATTTTTTCAAAGAACTGACCCGCATATATTATAGTTCTTTCGATTTGCCGGAGATTATTTGTGTAAATCCAATAACTGCGCCTAGCAATTCCTCATGGATTATCACCCACACATTTCGTTTCTCAGCGCCATATGTCGAAACTGTTCATATATCCCGCATGCATGCACGTAACTGCACTGGAATGCTGGAGGATTAGTGGCAAACAATGACCGACATTGGTCAGCCTATTGAACTGGCGTTGCCAATCCTGGAGAAACCCTACACAACGAGGGACCATTATGCCATTATGGGGATGTAGTGGCCAACTGGGGCCATTATTGTAAATGTGAGTGGCAATGCCCATATCGGGAAAATACTTTCCACCTTTGGCGATTACTGGCGATGTAACTAAGCGGCACTGCGAATATCGAGGACACAGAATATGTAGGGTCATCATTGGAACTGTCGGAAAGAGCTTTGCCTATATTGGGTCAATAGTGTTGATGCTGGTCCAATGTAGGACCACCATTTGCCATCACAATCACAATATTGGGCTTGTGCTGCCTAGGTATTTGCCTGTACTCAGGTAAATAAAATGAAAAGCGCGCGGGAAAGCAACACCGCAGAATTCTTCCTCATGAATATAAAAGGGATAAAAGTTTTGATTTCAAAATTAGTAATAATGATAATGATAGTAATAAAGATAAGGACTGAAACAGAATTATTAGGTCAAAATGTAATAATTCACAGAAAATAAAATTTTGTAACACTAAGCATGGCAGTCGGTGAGATTCTAACAGGCAATTTAGAACAGTGGTACAAACAGACCTGTGGCTGAACACAATTGGGGTGGCGCCAAATGATAGCAAAAGCGGGCTGCTTAAACTAAGGCCAAGGGGCCCTTCTCCAAGACGTGTATCGGCGACAATAGAGCAAAAAATGATCAATCGATCCAGGCTCACGGCAAAATGCACAAAGGGGACCGAGCACCAAACCCGACATGTGTAAATAGAAATTTAGAGGAGGGATACGGCAGCGCAGCCTCGTCAGAGATACTTTAAGCTGCCGATATCGACAAACTTGCCTGTTCCAAAAATATCTGAGGTGCTGATAATCCGCCGATGTTACAAGTGTTGTGTCTTGCGTGCTTAAAAACGCACGTAACCGAAACCTAGATGCTGTAATATAGGCTGTAGCCGGTATGATAGGCAACACGGGGCCGCTTAGGGAAGCCTTTGCGAGAGTATCAGTAGTCTCATTAACTGTCACACTGCTGTGACCGGGAACAAATACTAAATGAACAAGACTCAAATGCGAGGAAGCAGGGACAAGAATGTGTTGAAAATAAGACCGTCAACATGCGCGGCGAGAGACGAACACAGATAAAGGATCGGTATTACTGCCACTGCGGTAATAGAGGGGTCTAGTTTGCGGAAAGCAAGCACTACTGCCAGAAACTCTGCTCGAAAAATAGGGGTGAAATCTGGAAGGCGCATTGAAAAGGACCGCTCTAAATGCGAACAAAATATTCCCACACCTGCCGTTTCATTGCACTGCGATGCGTCGGTTGCTATTGCAATATTTCAGGTAGGGCCCTCAGATGATCTTCTAGTAGACCATTTAGAACACAGGGTGGCCAATGTTTTGCATTGTGGGAGAAAATATCGTCGAAAACAATGTGGACAGTAAAACACGTTTTTGGGCAAGTTGGTAACATTCTTGATTCATATTGCAGCTAAGAAGCACACACACACACAGAAGGAACACGCAAAAAACACGGACGAACAGTAAGCTCTCTGCATAGCGCAAGGATCTCATAAATTTTCACATCTAAAGGCTCAAGTAATCTTTGCACAAACACTACCTGTGGGGTATGAAAACGAGACCAGACGACACTAATAAAGGAGATCGGCTGGCAACAGGAAATGCTTTGTGAACGGTGGAAATGAGATTCGCAGATTCTTAGGTAGGTCTTCAGAGTTAAAAACTGAAGTCGAGATAAGAGGAGGGAATGCGGGCTTCAAGGTACAGCACATTGGTAGCCACAAATTTTGGGGAGGCTGAGGCACATCCTAAGTGCTTCCCTCTCCAAAAGAACGAGAGGGTGAAATTTGTATGTAGCCGAGCCTGAAAACAACACAGATCCAAATTCTAAAATTGGCCTAACATACAATTTGTAAATCTTTAATAGCGCATCTCTTCGCATGCCGTAAAGGTGGCTACATAATCTACGTAACATGCCCGCGGCACGAGCCCCTTTCACCACGGTAAGGTCAAAGTGGGGTTGCCAGGTGAGTGTCTCGTCAAAAATGACCCCTAGGTATTTTAGGGATTGAACCTGCGGTATTGGTTGTAACTGGCAAGTGGGAGAGACCACTACAGGATTTTGTCGAAGGAAAACAATGATGGCGCACTTGCTAATAGTTAACTTCAGCTGTAAGCCGCTCAGCCAGCACTCAAGTGTACTCAGAAATGACTGCAAAAGAATATACAGGGAATGTATATCCGGAGCAGCCGCAAAAAACGCAATGTCGTCCGCATAGACGTAAGTGGGTACATGGCGATGTAGAGGAATTGAGCTCAACAGAATATTAAAGAGCACAGGAGAAAGAACAGCTCCTTGCGATACACCTCTCGTTTTTTTACCTCTCTGAATGAACACCATTATGGGCGCAAAAGAATTACCTGTTATAAAGAAATGCAGATAGCTAAGCAACTCATATAATCTGGAAACTGAAAGGACTGTAGCCTACGTATTAAGATGGAGTGTTCTACACTGTCGTAAACTTTGGCGACGTCTAGAGTAGCCAAAGCCCCGACCAGGTGTTGGCGACGAGCAAGGAGAGTTCTGCTCTCAATATCAGCATGTGCATTCCATATAGAACATGGTGGCCGGAATCCGAGTGGACACGGGCTGAGTATATTTTTGCTGTCCACGAAGGCTGAGGCCCGAAATCGTAACACCTTTTCTATTAATTTTACCACATTAAATGTTAAATCGGGCGTAGAGATCAGCGTCAGTGACGCGCTATTTAACATTCGTTTCAGTTCTTGGCTGCCCATACGGCCAAAATACTGCATGTCGTAAAACGTACAAAGGTACGTATCTTGACGGGCTGTAACTGGACAACGATCGAGTTTTTCATTGCTTTCCTCGTCTAGTAAACCAAACACCTAACGCTCGTTACTTCAATGTCTTCCAGACGGTGGCGGCCTTTTTTTTCATGATTCCCGCTCTGCGCTCCTTCGTTGTTTGTCCTGCATTGCGCAACTTTCCGAGGCCACAGAGGAAATGCGAGCCAGCGCTTTTCACTCTGAAAAAAAATGAATTGCCGCGGTTCCTTCGCCACTTTGCTTCAAAGGTGGGCGAAGCTCTCTACATTGACTTAGAGTGCATGAATCTTTCACGGCTATTCTAATGACGATATAGCCAGCATTTCATCCCAACCATCATTTCTGGCACCGAAGAGGAGGAATTTTCGGCAAGTGCCAACGCACCGAAGCGACAAGAGGCATTGAGATAGCCACATAATTGCAACGCAACGCTAGGAATGATCGCTGGCAAGCACTTGCTCTTATTTGTAGTTGCGCTCTCTGGGTGGTCCACAGAGTTAAAGGCTGGCCACTGCCTAGAAAAGTTGTAACAATACTAGGGTACTGTTCAAGTTTTCAAAGCACTCTTTGCGTAAAATTCGCATGCGGCAAAAATATTTTGGGTGCCTGATTCTGCAGTATTTCAGCACTGCTTGAGGTCCACAACCGAAATGAATATGAACTATTACACCAGTAATGTTGATCTATCCACCCTCCGCTTTGAGAGAGCAGACCAATGGGAGCATATGCTCTCGCTAGCACTGACTTCGTCGCAACCTTCTCTATTTTTTTGCATGGTGAAGCCAGGAATCGACGCGAAGCGTACTCTATTCCTTTCTCAACCTTGGCCCGTGTGGCTGCACCGAAGCTTGATCATTCATATTTGTCAAAAGCAGCAGCGAAACAGACACCGTAGTTCAGAATGGAGAGAACCTGCAATTGTCACAGCGTTCACGCTAGCGCAGCAAGCAAGTAGGTCACATTTTCTAATCGGGTGGAGAGATCAGCGTCATTGACGCACTATTTAATATTGGTTTCGGTACAGGGCTGCCCTTACGGCCAAAATACTGCATGCCATGAACCCACAAACATCCTTCCGCAGTTGTTGCTGGGTTACAGCTTACAACATGTGACAGTCGAGCATCCATTTCGCAAATGCAACATTGCCTCTAAAATTGCTAATTTAAACTTACTAAAACATTTTTGTTATTTTTCAGCCATATTCTGCACGATGCTGCGTTTTTAGTTGCTTCCATGCCTTAAAGACTGACGATGAAAAGTTTCTTATGGGCTTTAACATCCCATGGGCTTTAAAATCCACCCGCCGCGGTGGCTCAGTGGTTAGGGCGCTGGACTACTGATCCGGAGTTCCGGGTTTCGAACCCGACCGCGGCGGCTGCGTTTTTATGGAGACAAAATGCTAAAGCGTCCGTGTGCTGTGCGATGTCAGTGCACGTTAAAAACCCCAGGGGGTCGAAATAATTCCGTAGCCCTAAACTACGGCACATCTTTCTTCCTTTCTTCTTTCAGTTCCTCCTTTATCCCTTCCCTTACTGAGCGGTTCAGGTGTCCAACGATATATGAGACAGATACTCATTTCCTTTCCACAAAAATCAATTAATAATAATAATATTATTTTTAATAATACTATTATTAAGATCCAAAGCGACTCAGGCTGTGAGAGATGCTGTAGGAGAGGGCTCCTGATAATTTCGACCACCTGGGGATCTTTAACGCGCACTGACACCGCACTGTACACGGGCCTACAGCATTTCACCTCCATGGAAACGAGACCGCGGCGGTTGGGATCAAATCCGCGTTTTTCGCGCTAGTAGTCAAGCACCATAACCACTAGCCACCGCAGCGGCCACTGACGACGCATGTGAAAATGCGCTCATGCATCACTCTTTTTTAGAACAGTAGATGCAGAAAGAAAAAACCTGTGACCGTACTACATTCGCGATCTCTGAGAACGAAAAAGCAGGGGGCGGGGGGGGGGGAAGCATGCGCGTAGCCAAGGTAGTTCTGCTCACTGTTGGTGCTCAAACTCCGCATCCCCCGAATTTTAGAGACAAGATGACATGTTTCTTTCTAAAAGACTACATGCCAAGTTCTGTACAACAGCAGTACTGTACATTGTGTAGTAAAAGGAGTAATGTAGATGTGTTACATGACACTCATCACTGTCCAAGTTCATTTTTCTACCTTGACAGAAAGGCATTTACTTTAGTGCTTGATGGAAATGCACAGCGCAAAGAAAGATGAGGGCTTAAGGAATACACATGGGACACACGAGCGCTTGTGTGTCCCATGTGGCTTGTATCCTCAACTTCTATCATGAATCACCGACATGGCCACACTGCCATATCTTACTGATGGTTGATGGCGCATTTTGTGTTTCATGTATGCGGTCTCCGCACTGCAGCCTTCCATCGTTTTCCTCCGCTGGGTCCCTGGGCATTCAGGGATTGACGGCAATGAGCTGGCCCATCAACTCGCCCGCGACACACTTTTCCGGGCACCGTTGATCCCCTGGCCCAAGCCCTCGGAGGACGGTGGGAGGCTCACCCTTCGCCGCACCATAAAAGAGGTCTACCTTGAGCTCCGCCTCGACAAACGCCTTTACCCTCCTCCTCATCCATCACTCACGGTGCCGGAGTCTCGCCTTCTTCGGCACATTCAGATGAATGCAGTTATCACCCCGTCCCGCCTATTCCTCTATCGCTATCGATCGGACCCTTCCTGTCCCAACTGCCCCTGCATCTATGCGGACCTGGCCCATTGCCTCTTCTATTGCCCGGCTGCTCAGCAGTCGGGTTCCTTCCCCCCACCCTTTCTATCCATCACCACCTGGCTCGACTGGCTTGGCGCTGAAGGGGAAGAAGAACAGCGGCTTCTGGTCGCCCAGGCGGTCGACATGCTCGGCCTATAAATTATGGTCGAATAAAAGTCTTTACTACTACTACTACTACCTGGTGTTCCAGCTAAAGAAAACAAGCTTTAAAAAGACGAGTTTTCTTTCCCCATGAAACCAACTCAGGTACGTTGAAAGTCGTGTGACCTAGCATACGGTGTTTTTTTGGTCTGAAAAGTTATGTGCTTAGTAAAGGTAATTTTTCAATTATTGGCTTGGAGAATGCAGTACCAATCCAGAAGTTGCAGATGGTCTTGAAGGACAGCTACCTATGTTTGCATCAGGGTACCATTAACGCCGCTTTATTTATTGACCGTAAAGGATTAGAGACCAGCTGCTGGCAAATATCTCTCACCCAGTTCACACATAAAACACTATCGGAGACAGCACCTTGGAGATAAACTTGTTTTCTTCTCCGAGACATGTCTTGGGACGAAAAAGTGCCGCTGTATTTTAAGGCTGGTAAAGAACAACTAATTTACATAAATGATACCTTGGTGTAAACATTTTAGCAAGCTGTTTTTCAAGACAATCTACAATTTCGAAAGTGACACTTTATTCCTTGAATCGAATATTTAAATATTTAGCTAACTGGTCTTCACTAGTTATTTAACTTTTGAGAAAGACAAATACTGCAGACTAGGCTATGCAACTCTAAGCAGCCCTCAGCTGATTTCACTGCGTCAGGACACTTGTCTTTTTAAAAACATGATTATGTTTCAGTGAAGCACCCAGAATAATGCATTGTCTTGCTTCATATTAGACAATCATATTTTTGAATCAGGAGCAGGCCATGTTCTTCGTTCGGAATTTAACTGAAGCACCCAGAATAAAATACATTATCTTGCTTCAAATTAAACACTCATATTTTCCACTCAGGAGCAGGCCATGTTCTTCGTTGAGATACAAGTCACACTCTTAATGGTAAATATTTCGTGACGGCCACGAAATTTGTGCACTTACAAATCCTGTTTTTGAGCCGAGGTTGCCAAGGGTCGAGTTACATAGGAATTAAGAATCCAGAATGAAGTGAATTAAACACCAATAAAATTTATGACATATGGCAACTGTGCTAGCATTATACTAACAGCAGATGTAGCACACAGCCAGTTAGCAGTAATACTAATACCAGTTGCCATCTGAGGTATTGCAGTGGAGCCGAAGACAAATTACAGGATGAAATTTGAGCCTTCTCGACCATGATGTTCTTATGGCCCAGATTATCAAATTGCAAACGTTCACATAGCTTTTATGGCATCTAACACTTAGCAATCACTGAATAAAAAATTTGCTGCGGTTCAACTACTGCTGAACCTGGTTAGAGAGCGAAAGCTGTGGCGTATCGGGCAAGAATGCGCGGCTTGGCCTCTAGCGTTGAGGTGCATGCAGCCTACATCTTTCTCCACACCGCCACGCAGCTCAAAGCGCGATTGAGGAGTCCACTGCCCCAGAGAGCCAGTTTTGCCCTTCCTTTCTTCAAAATATTTGGAGTCTAGAGCATCGTCAACACGAACACTAATGAACACAAAGAACGCCGATGGTCTATAGCTTCAGTGCCGCGTTTTTGCTACAGTTTTGTGAATGCCAACGCATGCAGCGCACATATTTCACTACCACCACGTAGCTTAAAGAGCGAATTAGGTGTCCACTGTTCCAAGGGGCTAGTTATATGCCTATCTTTTGCTTTTGAAGAAAAGTGAAGATTGCTTTTTAAAATTGGTTTTGAAGAAAGGAAATGGTGCAGTAACTGTCTCATATGTATCGGTGGACACCCGAACCATGCCATAAGGGGTTTGACCTCTGGCTCACTTGAAGGTGAAAACCGCAGGCACCGAGAAATCGTTACAAGGTAGCGTAGTGATGCTTTCGCTTCAAAACTGTCTTTTGCCCAGAATGCCCATAAATACCAAAGATCTTCAGAGGAAAACTGTGGTGTTTTCTGTGGAATGTACTTTGTTGTCTGAACACATAAACAACATGGTAAAGGAAGAAATGCAGGGATCTGATGAAATATAGAACAAATTCTAATCGTCATCATCATTAGCCTGACTATGCCCACTGCATCAAAATGACACTTAGAAAGTAAGCTATTAGCTTGTAGATGTGTAGTAGTATCTAATAATATTGCATTGAAATGAAATCGCGTCAAAAAGCTTTAATAGATAAATACAAATGATACAAGAAGTAGTATGCACAAGATACGCCGGGAATTATACATATAAAAATAAACATATTTCTATTAGCTATAAACTTGTGTAAAATGAAAATAAAACTCAGCTGCTCATTCTTGCCACTTTATCCTGAACTTCTCGAGCTGGTGAAGGGCACTGCACATTTTCGGGTTCACCGGCAGGATGTTCAGAGACAAATGCTGGCCCCTTCTGGGCTGATGCTCACGAGCTGCAGAAAAAAAAGTCGTATTTAGGAGCTATACCTTAGTTCCACATGGATAAGTTGATAAGCAGAATTCCAAAGCTAGCTGCATGGCTAGTACCCATATATGAATAAGTTAAGTTCCTTGGATTCGAATATTAATGGAGCAAAATTCTCTATGGAAATAAAAGCTCATAACACCATTCACATAATGGTTATACAACATTTTCATGTAAAACAAAGTGCCTCAATGCCTTATAAGCTCGCTCAGCAAGACACGTTTTGCTGGTATAATAGCTACTGCTCCTCTCATAGACAGTTATCTGGAAGTTGCTCCATAAATTGCAATTACTCACTGCGTTGAGATGTTGGAATGCTTCACATAGCCAATTTGCCACCAGAAATCTTCATGGCACATCACCCGCAATATTTTTACTGCAGCATCACTTATTATTGCTCACTAAAATGTTGTAAACTTAGCCACAGCCAAATAAACACTAGCTCACAATACTCAGCATGCATTTACAGCGCATCAAACAACAACTTGGAGATTGACTGGAGAACCTTTACAATATGAAAATTTTAATTCGTTGCTTAATGCCTCGTTACCACTGAAATGTGCAGCCCCACCTAAACATGTATATGAAATAATTCTGATGACATCTCTTTAAGAGCAGAGATAAAACTTCAGCCCCCTTTCAAAATAGACACGCTGCAACAGAACATAGCTCAATGCATTACAGCGGATTTTGAATTACAGCTTCATCATTACAGCATTATAACAGCCTGACTACACCAATGCAGGGTAAAGGCCTCTTCCATTTCTCTTCAATTAACCCTGTTCTTTGCCAGCTGTGCCCACCCTATGCCTGCAAACTTCTTAATCTCATCTGCCCACCTAACTTTCTGCCGCTGCTGCTACGCTTGCCTTCTATTGCAATCCCCTTCGTGACCCCTAAGGACCAGCGGTTATCTTGCCTTCGCATTACATGCCCTCCTCAAGTCCATTTCTTCCTCTTGAATTCGACCAAGATGTCATTAACCCGCATTTGTTCCCGCACCAACTTTGCCCACTTCCGGTATCTTAATGTTAAACCTATCATTTTTCTTTCCCTAGCTCCTTGTGTTGTCCTGAAATTAAGCTGAACTCTTCTCGCTGGCCTTCGCATTTCTGCTCCATAGGCGAGTGCTGGTAAGATACAGCTGTTTTAGTCTTTTCGCTAGAGGGATATTGGTAAACTGTTATTCAAAATCCGAGGGAACCTGACTTATCCAATATGCAGTTCTTTCTCATGATCCAGATCAGCGATCACTACCTACCCCAAGTATACATATTATCTTACCACCTGCAGCCCCTCACTACGAAATGTGAACAGCTGTTTCCTTGTGAGACTATTGTACATTACTTTGGTTTCCTGCATGATAATTTTTAGACCCCCGTTGTGCTCTGCCTACCTATTTGCATGTCGTATTCAAACAGAACTATGCAGCATACTGGACCTCTATGGAAGCCAAAAAGCTAGGGCTTTCAGCCCAATATCACAATGCATGTGCAATCAAAGACGGTCCTGCTTGGAAAGATCTTTTTACTATAAAGAGCATGTTCAATCGAAAGCTGAGTTGTGATTAAATGTTACTCAACACAGTAACTTTTTTAGAGCTGGTGCTCAGGGGAATATTTTTCACGTGGTAGTTTGAGCATGAAGCATTCTAAGCCTACTCACATAGTCAGCCAAGTTACCACAGCTCACAAATTCACAGAACCATCATGTGTCACGTTGACGGTAGATGTTCAAGCTACTTGCAAGCAATGAAACAAGAACAGATGCAGATATGGCATGCATGAATTATTTTTAAGAGGAGACTCTGATGAGAACTTTACAGAGCATAGATTACAATTTTATAGCCTGACCAAGGCATAAACATGCAATACGATGCAAGGCACCACCTCACAGTAAAGACCAACATGCGTTGTGGATAGAACTTTGTGATAGTTTGAGCTAATGGATGCCGCATATCATTTTTGAAGCTGCACTAAGCCTCGCTTTGGCCAATTTTTATCCAATCTAATGCATACTGTGCGCACCATATCAGGCGATGTATGCTGAGTGCCTTTTTAAAAAATGTTTACAGACTCTTGATGTAGAACTGTGATAGAACTATGAACGATTCTTTAGTGTTGTTTGTGCAACTTCATTGTGCAGCAATGTGAACATTCGGTACTTGATGTAGCTCAATATATACACAATTAAAATTATATATTTACTTTTTAAGTCATTATTTTAGAGGGTAAGATTCTATTGAAAAATTGAATTCTGGCAACACAGGTGAGCCCAGTTGCACTCGAAATATCAAAAATAAAAAATAGCACATCAAAGATAACAAAGTCGACCTTTCTATGTTGCACATTTATAGAATGGTCCTGCTGCAGGTTGACTGCTTCTACATCACAAAATACACAACAGAAGTAATATTACAAAGTGCTATTCAAGAAAATCTAACAGCAACAAATAAAATCTCTTAGCAGCATTGTGGTGTCCACGCATTTCTCTTTATATATTTAAAAAAATAATGTTTTACATTTAAAAGGTGCTGAAATATTGCATTCACAAAATAGACAAGAGCCGTAATTTACTTATTGAGACAATGACAAAAGCAAACAGATGTCACATTCAGGTACTGGAGTGCTTCTCAAGAGAGGGAAAGTGTAGCAGAGGGCATCAGTCAGGTGGCTGTATGAGATTAGGAAGTTCAAAAAATTAATTGGCAGTAGCTGGCCCAGAGCACAACAACTGGAGCGGTATGGGAGAGGCCTTTGTCCCGCATTGTGACACAGTAAGGCTGACGCTGATGGTAGCTCAGAAATGTGCAAAAGTTGGAGCTCGCAAAACTTCCTTCATGTCACTCGGGCTCTAATATCCCTGCTTATCCTCACCTGCTTAGAAAGGTGCCTGGCCTCCGTACTTCTGGCAGTGGTTCCGGCACAAGTTTGGCCTGAACAAACTTGGTTTACCACACTGCCAAAGGATTGCAATGGCAACATGTAAGCATTACTTTCATTTGTCTCAGCACACAACTTATTTGTGCGTACACATGAATACATTTAGTACCTGAATATAGATAAAAAAAGGCCACGATAATCTCTGTGCTTTATTTGAAACACAAGATCCAATTGGCCCAGCTACAGGAGGACAGATGTTCATAAAAACTTTTTAAGCACAAGCTCCTATTTTTTGGATTCCAGAGAAATAGTTAACTATAGACACTCCGTGAATGTTGAAAAACAACGAAAAAAAACAAGACCGATATAAAGCAGGAAACTTCTCAGTACAGCCTGTGAAATCTTTACTGTGAAATCTGCCCTTAAGATAACCTGTTGCTACCAGAGCACCTATAGAAAAACTGGAATTAGCACAATGCTTAGGAAAGCATCACTTTGTATTGCTGCTCACAGCCGCAGCAGAGAACTTGAAAGTATACAAAAAAGAGTGTGCCCAATAATGTTAACTACCACTATAGAAGAAAAAACACGCTATTGCAATGCGCCCACTAACCTCAAACAAAAGAAAAGGGGTAGAGAGGGCAAAGCCTTCGAAGCTCCCTAACTGTCCTACCTGTGTACCCTTTCTAGATGAAGTCAAAGTGCATTCATAGTTCAAAACACGTATCCAGGTTTGATGGTTGCACAATGACCACATTTACAACAGTGCTCATAGTTGTGGATATTTTTACAACGGGTAAACCAGTCATCTCCAAAAGCAATACACCTTTCAACACACTACAAAACAGGTGTCCAAGTTGAGCAACGCTAATGTCAATGAAAGCACCAAAAATATTCTAACCAGCAGAAGTCCTGAGGCATCACTAATATGCAAGCCCTGAATTTAAAAGGGCACAATACTTCTTCAGAAAAACGGTCAAACTACTCAACACCCAGTCAACTTTACAGGTGTACAGTGGATGTTCAAAGGTGTGGTTTCTAACTTTTTAGCTCTCCTTGATATAGAGTGCATTCATTTATATGCATTTTCACAGCTCTTATTTACATGGGAAGAGCACTACTTAATCTGTCCTATTACTACATCTGCCGGTCAGGGTACATGGGGAGGTTGTTCACAAAATTTCGTAGAAATCGCCTTTTTTTCGTCCTCTATATTTGCGCATTTCGACCATGATGCTGCACCAGCTGGTCCAGAATTCTGCTGTGCAAAGTACAATGCAGGCAGATTTATGAATTGTTTTATTAGCACAAGCAGAAAGCTGGCTTATATGTTTCATTTCTTAAGTTAGCTGCTCAACAGGAGTTCTTTTCCCAGGACTTAGCTTTGCAGGAAGAACAAAAAGCAACAACCACAATAATCACACTCGGACATGTAACCTTAATAATTCTCAGTACCGAAAAACAAGTAGGCGACGTACAAAAGATGAATCACCTTTTCTCTACGTTTACCATCCTTATTATGAGCCAAATATGCCACAACTGGAAAAAAGACTCCTCCAAATGATCTCGAAATAAATTATTCTTACATTCAATACCCATGCTAAAAAAAATAGAAAACTGCAGCAGTTACATGTAAGCATAATACTGCCCTCATCTTGAAAACACTGCCAATCCGGGGAAAAATGTCTTTTAGCAGTAAGAACATAAGCCGATGCAAATTATTGTCCCCATTAGAAAAGGCCACAGGCACACAAAAAAACCACAAGAGCTATCCTGCTGCATGCACTGAAGGTAATATGCATTGTGGATTTAAAGGAGGTGGGAGGTGTCCTATATATCCCTAAGCAAGAAATTTTTTACTGAAGGTGGCGGTCCCACTCTGACAGTGAACGGGAAAACATTTTTGGTGATATTTGTACGACAAAAATGTCTTCCCATTCACCGTCAGAGTGGGACCGCCACCTTCAGGAAAACATTTCTTGCTTAGGGATATATGGGACACCTCCCACCTCCTTTAAATCCACAATGCATATTACCTTCAGTGCATGCAGCAGGATAGCTCTTGTGGGTTTTTTTTTTGGTGATATTTGTACGCCCGGGTTCGAACCCGACCGCGGCGGCTGCGTTTTTATGGAGGAAAAACGTTAAGGCGCCCGTGTGCTGTGCGATGTCAATGCACGTTAAAGATCCCCAGGTGGTCGAAATTATTCCGGAGCCCTCCACTACGGCACCTCCTTCTTCCTTTCTTCTTTCACTCCCTCCCTTATCCCTTCCCTAACGGCGCGGTTCAGGAGTCCAACGATATATGAGACAGATACTGCGCCATTTCCTTCCCCAAAAAACCAATTATTATTATTATTATTATTTGTACGTCGACTTTACCTCGCTAGTTTGCTTCATAAATCTGGTTCAGATATTTCCAAAAAGCCACCTTTTTCTGCTTTCAAAAGATGTATGTGGCTTAACGATAGCTCCAAATTTGTTTCAGCTGTACAAGAAAACGCAAAGAGGGAAAATGGCAGTTGAGCTTAACTTGACTCAGGAAGTGCAAAGTTATGAAAAACCTATTGCACATAGACAAGAATCCTCCGAGATACTTTAAGATCTGATGCTAACGAGCATGTTTATGCATTTAGAAATATGTATATAGGTTAGTTTATTCGCCACACAGGCTTGAAAAACGTAGAAAACAAAACAATTCAATCTGCAATAAAGCTTGGGATATGCATTGTCATGTGGCGACTTTTTGCACAAGTTGAGATCGTGTAATCATCCTTCCTTTCTGAAAATATCATTCATCTGCCTCATTTAGTTTAAAGTTATTCTCGATCAAAGTTGGCGTTTTTCGAAATAGTTGAAAACAAAATGCAATACTGTTCGGTAACAAGCGCTTGGCAATTCTGAGATTTTGCGTTAAGAAACTTAACACTTCGCTCTGCATGGCGAAGCATCGCATTTACTCTACGGCTTTTTTGGGAATGTGCACTGTCTAGCTGATTTTAGCTACCTTTTTTGTTGTGCTT
Source organism: Amblyomma americanum (assembly GCF_052857255.1). NCBI lineage: Eukaryota > Metazoa > Arthropoda > Arachnida > Ixodida > Ixodidae > Amblyomma > Amblyomma americanum. The sequence continues at coordinate 305,015,543 of NC_135497.1, read as the reverse complement.
ATGAAGGGCAAAAGCTCTTGAAACGATCCGCCGCTTATTTTTTCTGGTAAATACACTCTTAAAATATCAGACTCATTATTCTGATCAACTTGTAACAATTACCAACTACAAAGTAAACAAAATACAAACAACAATAGCAATAACGCAGCGACATGCGAAAATGCATTAAGTAGCGCCATCTAGGCTAGTGCAAATGTACTAAATGGCCACAGTTCGGAAAAATGAAGACTGTGGCGCGGCCAAACATCTAAAAATAGCTAAAATCAGGGGGTGTTCACGAGCATACCGGAGACGTACTACCGGAGTTGTTTACTGGACCCTTCTTGCCTATGCGCAGTGGCATTGTGGGGTGAGGCGGAGCCACTGCGCGTGCGCAGCCGGCGTCCGGTAAACCGGTATATGTCTCCGGTGGTACGTCTCTGGTATGCTAGAAACGTCTGATGTCTCTACGATGTTTGCATGTTGCCCCCCATTTTGCCCTCTGTACTGTGTGTTGAACATATGTTGAACTTCCAAGCAGCTTTCCGCCATATTGCTTTGCTGGATTGCTTTTTCACCTGACGCTGCGAAACGCATTCTGGGCGTCGTCTTATTTTTCGGGGACAGCTTTGGCATTGCTAAAGAGACAGGAAAGGGAAGGAGACCGGCTTTTGCTTCGTGTCGTCGGTTGTTCGTTGTGCCGGCTAGTGATGTGGAGGGGAAGTTGGTGAGCGCTCGATTCGCCTGCACTCACTGCACCAGTTCTACAAAGTTCTGCTGCGGTGCCGCGAGTGTGTAGCGCTAGTTCCGGCAGTTTGAGCGTAGCTTGGAATTGTCTGCTTCGAAAACGGATGGTCGAGTGCTGGCCTGGTCGTCTGCTAGGCTTGGCGAAGCCAATGAATTGCAGCCAGCTGTTTACAGCCCACATCAGCGGCTGCCAACATCTCTTACCTCGTGAAGAAGTGTTCAAACAGGACATCACAATAAAATGTTGCCATGAACCAGCCTCGATGCGTGCATGTGAACCTCATGACGTCTTTGCCTTTTACAGTGGTGTCAATTACGCGTAGCCGTTTCTTTGGAGAACTCGAGCAGCGTTCTAGCTTGTCGACGAGTGGAATTACTTGAGTCTCCCCCGTTTATCACAACGAGCGAACCGTCATCTGCCTCCATGGTGCCTGCAGCTTCACTATTTCGGCACGAACCACCGAGAAGCCGTAGTTTTTCTGAGCTAGACTCGCACTTCTTTCAAACGAATGCCGTGGTTCAGAGGGCGCCATGTGAAATGAATCTATGTGAGGTGCAGCGCCGCAAGAAGCAGTTCACGTGGTGCAGGCGAATCGAACGGACCTATAAGTCGGGTACAACTCAAGAACGAAGCAGCTCATTCCCATCAAATGAGGCCGCCCAGCCAAGCGCGTCTACCGAACAGTTTTCTGTTTGGTCTCCACCGGTGCGCCGCGACAGCACCGGTGGAGACTGAAGCCGCCACGACCGACAGATGTCGAACACGACCCCACCGAGAACATTCAGCGCTTTTTCGCAAAAGCCAGTCTCGTGCGGACATGTGCGAAAGGTGAGCGCCCCCCCCCCCCCTCCTGCAGTGGCTAGTGCAGCTGAGACAATAGATGGGGGCGCCAAACCTGCTACTACCCTGTACTCTCTCCCTGTCTTTTTGACATTTTTAATTCCCTCGTACCTGTCAGCTCGCTGTCCCTTTCCTTCCTGCTGCCCCAGCTTAGGTACTCCTAGAGACGATGGCAGATGCCGGAAAAGCAAAAACCTTTTCCTTTCTTTTTGTGTTATTGTTCTTTTAATATACTGCTGGCTATTCAGCTAAGGCTACGCGCAGACTTACCCCCAACAAAGAACATTCCACTCTCGACGACACGGGATAGAGCGCAGTCTCCTTCCCTCTCTTTCTCGGAGTTGGCTGCATGCATAGCCACAGAAATCAACGTGACTGGCTGGAGGCCTCCCTCTGAGTTGCATGTACCGCTTCGATCTTTAGTTGTAACCACGTGGCTGTAAAAGACTATAGTGCTGAGAAGTCCCCTCCTCTGGAACTGGCACAAATGACCATCTCCTTCACTTTCCAGATTAGCCAAGAGCTATGCGCCCCTCTTGCGCAATGTCGGTTCATCTCAAGGGTAAACAGAAGTTGGCAATTGCCCATTTCTCTATACCTTGTTCTTTACCAACCCTAGTTTCTAAGGTTGGACAGGCATCCGTTCAGCGTTGACTGAAGTTGTCAAGCGGTCTTTATTATTGTCGTATTATCATAGATGTAATACCATTCGATAACAAAACAACTTTTTAGCGCTATAGTTGGAAGGTTACGCTCTTGACCAGCAGTGTTCCGACCGCTACTAATATTACTATGCATCAACAGTGACGAAGTGATTGCACGCGCAAAAGACGAGGGCAGAAGGAAGGACACAAGAAAGGCACTGACTTCAACTATAAGGGTCATTTCAAGAAAAACGCCAAAAATATATACATAGTACATAAACAAAACATAAAGAATTTGCATGATATCACAAATATTTCTATTTTTTGGTGTCTGCTGTCTCTTTTCGCTTGCTTATAGTAATTTGCGCTTTGCAATTAAGTCGACAATGTACGTATCACTAGCTCTCCCAATTTTCCACAGCATCGGCGTTTGCCGTAGGCGGTGAGGGCTGGGCAGCATTTTTTCTTTCTTTTCCTTTGCCCACACTAATATATGTAAAACTCAAGAACGAAGCGGCACATAGCCTCAAAGGAGGCCCTCCAGACAGTAACGTCGACCGTACAGCTTTCTGTGGGTATGCAGCCGAGGCTAAACAAGAAAGGGAAGGAAAGGGTTCTTTGTTCCTGTGCCGCGCATCCTTATCCTGAACAAAGATCACCCCACTTCTGATTGCGTTTGGACAAAGACGGTACCCTCTTTGTCCCGGCTCTCTAACTTTTTCCCTTCACCCTTCCACAACCATAGCCCGAATAAAGGAAGCCCCACTCGCGACGACAAGGAAAAAATGACCTTCTCTCTAAAGCTTAGCCTTGGCTGCATAGCCGCAGAATGCTGTTCGGTCGACGCGCTTGGCTGGAGGGCTGCTTTTGAGGGGAACATGTTGCTTAGTTCTTGAGCTGTACCCGACTATAGTTGGTGGTCCATGTTCTTTACGTGTGCCACGCGCATTAGGCAAGCTAGCAAGCCGCAGTTCAGCTACCGTGTGTGGTTGTGGAAAACCGAGCTAGGGGCAGGCAGAGAAAGCAGCATGCCGAACCACCTCAGGCAACACCTCCCCCCACGCACGACGTGGAAAAGCAGCCGGGTTTGCCATGGATCGTTTGCAACACTCCGAAGGCAGGCGCAGCAAAAAAGGAAAGCCTTCACGCAGCGCGGGTCATGAAAGGACCGGACACATATCCCAACATCTAAACCAAAACCTCTCTCGGGTCGCTCGAGGGCAAGACGGGAAGACACTTTTTCAGTCATGGATCAGTGTCGTAGCCTGGTGGCAGAATCTGAACTACTAGCAAGATGGCGGCAGTGGAACCGCCAAAGAATCATACTCCACCCCAATTTCTCTAAGAATAAAGCTGCACTAAGCACAGTGAAAACTTTTCCCAGCATCATGTTTGTCAACTCTAGCTTCATCCTTGTCATCCACACTGTTCTGCAAGCCCTCCGCTGCCCATAAATCTGCCCTCGTATCCTATCTTATATTCCTTTCTTGCAATGATGAAATAACTAGCTTTATGAAAAACACACGGGAAAAGGAATTCAATTGTAAGCGATGTAGTAGAGCTCACTATGATCTTTGGGAATCCCAAGCTTCAGGCAGGTAAGGTTCCTTTCACCACACAGACATATGAAAGGCTGGGATGAAAAACAAACTACTCTGCATGGCCCAGAAGTAGACCCGATGCGGTGCACCTACTTGGACTGATGCTGAAGACAAGGCACAATTTCCAGAAAAAACAACTGATAATAATCAGAAGAAAACATAGCACTTATCACAAGAGTATATTGCTGGGCTAGTTGGTCCATAATGTGCAATGGTGGAACCAGCAAAATGGACGCAGGACAAAAGGAAGTAGGCACACACACAAAGCTGGATTTTTTTTACTTACAACTGATTTATTGCGAGGAATTCAGCCACATTTATACGTGCTTCCTACGCACGCGCACACTTTGACTAGGTGAGAGAAACTTTAGGATGATAAGAATTGAAACTTTTTTCAATGATTAAGATTGACGGGTCGCTTACGCATATCTCCTTATTTTTCCTGATTAAGAAAGCTTCCAGCAGCTCGCGTTCACGTCTTGGTTTCCCCCGACCGATACTGCTGAACAGGTGAAACTGAGGGGAACAGTGGCAGTTCTTGAGATGCAAGGCTAAATTTCTTCCCGTGCCCGTGCCCAAAGTTATTCGGTGCTGCCTTAAACGATCGTTTAGGCACGCTCCAGTTTGCCAAATATACATTTTTTCTGCAGGACAATCGGATGGAGTAAACCTTTCCAACTGCGCACGTGGTGAACTTTGTCTAGTGCTTAGTGGTGCAAGCGCCAATCTGCTGCTGGCCCTCAGAGATTTGGGCTTCTTCCTCTAGTACTGCGCCCATTTCTCTGGTTCCACCAGTGCGCTTATGACAATTTTCATACATCAGCTTGATCTATTTGCTAGCAGTGAAGACCATTCTTAACGGTAACAGGATAGTCAATTACATAAATTAGTAGCTGCATGCAGATAATTGCATGAAATACTGCCTAATGTGCCCAAGCTGCATGCCCTCCAACCTTTGTAATTAAATAAGTCAGTTTTCCCCATTCAATAATGCAGCATATGCGAGGGAACAGTGGTTAGTTAGCGTGGTAAAAAAAGAAAGCTGACGGTGCCTTCATTCTGGAATTATAAAGGGCTGACATGCTAGTCAATATTTTGGCAGTACTTGCAAATATTTAACTTGTCCACTCAATATTTCCTGTCCGAGGCTGTCCACTCAAGCTTTTTGGTCCCATGTTTTTTTAGAAATTGTCTGAACTGTTATGCACTAGAATTTTATTATGTAATTTAGCGCTTTTAACTCTATCATATCGATTATGAAAGCATACCTGCAAAATTTTTTACAAAGACCCTCTCTCAGAAAATGAATTTATGAAGCCCTCTGTGCAATTTTCATAGTAGAGACCACTAAAAAAGAATAACCAAGCTGGATGTCAGGTGAACACGAACTAAAAGATGATTTCACTAACTTCCTTCGTGTAAACATATCCACAATGCAAAATTCCCAAAGAATAGTTTTGTCAATACACCAGTAAGTCACTTGCAGCAATCATTATTAGCTTAAATAAAGAAAGGTTATGCTCGGAGTGCCCCCTTATCTTAACAGGTTGGCAGGGCCAATGGAAATGTCACGATACAGTACGCCACCGCTACGAGCAAGGTCACAGAGATACCTATTCTGCTTCAGGTTTTCCTGCTCTTGACATTCCCCTGGGAATTCAGCAAAGTCATTTCGGCCGACTCCAACCTGGTGTTACCCTTCAGCGACCCGGACTGCTGGTTTCCTGATCCCCACACGACGGACAGCCACGACACCATCCACTCACCTGTTCCTGACATCGACAGCTTCTTCGCCTGGCAACCGAGCTCTACTATCAGAGCGGGTGATCCGCCTAGCCTATATAATCAACCGTCGCACAGAGGCCAGTTGGGGCACACCACCGCGACGAGCAAGGTCACAGAGATGCCTATTCCGCTGCAGATTTTCCTGCTCTTGACGTTCCCCTGGGAATTCAGCAACGTCCTTTCGGCCAATTCCAACCAGGTTTTAGTCTTCACCAACCCGGACTGCTGGTTTCCTGATCCCCACACGACGGACAGCCACGACACCATCCACTCACCTGTTCCTGACATCAACAGCTTCTTCGCCTGGCAACCAAGCGCTACTAAGTGTTCCAAACTTTTCTATCAATTATTACATTTTGACTTAATCATTATTATTTAATCCCTCTCTTTATTCTTATTCTTATAATTTTGAAATCAAAACTCTCATCCCTTTTCTGTTCATGAGGAACAATTCACCGGTGTTGCGCTCCCACGTGTTTTTCCTTTTTATTACCTGCGTTCAGGTGAACAGCCACCCGATTCTTGGCCGATCCTCCAGTGTGGGTATGTGCCATCTTTTGATAAGCTAACAACAACAACATCAGCGCGGGTGATCAGCCTAGCCTATATAATCAGTCGCCGCACAGAGGCCAGTTGGGACACGCAACCGCTACGAGCAAGGTGACAGAGATGCCTATTCTGCTGCAGGTCAGTTATCTTCCGAACACTAAATGCCTTCGGTGTAATGATCCTTTCTTGTTTACGCTGTCGTGCCCCCTTGACACCCTTGACAGTTGGCGGAATCTGTTAGGCCCGATGCTTTGTTCTTTCTGTGTCAATGCACAGCTGGTTTTGCTTTTACTTGATTTGTCTGGCGGCATTGAGTTGAACCCTGGACCACCAACGCTTAAATTTATATCAGAGGCCATTGCACGAACAATAATAATAATAATAATTGGTCCTTTGGGGAAAGGAAATGGCGCAGTATCTGTCTCATATATCGTTGGACACCTGAACCGTAAGGGAAGGGATAAGAGAGGGAGTGAAAGAAGAAAGGAAGAATTAGGTGCCGCAGTGGAGGGCTCCGGAATAATTTCGACCACCTGGGGATCTTTAACGTGCACTGACATCGCACAGCACACGGGCGCCGTAGCGTTTTTCCTCCATAAAAACGCAGCCGCCGCGGTCGGGTTTAAACCCGGGAACTCCGGATCAGTAGTCGAGCGCCCTAACCACTGAGTCACCGCGGCGGGTCATTGCACGAATGGAGCTCTCACAAAACACCATGATGTCCGAGCTTGCTTTGATACGTTCTTCCCAAACGAATATCGAATCCCTTGTCATCCCTCTTTCCAGCCATGTTGACATACTAGAAAAAAAAGTGGAAGCTTGCCAATCTGTCGACCAACCTACCGCTGGCACTGTCATTGAAAAGCTGACCGCCGAATTTAAGGTGCTCGCAGGGAAATGCGACGATTCCGAGAATAGCCTTCGCTGCAACAATCTGCTTTTTTTCTGAATCCCTGACACCAGTGACAAAACGTGGGCGAAGTCCGAATCGGAAGTCGTATCTTTCTGTGCTGAACACCTTGCAGTACCTATCCAGAGCTCAGATATTGAGCGAGCTCACCGATTTAGCCGCTTCCGCGAAAATAGAAAATGTCCCATTATTGTTAAACTATCTAGCTTTAAAACCAAGTCAAACATTCTTTCCACCGGATCTAAGCTAAAGGAAACCACATTTTCTTATCGGGAAGATTATTCAACGCGTGTACGTACAGCTCGAGCAAAACTATACTTGTATGGTCTTGATAGCAACTTACCTTTTAAGATACGCTTCGATAAGTTGGTCATGGGGAAAAAAGTAGTACACCTACGATGCCGAGTCAGATTCTGTCCACGAGTTGAAATCATAGCGTTCATGAATAGTTCAAAGCCTCCTCAATCTGCATCGTATCGGCCAATACAATACCGCGTCCGCGCAGCTGCGCAATATCAGCTGTTATGACAAACATCCGTAGCTACTTACCCAAAAAGGACTGCGTCGAAGCCATTCTCGAAGATAACCTCACTGATACGGCTATTTTTACGAAAACTTGGCTAACCCTTGATATCTCATCCGAAGAGCTGCTGAATAATGTGTCATTCACTATACACAGGCGTGACCGGGTGGGACGCAAAGACGGTGCTATCCTAGTTTTCGTTAATCGAGCCATGCCTTCTTTTACTATTGATATTGAAAGTCAGCATGAAATCCTCAGCGTAAACTTATCCCTTCCTGGAAGCTCTATCATACTCTTCGCGTGCTATCGGGCCCCTGATTGTGATCTTTCCTTCGTCAATCAACTGCACTCGGCACTTCTCGACTTAAACAGCCGCTTTCCCAGAAAAAATTTTATACTTTGTGGCGATTTCAATAACCCAGACATTGTTTGGGATAACTTAACCGCCACTTCTCGTCATTCCAAAGAATTCATTGATCTTGCACTTTTCTTTAACCTCACCCAGACAGTTAACATGCCAACTAGGATCAGCAACACGCTTGGCCTGGTTTTTATTTCGAATCCAGAAATGATCCACTCAATGTCTTCTATAAACGGTCTCGGCGATCACAACCTAATGTTATTTAATGTAGCAGTGCCGAAGCCGCTTCACTACCCTTCCACTAAAGTTAACTGTGATTATAAGAAGGCAAATTTCCCTCTTATAAACGCCGAACTGTACTTCTTCCACACTTTCCAACAGCTTGCTTCTTCAAGAACTGTCAACCAAAATTGGTTATTATTCAAGCAGACACTTTTGACATTAATTGAAACCCATGTCTCAGTCATTTCCATTCGTGGCGATGCAGGTAAGCCATAGTTCATTGGTACCCTAAAGAGGCTTTCACGTAAGAAAAAACGCCTTTTTCGGATTGTTAAGCAATCCAACTCAGCCGTCAGGTGGGAAAAATATTTCACCTGTCTCAAAGACTATGCACGCCTACTGAAGCAGTCCAAAAGGAAGTTCTTCCACGAGGATCTTCTGCACATAATGAACAAAAATCCCCAAAAGTTTTGGGATCTTCTTTCATCGGTCAGTCATCATACGCACAACATATCACTTTCTAACTCGGATGGTTCACATGTGCTGCCAGACGAAATATCCGATGTAATGAACTCGTACTTTTCTTCGGTTTTTACCCATGAGCCGAAAGATTATATTCCCAACTTTCCTGATACCAGTTTTTCACGGATGCCGCCCATTATAGTCAGTGGGGAAGGTATTCAAAAAGCTTATCGACAAGCTCAAATTATCAACTAGCCCCGGTCCTGATAGCATTTCTGCCAAAATACTTAAAGCCACCAAAGTCCTAACCAGCCGTATAATGCAGATATTTGCCCAGTCCCTCACTCAAAGCGCTCCTCCAACAGATTGGAAACTTAGCAAAGTAGTTCCTGTATTTAAAAGTGGCAACCGGTCTGATCCATCAAATTATCGCCGAATATCTTGCACACATCACCTGCAAATTAATGAAACACACCATTTATTCTCAAGTTGCCGTACACCTTGATAACAACGCATTCTTAGCTAATCAGCACGGTTTCCGCTTTGGTCTTTCTTGTGAATCGCCGCTTTTTGTATTCAGCACTGAACTTCATTTAAACCTTGATTCATTTTTTCAAACTGATGTTATATTCTTAGACTTTGCTAAGGCTTTTTATCGTGTTCCTCACTCGTGACTCATCTGTAACTTTCTTCTCTCAGCCTGTACACATTAATCTTATCATAGATCAAATGCTTCCTCACCGACCGCTTTCAGTTCACCGTCATAGGAGGCCATCCTTCAACCTCAACCAAGGTTCTTTCTGGCGTTCCACAGGGTTCAGTCATTGGCCCGCTTCTTTTTCTCATCTATATTAACGACCTCCTTTGTGGCATTTCATCATCAATACGTCTCTTCGCAGATGACTGTGTCCTCTACTGCCGAATTTAATCTCAGACCGACCAGACCACGCCTCAGGGTGGCTTAAATTTAATAGATGACTTGTGCAATAAGTGGCTGATGCACCTTAATATCTCAAAATGCAAGTTTATTCAAGTTTGTCGCAAACGCTCTAACATCACCCACGTGTACTCTTTAAACTCAGTCAATATTTCGCAAGTACTGACGAATCATTACCTCGGTATCCTAATCTCAAGCAATCTAAATTGGTCCGAGCATATCATTAAACAGGTCGCTGAGTGCTCCACAACACTGGGCTTTATTCGCAGAACATTATCGTTTTTGCCCCCGGCCGTCCGTAAACTGGCATATGAAACCTTCGTACGATCCAAACTCGAATAAGCATGCGCAATCTGGTGTCCACGTCAGACTTATCTCATCAACTCTTTAGAATCTGTGCTGAACCGCGCCGCTTGCTTTATATCTTCACAATATGACTACAAAATCAGTATCAGCAGTATAAAATCATCATTGGATCTCCCCTCATTGGTCTTTCGCAGAAAGGTATCACTGCTACTCCTCTTTCACAAGATATTATATCATTTCACGCATCTGCGCCAATCTTTTCTTCACCGACCGGCACGTTCATCTCGACGCTTATTCAATAGCTTAAGTATACAGCGCCTGCATGGATAAACATCAGCTTTTAATAAGTCATTTCTACCTATTGCAATACAGGAATGGAATGAATTCTCAGATTCTACTGTCACGAAAAGTGCCCCTGTCAAATTCAAAGACCGATTACTGTCTGTCTTTGAACATTAAATTTGTCTATATTCCTTTTCTCGCCCTTAGCTGACCAACTCGTTTTTAAATCTCCTTCTCTACTCGATTAATTTTTCTATAACTGTTTTAATTGTGTTCTCATTTGATGTTACTGATTGTATTCTTTGTCCTAATTGCCCTCACTGGATGTTTATGTATATGTTTGACTAGATTTGTTTTTCTTTTTTTCAACCTCTTTGGCTTTGTTCTTGTATTGTCCTACGTACGTCGCTCCCCCCCCCCTTATGTAATACCCTCTGAAGGGTCCTTAAGGGATCAATAAATGATGATGATGAGCAGTGCAAAATGCAGACCAAGTTGTTTCTTTGTGAATGCGGTATGAAAGAAAAATAGGATGAGCACGTCACGAATGGAAGAATTCAAGACGAGTCATTCATGATAAAGCAGTATGGTCAAAAGACACTATGGCCACAAATTAAATGGTTGTTATATATAAACTCTTAGGTGTTTTATACCGGGTGTTACAGGGAAGACTAAGTAATTTTCAAATATAGGATTCTTGAGGAAAAATATGGCTTTTGCAGCACATGGTATTACCAGGCCTGGCGGACACCAGGAAACCATGCAGTGAATCATATTAACTACTAAGGTGGTAAACTAATTTTCAATAATTAACTTTTTAACTAATAGAGTTAGGCACCTGGTTGCAATTAGAGATTTGTAGCCGGTGGTTAGTAAACGCCATATCAGTTGGGGGTCATACGGCCCAACAAATTTTGGCTACATCGTGCCAAAATACATGTGCATATGAAGAGCATGCAGACAAAGCAACCCCTCCACTGCACGTAATTAGTTGAAATAGCCAAATAATTCTAAGGTTAATTATTAAAAATTAGCTTAACCAGCTTACTAGTTGAGATGACTCAGCGGATTTTTGGTGTGCCAACGCTATCAATACCATAGTTTGAAAGCCAGGTTTTTACCTCAAAAACCGTATTTTTTGAAAATTACTTAGTCTTCTCTATAACACCTGCTATACTCCACCCATAGTTCAGGGGAATAGTCATGTGCAGTTTTTTTGGCATGAAACAGCCTTTTGTCTAGCTAACCACTGCAATATGCACACTAATGAGAGTGTTTGCAATGTCACATAATGTAAAAAGGTACCAAAGAAGAGTACAGTGAATGTTTTTACTAAGGTGCCCTGGAAATTGTCTGATTTTTGGGCATTTGTCAGATGTCAGTCAGCCAAAAAGCAGCGTGTCATGCCAAACACTGCACCCTCATAGTCTGCACTGCATCTGGGGTGCAGAAAATGTGCATCATTTGTGGATGTATTTCTATTGGCCAGCCAAGATGCTCTTTATACATATATAATTAGTGACATGACGCATATCTGAATTCTAATGAAAGCATGCACCTATCTTCCCACTGCACAGAGTAGATGTCGCCAATTCCTCACTGCCACTTAGGTAACTCGTTGTGCCGTAGACAGTGTCGCTATGGGACATTCCTGAAACCTCAATGATTAATGAGGCCAGATCCAATACAAGCACCAGCATGGCATCTCTAGCTCTTCACGATAAGTAGTTACGGTATCTTAGCCAAATACAACTGCTACTGCTCTTGAATGACCAAAGGACTGATTTTATTCTCTTTGGTTTGTTCAGTGAGTCTTCTGCGGATGCTTGCTATCCATTAAATTATCACAACTGATTTATTGCCCCCCCTCTATCCCCACAGGATTGTCTTCAGCACAGTCACAAGTACTTTTAAGGTGTTACTGAACGCGTGCATTCTTGTTCCTTAGTTGGAAGACTTTCCAACAGAGTTTGCAGGCAAGGCTGCACTTAATATTTCTGCTCTCTACATTAACCTGTGTTTCTGCGCTCTTTTCAAATGTGTTTTATCAACTATATCAAATGTCGGCACTACTAGCATACTGATGTGGAAGTGCTACATTATCTACGAACAAAAAATGGAGCGGAAAAATATGGAAAGAAAATACATTGCCCTCATAATACTGATGCTAGATAATGGAAGAATGATTGCTGCAGCCACTGCAAACTTTTTTGGTATTAAAGGTAGCTTAAACAATTCTTCCTAATTCTTGTTTCTACACCAATTACAGCACCAAATCAATGTTAGAGAGGTCACTAACATATCATTGTGATACAATGATTTTCATAAACCAGTTGACATCCTGCAATATAAAAATAGCTTTGCTCTAGTAGCCTAAAAACTATAAGGAGCACAAAAAAAAAGCTCCTCCTAAAAGCAATGTCAAAATGTGCAATTAGAAGCAATACAGAAAACCATTAGCTATGATTTGAGATACTAATGTACAGCAGACCAATGCAAAACATGGCTGCACAGAAAAATGTAAATCATTTCAAGCAGCATACCAAACTTTTGCTTGCATGTTCGTTCCCTTGCATTGATGCATAAGACATTAGTGCATACAGGTAACTGCATTTTGTCTTGAGGCTGAAAAATAATTTATAAATAAATTTTTTTTTCTATAATGGTCCGGTTTGAACAGCCGGTTAGGATGTGTCACATGAGGTACCAAGAACATCAACAATCCCTTCCTCATTTATTCAATATGATGCTAAAATCAGCGTGCCTGAACAGCTGGAATGACAACGAATTAAGATGCAGTGCTTATACTGCTGTTTCTTGATGCCGGAAGTTAACTATACTAAACTGGACGTTACAGCTATTTTTCGGCCATTAGAAAGTGAAACCGAATGACAAAAAAAATTGCTACTATTTTTAGTTAGCAGTTGTAGGTGAATACACGTACACTAATGCCTTAAGCTACATTAAGGAGAAAGCACGCAACAAAATATCTGCATCCATGCTCGTTTAATATTATATGCACCACTCTATCTGTTCTCAGGCAGACATTTCTTCAAGTTAATAGTTCATAATTTAAATCACCCCTCCCGTCAAGATAATCCAATCTTTAACAGTGAATGTCAATATGTAGTACAGACATACATATGCATCTTTCAACGCTGGCCCCAATGAGCAACAGAGCAGTGGTAAGGCACCGCAAAAAAGCAAGCACAAATAGAAATCTGCCTCTGAAACTTCATGCGAAAATCAAACAGTAAAGCAGATTGACATGCACACAGACATTTCAACTCACCCAAAAAGCAACAGACTACTAAAGGAAAAAATACACTAAGAAAAAGTCAAGCAAGAAATAATTTCAACCACTTAGTTTTTGTGGCATTACCAGTAAATTAAAACATCACAAGTCATGCTGAAAATTTCAGCCCAAAATATTTCTCCCCTCTAAGAATTCTGTATCAAATATGATATAAGAGAGCCATTAAAATTGCCACACACATGATTCACAACCTAAACCCCAATAAGTACAAGGAAGGCATTTCGATGAGTATCAGTGGTCCTGCAAGCATCCACACTGCACTCCCCCCTCCCCAACCCACTCCTGGATAAGTGTCTTAACTGCACTGCAGTTGTACTCCCAAAAGGTGCTAAATTTTGCAAGCAGTGTGCAGTCTCTCGCCAAAATGGTCAATAGATTTCACATGATAAATAAGCATTGGCCCATAATGCAGGCTGCACTACAGAGCTCCGCATTATTTTCAATCCCCTGGGCTTCTTTATAAAGTATAGTAACCTAAGCAAAAATATAGACATCCTGCTTCACAATACATGGCTTGTGCCTACAACGCACTGACTGCCATAACGGCGGGCCAGAAGAGTGTAAAATGCCTGTTTCTCATCCAATATGTTTGCTCCCAACTGCCCTGTGAAAGCTTCATAAGAGCCAAGCACGGTGCCACTGATATCACATGGAAGCCAACAAGGGAGCCTAAATTGAGGCTTCTGCTACCACAACATTGCAAAAAATACCTCAGGACATACGTTACATCTTCTTGAGAACCAGCTACACTAAGTAAAAATCCTTTATTCTATCTGCACTGCTGCCTCCCCAGGAATCTGCATACAAAGCAGGCATCAGCGGTGAACCTGGTTTCTCCATGTGTTCAGAAAAAGTGACAATGGCTTACGCAAGCAAGAACGACCAACGAACTTTGCACTGCAAACACTGAATGCGTTAGTGCATTTGCTGAATGCAGCAAGTAAACGATTGAATCATACACCATGGATTGAATCCATGCCTATAGAAAGCGCTTTCCTTCCAGCAGTAGCTCTATAAAACAGCAAAGCACAAATCACTGTAATATGATCAAGCATATTGTAGTAAACTTGTAGGGCAGTGGACACTTAAGTGATCCTTTCGATTCCTTAGCGCTCATATGAATTATTCGTTTGAGGCAACAAGAGCTACACTTGGGCTTTGGCACAAGTGTCCACATGCAACCGACACAAATCCATTTATCCCAAAAACAGAAGACTTGACAAACTTAACCCAAAAGTAAATTGCATTTAGGAAAAAAAAAGGTAAAGCTGAGGTCAGTAAAAAGGATCACACGATTAATGTTGTGGTGCATCAATTAAAATAAAATTCAGGGGGGAACTTTGTTGACCTAAAGTGCAGCGAGGCGAAAGCCTTTAGCGTGGTGTTGATGCTTGTGTCACTAATGTGTGGTTAAGATGTTTATTAAGTACACTATTGCTTGTGAAATTTAAATGCTGGAGACACTGGAGGGAGTTTGGGAGCCATCCGTCTGATTTGACACCTTTCCGCAAAGACTCTCCAGCATCCTAGACAAGGAAAACTGCATATGCGTTGGCAGGAAGTAGCGTAGTTGTTAGCACGCTCGGCTGTGGAGCGGAAGGTTGGTGGTTCGATCCCATCGTGCACAAAGATTTTTTCTTAATGAGTTGCTGAAAAGCATAACGGATGGACGGACAGGGTTGTGGCCGCGAGTATGGGCAATTAAAGACTTTCGCCTTAAAAACGTAATAGCTGCTACGAACACAAGAACACTGTCAACCGCGGTTCGAATTCGTTAACATAGTAATAACTAAGGAATCAAAATCAAACTGCACATTATATTTAGGAGATACGCTATTAAAAAAAATCAGTTCTACGTGTATAAAAGATAACGAAGCAATGAACTGCACTTTCATTCGCTAACGCATCTGCAAGACGTGCTTCAGGTCCAAGCAACATTTATATTTTTTGGAAGAGCGACATAGACGCATACGGAAGAAACTTGTCCACTGGACAAAGCGCTTCATGTATTTCGTGGGTAGAAAAAAAAAGGCCGTGCATACCACTCTTCCAGCTTCCAATTTCAACCCAAAACACTTTACCGCGAAATCTCGAAATAATCGTGGCGCGGTCAAGCATTAAGGTCAACCGGGAGAAAAAACCATGAAAATAATGTTACAATCTCCTGCTGGCTGTTTAAGAGCATTGCTTTGTAGTTAGGCTACCTGCGTAATAAAGAGAAGGCTTCATATATGCGTCAGCCGCCGCGGTGCTCAGTGGTTAGGGCGCTCGACTACTGATCCGGAGTTCCCGGGTTCGAACCCGACCGCGGCGGCTGCGTTTTTATGGAGGAAAAACGCTAAGGCGCCCGTGTGCTGTGCGATGTCAGTGCACGTTAAAGATCCCCAGGTAGTCAAAATTATTCCGGAGCCCTCCACTTCGGCCCCTCTTTCTCATTCACTCCCACCTTTATCCCTTCCTTTACGGCGTGGTTCAGGTATCCGCCGATATGCGAGACAGATATTGCGCCATTTCCTTTCCCCCCAAAAAAACAATTTTTCATTTTTTTTTCATATGCGCGAAAAAGAACAAGCAACGCGCTGAGACGGCGCGGCAAATACGGCCGTCGTTCGCTCTGTAGCTCGGTAGGGAGACGTGCTGGGGGGGGGGGGGGGGGGGGGGGGACTCAAGCACGAACCAAGCACAACAGACCAAGAGCTATGGATCCCCAAACAATGACCATCTTAACTGTCTCCGATTTCCCGCATGACGCATCCTCGCAGCGCCCCTCTTCTCGAAACCGACCGGCTCAGGTAGCCAACGGCGGCGGCGGACCTCGCGTCTCCGGTAGCGAGCAGCGTAGCGCCGACAGGCGAGACACGCAACGTGCACTAACGGAGATCTGCTTTCGTTCGTACAGTGCTTGCAAGGGTTACCCTTACCGTTGCAAGGTGTGCCGGCGTCAAAGCAAGCTTTTTTATAACACGACCACTATTTAGACGAAGAAACGTTCGCTTTTGCTTTCTCATTAGCTTCAGACACGCTGCGCACTTCTTCCGTGGGCGCGAAGGGCTTGATTTACATATGAAAGCACTAAAGTCAGGCGGTCTCTAATAGCGGTATTCTGAATGTATAAGTACCTTTGCCGGCAGGAGAACGTTTGCTGCTGCCCAAAAGTATGCGTCCACCACGGCATGGTCCACGTCAAACGTCTTTCGTACACCCTTGACATGCACCAGGCGTTTCTCGCCGCCACGCCCACCGCAAATAACACTGCTGACATGCTGCTGCGCATGCGCCACTCAATTCCGCGTGCGCCGTAGCGCTGCTGCAGGCTGTATTTCTCCGTGAAATAATGAAGTTCGAAAAAGTGTAGCATACTTGTTTTCTTTTTTAAGCAGATATAGCGTGTCATATATATAATGTGTTTTAATTGTTTTTTCATAGGGCCCTGCCCATACTCGCAAAGATTCAAACGCTCAATATTTGAATAGGTGGTGTCCAGTCTGAACGAGCCGCGAGACATGCTGGGTACTCAGACTTCCGGATCGTTCGGCGAGATGTATGTGTACAGCGCTTAGCTTGAAATGCTGAATTGACAAGCTTGAATTTGGCGCTGCATGTGTTAATACGCGCGAATAAAGTCGTAAAAAAGGTGAGCATGCTGTACGTGCATTATTATGTCCGCGCTCCACGTTCCGCATGTGAATTAATGGTGGAGAATCGTTGCTAGAGCGAACGTTTCGGCGTGCGTCGTCTGTTCGCGCAGAAGTTTAGGACGCTTCATTCGCTCGCTAAAAAAGTTCTCCTATAGTTACTCGGCTGCTGCATTGATCTCTAATATATGTTAGGGAACGTATTTCCGAGAGGTTTCGTGCTACCAGGCGCTGAATATATGGACTACGAGCACCTGAGTGGATGCAACGACGAAGAGCATGCATCATACAAATCCTCTGAGGACTTCAGGTACTTTTTCTACACCAGCCATGGTGGCCCAGGGGTTAGGGCACTAGACTACTGAGTCGGAAGACTCGCGGGTTCAATCTGGGACGCGGCGGCCGCGTTTGGATGGCGGCGGAGCGCGAAAGGCGCGCCCGTGTGCTGTGCGATAGAACCCGTCTTAACTACTCCGGAGCCCTTCACTAAGGTGTCCCACATTGCCCATGTATCGCTTCTAGACGTGATACCATGAACTTTGCAATATTCTATGATTTTCTAGTCTAGAAAGCTTTCATGTGCACTGCATCGGAGCTGCAAGGGTTTCTTGCTACGCGATAGCACCGGAGCTGTCGTTGCCTGCAAGCAACGTTGAGCGTGTTTTAGTTGCGCTAAAATTGACACATGCGGCACGTTGAGTTCCTCCCAAAAATCTGTACTTAACAATGCTTCACAACCTTAGCAAAGGTGACAATTTGTTTCACTGTCTGTTATGTTCTTGTCAGCTCAACTGCTTATGTCGAATATTTGCTATGTAGCTCGCGTGCATAACACCTGTCTCAAGCAATTGAATTTCAGTTAGTCTGTAATGCAAAAATGCAAATGCATGACAAATGTGTTATATTTTCAGCCCTACTGTATTCTTTCAGCCAGTAAGGATTGCATGAGCATGCGCGCCTAGACTTTGTGGCTCTACTACTAATCTCCACTAATGTGCGTCAAGGGCGTGGATAGAGTGACATATCAGCTATTCCAGCACTGAGAGAGGTGCGCCCATTTACTGAGGCTTTGGTACGCGCACATGACCTCACTCACACACAAAATTAACGACGCAATGCATTTCACTGCCTGCATATGGTGGTGCGGGACATTGCATGCCATTTACATACAACTTGCAGCTCTGAATGTTAAGAATTCCTGTGGTTGTTTCCCAATGCTGGTTGTTGCTTTATGTACATAAAAAAGAAGTTCTAAAATAAATGCATTGTTTTATTGCATCTCTTGAATGGCTTTATGGCTTCCCATTAAGGCAGAGGCGAACCTGTAGCCATTTCGCTGTCGTGTACTTAGTGCTCGTAGCCTAGTCGAAGAATAAACACCAGCCAATGTATGGCAACATGTCCCAATGGCTGGCACCTAAGCTATTGATGCATATGTAGAGAAATGTGGAAATATAAAACTTGTGCATTGCATGCCAAGTGTTTAAGGTAAAGTAGGTAAGTAATAACACAAGCAGCAGGGCAGGAGATTACCTTGCCTTGTGTTTTTCTTATTGAAAACCTCAAGTCAAAACAAAGCATCAAAGCCTGCTGCACAACTTTGCTACAGGCACCACAACATAAAGTCAGGCATAAAGACAAAACAGAAAGCAGACCGCAGCCAAAAGCAGAACTAACTCTTCACATAGGCAGCTTTACTGTTTAACTGCAAAATTAGAAAGTTAATCAGCTGTTAATTGAAAACTGTTCTTGTCACGTGGGTAATAACAACTGATATAACCTTTGTCTTTCAAAAACTCTTGCAGGTACAAATTATACAGCACAGCATGTAATAAATGATTTTAATGCCGGAGATCCCAGCGACAATAAGTAAATTATAACAAATAGCATGGTACAATAGAACTTCTTGTTGGGCTAGTTGGTTACACGTGCTTGAATAAAGATGTAGCGCAAAAGAGGCGAGCACGTGAGGGAGACACGACAAAGACAAAAGACACGTCTTTGTCGTGTCTCGCTCCCGTGCTCGTCTCTTTTGCGCTACATCTTCATTCAAGTAGCATGGTAGAGCGTAAAAAATCATGTTTCGGCTTTTCCAGCACACAGAGGCTTGATCCTAGTTGTTTTCAGCATTCTCTACAAGTTCCTTTAAGGAATTCTTGTGTGATGTTGAACGAAAGGTATTCCCATCCAGTTTTGGTTTTGGCCTGAACACTGCGGCATAGCTTGAATGTTAACTGACTTTGGTAAACAGTCCCTAAGACACTGGTGATACCAAAAAATATGGGATGTCTGTGAACACACACAATCTGTTCCTTGGCCTTTTAAAACTAGCAATTTTATAGCATGTTCTCTACTCTTTATTCTTGCGGATAATTGATCCAACGTCCACCAGATTGGCCTCTGCCATCCTTGCAGCATTTCGGACTTCATGAAATTACCAACGTCCCTATCAAAAGTCAACCATTCAGTGCAATATTCGTGTAAGCAATCATGCAATGCATCACATGTAAGCGAGATACGCAAACATTTATCTACTTCACATGCATGTTCAGCACCTAGAGAGTTTTAAATTGATCCTTTGGTGCACAGCGACAGCTCAGTATTATAACATTCGTCTCATATTTCAACTATTCCACATGCTATACAATGAAAGGTGAAAAACAGCTAGACTATGTTGACTGCTATATTTTGTTTTTAAGTTCGGTTATCCTGAAGCGAAGCTTCCCATAACTTACTGCCTCAGAGTATGAAAAGAATTGTGGTGAATAATTCTCACCACTTTGTATTGTGATCACCTTGTCAGGAAACAGAGAAACATAACTGCAACATGCGAGTCCACACAAACGGGTAACTATCTTAACAGCTCGCTTCTCCACATCTGCTGTGTGCTCATGTCGATCGACTGGTCTGCTGGTGAAAACATATGTTCTACTTTGGGCATGAAGTTGGGAAATATGTTGACATAAATCAATTCATGAATCCTAAAAGTGCTCGTAAACATATACTGTGACCAGCAATGTCAGTCAACAGGACCCCGCCGAGGCCGGCGTCGCCGTTTCGGCCGCTGACTGTTGCGATCGCATAGACCTAAAGTGTTAGCTCTGGATTCGAGCAACTCGCATGCGGCAAAAATTCCTGAGCAATTAATCGTTCTGTGCTTTAACATCTTGTCGAGCTGTAGTGACGGAGGCCGAACAGCACATATCTTCACACCTAAGACCGCGCGGTGCTACCGCAGTCTTGCGAGAACGGCTTTGTCCGAAGTTGTCCGAGCGAGAAATTGATGCTCCTCAAGGAGAGAAAACAGCCTACTTAACCAAATTCCTTAACTTCCACAACGCTCTAAAACGTTTACCGCCAACAAAACGCTCGAAGCAAAACCAAGAGCTTTCCGTGGAGCTCGTAGCAGGCAGTCTGCCAACGGTTCGCAACGCCGTACTGTTTTCGCCGTTCACTACTTGACGGCACTCGGAACATGTTGCATTCCGTTGCTTTGAAGTTGCTGCAGTGTGCGGCAGCGCACAAAACTCTTTTTTCAGCGATATGAGCGTTAGTATTAAGGAAAGAAATGCCGAAACCGCACGTCGGCAAGCAATGCCTATACAAACGCAACCACAGGGACGACCCGAAAGTCAAAATTCACGTCACAATTATGAGCCGTGACGCAATGTCCGATGTATTTTGTACCCCACCTATTGCGCGTATTAATAGTAACGTAGCAGAAGCGATTTTGAAGTGAGAGCCATCGCTGTCCCGCTGCACTGATTCACGGGGCTTGCTACGTTCGGCTTTTCCCGTAATCGAACGGAAATTTCTTTGTGCTCGCTTTAAACTCGGTAGATTCCTAAGAACACCCTTTTTAAAATTTTTAAAGGAGACGCCCACGAAAAGAATTTCTGACTACACCCATCTCGGGTGACAGAAGTCTACGGGCCCCAGATGCCAGACGACCATGCTCCGCCACTGACTGTGAGCAAGCCCATGAAGAAAAAGGAGGCGCGAATGAGCGTCTTCCAGCTGGAGTCCAACAGTTTCTCGGCTCTCATTTTCTGGCACGTGTTGCGGAATAGGAAGATATTTTTAGGATGAAAATTTGCTTAATGTCTCTGGACCTTCGAGTCAGTTCGAGGCGCTCTGTTTGGTCTCTCAAACAATTCGGGCTAGCTGCACTATATGAACCAAATGCTAACTGTTGCTAATTCGGGACATCCCTATTTCTCAGGCTTCATCAGTGCTAACAAAATTTATTTTGATATTCCCTTTTGAATCTGGGTACATTAGCTAACATAGCTTGGAGGAGATTTTCTTTGATTCATTCATATTTTGGTCATTAAAGGGTTGAAACAATGCTTGTGTATATACTAATGAGCGTCACTGTCGAGTTCACGATGATAGAAAACTTTCTGTGCTACTGCCATTTCATGAATGTTCAGTGAACAAAATGTCTCCTGCTAACTATTCAGGTCTTCTTACTCCTAATGAAGGCCCTCTTTCATTAGCGATGCCACTGCAACTACACCTGTTGATGCGACAACGCACGTAGCGTAGTATGGCGTGGCAGCTTGAAAGAGCCTTTTGGTCTAACATGTTCGTAACCATGCATGGTTTTCCACAGTATGCACTAAATGGCAATAGGTTCACTGCTCAGTGTTTTCTGGAAACAGTTCGCAACTTGATTTCTTATGTAGACGGCATGTTCTCTCAAGGGTTTCGTCTGCTTTCAATAACGACAGAAAATCCTGAATTTCCCTATTTTCTTAGGCTTGAACGCACTCTCGTTCTCGTTTTACCATGCTCGGCTTAAGACTGCAGTTTTCTTCTCTGACCAACAACTTTCATGTTGGGTCGGGGCTTGGCTTTATTTACGCAGTCCATTATGGGCGGGAGGTCCAATGTAGTGGCCGTGCCTCGGCAACCAGTGCAGCAGTTACACAGATAGATTCTAAGCATACCTCAAAGACAGCTAGTTATGGATCGCTGTCAGATTTTTAGCTACAAAACATTCGGTTACAAAACTTTCCGCTACATTTGTGCTTTCTCCTGAGCTTTCATTATCAGCGGGTGTTTTAGGAGCCAAGTCATCTACAGCGCGGTCGATTCGAGGACATTTCCTGCTTGTTTGAAAATTAAAATGAAAATTGGTTTTTGGGGAAAGGAAATGGCGCAGTATCTGTCCCACATATCGGCGGACACCTGAACCGCACCGTAAGGGAAGGGGTAAAGGAGGGAGTGAAAGAAGAAAGGAAGAAAGTGGTACCGTAGTGGAGGGCTCAGGAATGATTTCGACCACCGGGAAATCTTTAACGTGCGCTGGCATCGCACAGCACACGGGGCGCCTTAGCCTTTTGCCTCCATCAAAACGCAGCCGCCGTGGTCAGGTTCGAACCTTCTTGTTTCGCACATTTTACTTTTTCGTGCACTGCGGGCAGTTTAGAAACCGCTGAAGAAAGCAGAATTTTCAGCTTCGAGTGCGTGTTGTAGTCCTATTCAGTAATGCAGCCAGCATAATGATTTTCCACTTGGAGCCCTAGTGCTTCCTTTCCCGCTCAAACCTTGAGGATAAATAATTGATGGGTCGCAAGGAAGCCTGTGACTATCGGATTGTCAGAACATTCCTTGTGTTTGTGTTACACAACGGCAAGCAGCAGCTGCGTGGCATAGCGCTGCGTGCGCTAAAGGCACCTCCGACACCTTCCATCGATACCGCTCACACACGTGCCCAGAGTAGTCACCACATAAAAAAGAAAAACACAAAGAATAACCAACGCTTCGGGCACATTGTTTCAGTGGCGGCGGCTGCAGCGTCGTTCTCATAGTGTTCCGGAGGAGTGGCGCTAGGCGGCGGTAGCTGTAAACTCCGGCAGCGAGATGGCAGGCCGCACCTCGTATGCTTCATCGAGCGGCCGCACTAGTTGTATGTAACCCATTTATCTGTATCGCGGAGGCCCATTTTCTGGCTTTCGGGAGAGGGGTCATAATACAAATATGGCACGGCCTCACTTGGCTTCACGCATACTTGTGTAGCACTGCCACGTAGATGTGTGCCTCGGTCATCCGCTAAAGGCAGCCCGAGGGTTTGAAATAAACATTGATGGCCGTGGCACAAATAATGCGGACAATGCCTTGCTCCTTTTAGCGGCGTTTCCCTTCTTGGATGTTGTACACTTAGAACGCTTCTTCGTCTCCGCTTCCACTTTCGACGCAATTCGTGGCATCACACGAGACAGAGTGTCGGGCTGTGTTTGAGCGTATGCATACCACCTGAGGGAGCAAACAGTCCACTTAGCGAGAATAGTCCTCGGTCACTAACAGATTTACTAGCAAACCCGGTACACTCTGTTGCTGCATCATTCCTAAGAGCTAAAATGTGTTTCATTTATTTGCGAACAAAGGAGTACATGCATATCGGTACATGATACGGAGCCTGCATTGGTAAGCAACTGGCGGAACCAGGCGTTGCCAGCCATATAGGTATGTGAACTGTGGTAGCGAAGCTTCCAAATACTTCCATGTGCCGAAATATTGGCGGCTAGCGGTCTTTGCGCTGTCCTTGAAGTGCAGAGATCTTTCGGGAAGTGCCAGAAACCTGAGTGCCGTCAGATTAAAAAAAAAAGAACTCGACGTCAGAACATAAGCAGAATCAGGTGGATGGCGCACTAAAATATCTGCCATGATTCAGGATAATTAAAGAAACTCAGAGAACGTTTACTAGTTTTTAACGTTAATGTTCAGCGCTAGCTTGCGCGGAGGAAGAGAATAATTTCAGGAAACGGTGTTAACTATGAGGGAGAGGGGGCAGTGAGGGGAAGGGGGATGGTCCCGAAGGCATCCCACCGGGACTACTTTGAAGATGTGGAGGGCTGTCTGGCGCATTACGAACAAGTGGCAGTGACGACGCCGGCAAGCTATAATTGTTAATTTTAATAATTTCAATTTTAATTTTAGTAACTGTTAAATTTAGTTCATTCAAAGAAAAAGAGGCTATTCTGTCGAATGCAAGGAAATTGAAAGGAAGTTCTACTAGCATTTTTCAGAGGACTTCTCTTAATCACTGCGACACAAAAGGAAAATGCTGTGGGATTACGCCAAATCTCACAAGGGTAGCAATAGCAAAGTGCATATGAAATACGACGTCCTTTACTTGAAAACCGTCAAACACATATATGCCGAATCTCAGGGCCAGGTAGTTCGGACTACTTGACAAGCTAAACCTGAACTGTCTATTTTGTCATTTCTAGTTCTAAATTGCAGAAGTATTAAGAATAAAGTGGACAAGCTACGTGGTCGAATGAACATGACGAGACCGTCTGTTGTGATTGGATGTGAATCTTGGCTGGATGGGGATGTCATCGACAGCGAAGTTTTTCCAAGCAATTACATCAGCTATCGAAATGATCGGGACAGTCATGGTGGAGGCGTATTTATTCTGGTAAACGTCTCGGTTATTCTCGTAAGATGGAAATTGATGTTGGAACAAGTGAGGCTGTATGGGCTCAAATTAGACTTTTAAATGGTAAATCTCTATCCGTATGCTCGTATTACAGGCCACCTAGAAGTCAGCTTAAAGCCATGAGCGATCTAACTGACATTATTGAAACTGTTAAAACTGACTGCTTAGTTATTGGAGGGGATTTTAACATCCCTGAAATAGATTGGAGCTCACCAAGTGTTCCGCCTGGAGCCAATGCTGCATTATGCAAAGAAATGTTAAATCTATGTAATTCATTCAGTTTATCTGAAATAGTGCTGCATCCAACTCGTGGCAATAATGTTTTGGATTTATTATTGACTAACCAACCATCGACAGCTTTTTTACTCTTATATTGTCAGGTATCAGTGATCACAGCTGTGTTTTAGGAGAAATGAACTTTCAATATGTTAAACTTGAAGACTGTGGCAACTGGCGCATTTACAGTTCTCGAAAAGCAAATTTCCCCTAGATAGCCCGGGCATTGGAATCCGATGTCGATGTGCACGAAACGTTGTCTGAGTCACTTAGCGTTGATAAACTGTGGCGCACACTGAAAGTTAAACTTTTTGATCTGCGTGAACGATATGTGCCGTCATGGGTGATGAAACGTCGCAGCAAAAGCAAGCCGTGGTTTACAAAAGCGGTGCGCAGAGTCGTTGAAAAGAGGCAACCACTATACATACGCTTCAAAAGAAATCCGTCACAAGAAAACATGGATCAGTTTAAAAAGATTACTAAAGATAGGAATGCTTCGGTCAAAGAGGCTGAATTTGCCTACTTTCAGTCTTTCGACATGCGTATCCGAGATCGCCCTAAAAGATTTTGGTAGTATATTAAAAGAAACAGAAAGGATGAATTGTCTATCCCACCACTCGATCATAGCGTAATTATCGTTCATAATAATCTGGAGAAAGCCAAGTGCTTTGACAAGTTTTTCAGCTCCCTGTTTTCTGCTGCGGTCAACCACAGCCCTGCAAATTTTCCCCCAGACTTTATCAGTACCAAACCTATTGGGAGCATTGATTTCGACCAGCGAGGAATTGTATCGCTCTTAGAACGCTTAAATGAAAACAGTGCTGCCGGACCAGACGGCTTACCCCCGGTCCTGCTCTCTTCTTGCGCTCTTTCTTTATCAAGGTACATTCAAATTCTTTTCACTACGTCATTACACGACGGTTCTTTGCCTGATGAATGGAAACTTGCAAATGTTGTACCTATACATAAATCGGGACCTAGGAATGTTGTTTCAAATTATTAACCACTGTCTTTGACCAGTGTGACGTGAAAAGTTTTAGAACACGTGTTTTTTTTACTAATATTATGGATCATCTTAGTACACACTCATTATTAAATACCCATCAGCATGCCTTTCGGAGATGTTACTCATGTGTTACCCAGCTAACCGAATTTGTTCATCACCTGTCAAGGGCATTAGATAAAGGCAATTCTGTCGACTGTATATTTCTAGATTTTAGGAAGGCCCTTGACGTTGTAACACATTCCTTATTAATACAAAAATTATCTTGGTACAACCTAAATGAAAACGTCATTAGAGGGATAAAAGAATATTTGAGCATTAGGCATCAGTGTATTGTTGTCAACGGTAAGCAGTCGCATGAGGTTCCTGTAACATCAGGGGTGCCACAGGGATCCGTCTTGGGCCCTTTGTTGTTCACAATTTACATGAATGACATCTTTTCAGGCATTTCTTCATGCATGCGTCTTTTTGCGGATGATTGTGTATTGTATAGAATCATTAACAATCAGAGTGACTGCAATGCATTACTACAGGACTTTGTGTAAAGTAGCCCAGTGGTGTGAAAATTGGGGAATGCATGTTAATTTACAAAAATCTGTTTATATGTTTTTCACTAAAAGGAAGGTTCCCCACAATTTCCTTTAGTATTAAAGGGAAGCTGAAACAGTTTTCAAATCGCATGAAACACTGTGGTTGGGAAGAAAGGACCTTGAAAATCATGTGTGTAATTTTTTTTTCGATTCTGTTCGCAAAATGAGCCGCAATCGCTTATTAAAAACCCGCCGCCGACACGCCCTCTTCGCTTCCGGAAGCCCCGAATGGGGGGACGGCAGAAAAGGGGAACTGGCGGAAGTGACGCCATTCACGAATAGTCGGCCGGCCGGCCGTCCCGCTTTGCTTGCTCCTTTTCGGCCTGCGCTTTGGTGAACGACGGATCAACGCAATCATCTGCCAGTGCCGATTACTTTCTCTGGTTCGGGCGTCTGTGCAGAGTGCGTGCAGCGACTAGACGTAGTCATGCCTTCGTTTTGCGCAGCGTTCGGTTGCGCGAACACTGGCGGCCGAGACGACGTGGTGTTCCACACGTTCCCAAAGGACAGGAAAATTTCTGCGCGGTGGGTGACTGCCGTGAAAAGGAAAAACTTCGTGCCTACGAAATCAACTGTGTTGTGCTCCGACCATTTCCGTGACAGTGACTATCATCGAAGCTTGGGAACGATGCGGGCACTCGGTATTTCAATTAAATCGGCGCGACTGAAACCCGGAGTCGTTCCGTCAGTGTTCCCACACAACAGAAGCACTTCGCGACCTCCAAGAGCGGCCTTAGCCAAAAGAAAGCGGCGTGAGGTAAGTGTTTTAACGCACGCTTGTGTATTTAGCGGTTCCTTGTTTCTGTGGCTCGCCTACCCGCTTTTACATCATGCATTTCCCAAAACTGAAATGCGGCTGCCACGGCCGGGTCAGGTCACCCTTCATCGAAATCAGCGTGCTAGAAATCGGCACCCTAGGGTCATAACCACTGAGCTATCGCGGCGGGGCAATTTTACGTAACAGCGTATCTCTCGTTCGGTCGAAACGCCGTCGGCGTCGTAGTAGTAGTAGTTGTAGTTGCCGGCACCGCGCGTCGGAAATATAACTTTCGGGTGTCCACCGAGATATGTGAGACAGGCGTCCTTTCCTTTCCATGAATTGTCCAATGGTCAAGCCGTCGCGCCGAACAGGTGATGGCGTTCAGTCGACTCCTTCGTAACGCTGCAACACGCTGTCTCGTCCCACTTTTTAAGCCTAGGCGGCCACCAAATTTTCTTTTTTTTTGGTTTGGAATACGTGCTAGCAGCACTGCAGTAACTGAAAGTTCAGCTGTGCAGCGTAGAATCGGCACCTTTCGTCAGAGTTTTTGATCCACCCTCTTACCATATATCTATTGAAATGTTCATGTTCCAGTACTTTAAATCGCACCACATCAGTGCAATGGGAGTAGTTTTCTGTGTGCTTTACATTCAAGCAATTCAAGCCTGTGCTGTTTAACTGGTATAAATTTGACTTCTTTTGAACATAGTGTTAGAACTTCTTTTGAACATAGTGTCGCATCTTTCAGGATGCAAAAGAGCAGAGTGCACAAAAGGGCATTCCTGTGTAAATTCTGCGAGGCTCCTATTCTTTGGATGCGGTCTAAGACAATGAGGTCATCAATACTGAAGAAAGAAAAACTTTTGTCTGTGGTTTTCATGCATTTTGATGCATGCGTGTCTTTTCATAATAAACCTGCATTTGTGTTGCCCGCATTTCATGCACTTTCAGGTCCTTGAACAGCTGCTCGAAAACCTAGCTCCTCAAGAAGCTGCCGCATCACTACCACCATCCCCAAGCGAAGCACTTGTAGCAGAAAGTGTGGCAGAGGCAGATGATGTTGCAAATAATGTTCCTGACACTACTGACAAAAGCTTCCAAGTTGTGGTGCGGCCACCAACACTCTGCAAAGGATTGCAAGCAAAAGTGAAAGCACCGAAAACATCACGAAAAACGCAGACACAGCCTCAAGGTGTTTCAGTCGGTGGGGTAATCTTGTCATGTTTTTTGTGCATGTCTTCATATCGAGCACATATGGAATGTTCACTTTAATATTTTAGTTGTAGTTGTGAGCTTCAAAATATATTAAAGCGAATGGATTTCTTTTTTATTCTTAAAGAAAATTATGACAATGAGCTCTAAAATATTTAGTTGCATACATGTTCCCTTCTTTTAAGGTGTCCAGGTTGGGAGCTTCCTGGTGGATGCAGCTACCCAAGTGAATTTTATGGTAGAGCCATACGAAGAGGATGACAGCCTTACTGATTGTGAGCCTGAGCCCGAACATCACGACGACTGTAGCCCTGACAGTGACTCCTGGCACGAGTATGTTTTGCTATTCTTACTGGTGCATACCTTTTAGCTTGAGGTACCATTTTATGGAGCTTATGGGATGGCACAAATAATATAAACTCCATGCCACTGCTTCACAAGTTTTCACTATAAGATCCCTGCTTTTTTCTCAGGTGTGACAATTGTGATGGGCACCTATGTTCGCAGCAGCAGTCGGCCATAGGTGATTCTGAGAGAGGAATAGTTTTAGTTCAGAAAAAGCACCTGAAAGCATTGTTTGAAGTTTGCCACACGTGCCTTGCACCTTGCACATGCAGCATTCGCTGCGAAGGAACTCTGATTGAAATACATGCTTGGTGTCCTTCAAGGCACCAACTGTGCTGGAAAAATCAGGATGTTGTGAGACAACAGCCAGTATTAAACTTGCAACTTTGTGCTGCCCTTTTATTTTCAGGCAATAACCCCACTGCATCTTCGAGAATGTTGTCATCAATTGGTGTTGAGGTAGTCACCGACAGAACATTCTTCAACATTCAGAAGATCCATCTTTGGCCTGCAATCGACAGAGTAAGCAATTGTTTTGAAAAAGTTATGCTTATTGAAGATTCCACGGCAAGTGCTCACTGCTTTCGAAAATCTTTTTTTGAAGGTTTGGAGGCAGCATCAAGAGCAGTTGTTGAAGGATGTCAGGGGCAAAGAAGTCGCCCTTGCCGGGGATGGGCGAGCCGATTCACCTGGCTTCAGTGCTAAATTTGGCACATATTCTTTGTTGGACGTCCAAAACAACAAATTGCTCCACTTCGAGCTTGTCCAGGTTTGTTTTCCTTTTACTTTAGCATTCTGGGAAGGCCTCTTAACTCCATACTGCTAAATGCCGTCTGCTGCAGAAATTATGACTACTTTTGTTTCTGCTCTATATTGGCATTTTCTATCATGAGAAAAACAATTATATGTTGTATATTGCAGTCCAATGAAGCAGGAGGCAGTTGCTACATGGAACTAGAAGGCCTCAAACGTGGCCTGCAATTTCTTGAATACCAAGGCATCACTGTGATAGCTCTTGTGACAGACCGACATATTCAGATCAAGGCGCACATGCGAAGAGAAAGACCAGGCATCCAGCACAAGTTTGACGTTTGGCATGTTGCAAAAGGTACTTTGAAGCAGCACATTTTGTTGTGAAAATATCGTCATTTGCAATGTTTTCTGTTCAGTGCGTTTTGTAATAAAATGTGAACACTGATTATTAGCTCTTGCATTATGCCTTTTAGGTGTCTTCAAGAAAGTGACTGCTATATCTAAGAGGCGTGATTGCAAGGACCTGCAGCTTTGGGCTAAGTCCATTCAGAACCATCTATACTGGTCAGCTGCATCCAGCCACGGCCACAGTGACCACACTGTTCCCAAATGGTTATCGCTTCTCAACCACATTAGGGATGTGCATGTGCACAATGATGCACTGTTTCCAGCCTGCATCCATGACAAGCCTGAGTGCCGGATGTGGCTCAAAAAGGGTAAGTAGAGGCCTAGCAGAAAAAAATATAGGAAAATTTAACATGTTGGAAAGCAATGAAACACTCTGCTTGAACACTTTGCTAGAATCCAATGCTGGGAAAGGTGGTAATGCTCATTATGTGCAAAAATACACGAGTCAAAATGAAAACTGTGGGCTCTAACTCTAAATTGTTAACTGTGGGCTCTAACGTCTTTAAATAACTCAATCTATGCAAAAAGACCGTAGTGGAGACCACCTAGACTTCCTTATAGTGAGCTGACATGTCATCAAAAGATAACAAAGTTAGAGCATTTCAACCTTTTCTGAAATGTAATATTTCAGAAATTTATTTTACACCCGCTCTCTCGTTCCGTGTTGCTGTTTGCTCAGATAGTGTAAATGTTCTTAACTCAATTCACTAATCTTTATCTCAAGTCTCTTATTTCTGTCTGAGCAGAAATGGTATTGTTGAACTGATTTATTCTGACCAGTATGTGACTGCCCTGAGTCAAGCAGGATCGTTAACATAAATAGCCCAGCATTTTTCACATAATGTTATGCTTTGCATACGAATGTTTTTCCACTCTTTCTATGCCATCAAACCATGCCATTGTACCACCCTTGCTCTATTGACAAGTTGTTTGCCAAGAGCAGAAAGCCAGGCAGAACCTTTCCAATCTGACTTCGAGTCTTCACTGTTTGATCACTGTGAGCACTGTTTGATCAATGTTAGACTTGTCTGCCCAGTGGGAATTCACCAAGAGTACTCAATTTGCTTACTCAACTTTGATTTGTTTCACTCTCTTTCCCGTTTTTCAGAATCGAAAGCATTTGAAAAGCTAAACAACATAGCTACCTCAAAGGTCCTATTGGCAGACATGCCGAAGCTATCAACTAAACACCAGACGTACGGTCTGGAAACGTTTCATAGCCTTTTATTGCATTTTGCCCCAAAGAACTGCCAGTACTCATACCTTGGTATGAAGGCAAGGTAAATCTCAACATCTCAAGTCGGTTTAATTTACTTGTGTATTTACATATACCCATGTAAACACACTGATGTGAAGGCATGCACGACAGTGGATAAGAAAATATATTTTGGCTACGCATGAGGCCAGCAGCAGTTCCATCACTGTGAGCAATAGAGACACCACATGATTCCTTAGCCATTTGGTTAGCCAAGCGCCGTACGTAAACAGTGTTTAGGCAGCCAGGTTTTTAGAAATATATGACCGCTTGCATTTCAGAATGACAGCGCCATATTTTGTTTTTGTTGCAAGACTAGAACCATACTTTTAAATGCTCCAGAATGGACTGTGTGTGCTTGCAAAAAGGTCGATGTACTTCGAACCACGTGTGAGCATACTGAAATACTGTATCATGCTACGGAAAAAGAAGAAAGAATATTTGATCCAATGAAAAAAAAGTAGCTGCATTCTGAAGTAAGCATTAACCAAAATTTCTCACATTTTTGAAAAATAACCAAAAGGTCAACATCCTTATTATAATTAGTGTTTCTCAAACAACAAATCACCAGTGGTGGCAACTAGTTATACACAAGAATTCCTACTCTACACATATTCATAGTTTGCTACACTGTACTAATATGGTTACCTTATGGGGCGACAGTGTACAGACCGTAATATATGACCTGCGCAAGAGACAAGCAATGTTACATGTAATGACTTACTGTACTCTTGATCACTGAGCATTGTTTAAGAACCCAGTTGGCCGTCATGCATTACAATGAAAACTGTGCACGAAGCCAAGCCTGCCGACTGAACGGTGCAGCCCGTTGGAACTTGAAATACCCAAAGGCCACAGGAGGAAAAGCAACTGCTTGCCCTGTAAAGGAACAAACAACATATGGTACGTGCAAATGGTTTTACTTGTTATCAAAGCAGCATTGCTTCATGTCATTCTCAAATTTCTTTTTAGGGTACGCACAGACACTTCTGAACATGGTCATGGTAGAGGCAAGCAGGGCATCAGAGGCCAAGAAGACTGCACTCATGCAGACCCCACCACCGCTGAGCAGTCAGTTTTCAAGGGTACCAAAGGAATAAGCTGTAAAGCAAAGGAAAACACGATTCAATAAGTAATGTAGGCTCCTCCTTTGTTGAGAGCAGGAAATCAGTCCGCCTATCAGTGCGTATTGTCTTCAGAGTCCTGGCTCTCGCGTGCAAGATCCATATGAATGCTGTCGTCAACAAGCATGAAGAATCAGAGCGTGTGAGGAAGGCATAAAGTAGGCGCACTCTAGCAGCCAAGCCATTCGAATGTTACAATAAACTCCATGTGTGTTCCAACCAACGCCTCTCAGAATGCTGCCTTCAGCCGCAACACTGAGTTAGCACTCGGCAATAAAAAAAGATTTCCGTGTGCCGCACGTTCCTCTGCTGAGCTTCCAGCAAATATTACGCTGAACTTCAGTGTTTGCGTCCTTATGTTGCTGTTTTCATTTATTTACCTGTGGAAAATAGATTTTTTAAAGCAACTTTATGTATGTGTTGCAAAATAAATATCAAGGAAATCCTGTTTTTTTTCTTTGGAGCTGCATTTCTACTGTACAATCGGCTTTCAGAGTTTAGACGGTGCATATTGACATATTTGCCTATTTATATTAATTACATTGAAAGCAAAAATGTGTAAGCTGTTTGTGCAAGATAAGAGTATTAGTCCACATGTCGTTAATAGAATGAGACACGGACAACTTGCTGAAAAAAAAGCCGTGCACATCTTGCAAAGTGCAACTGACAAAAATTTCGAGTTTCTACAGTTGACGTTGTTGCATGACGTTTATGCAATAAGTAAAGCTGTAATGTAATGAATTCCAACTGAAAGAAAACAACTTTCAATACATGCTTGTGCCAAAACTCGAGATGTTTAAAGTAGTAAATGAGCCACCGATGCATACTGTGCAGCAATCGTCGTTTGTGCGTAACCATGTTTCTGCACTTACCTAAATGGAATCCCAGAAATGCTTGAAGCCTGTATATATAACATTTTTAGCCGGATACTTCTTTCGAACTGCGCTCAGCACACAGCTTATCAGAATCCGTCGGTTGTTCTCCCCCAGCCTCTTCCACGTTAACCAGACAAACTGACGGTACGCAGCATACCGAAACGGCCTGTAAAAAATATGTTATTGCATCAATAGTTATCTTTTCGTTGTATTATTTTCTTACCTGTTCGTGAAATTTTTGCCTTTTCCAGCTGGTTCGCATCCATGCTGAGCTAAACTCACTTCCAGCACTGCCTTACTGAGGCACACAGTCTTGAACTCTTTTGAGCTCGTTACGCACTGTGTGCCTTTTTGCTTCTTCCCGATTTCTTGCACTTCCTGGCGGCATAAACAATCCTTTTCATCCATCATCAGCGCGCAGCACATGCAGCTGCACCTAAATGAAAAAAAAAACGATTATATCAACCTAGTATACCAGAGCAATCTAAACATTTGCATTCATGAACGCTTGTTAATGGCTGACGATCGACAATAGCGTCAGAATTCATGCAAATGTTTTTCGAGTTAGAACGGCAAAGTCGCCGAGTCTCGGTACGCATATATCTGCCACAAGTAATTGTACTGGTTACCTCGATGCGCAACTGGAGCAAATATATTTCGCAGTGCACACTATAGTTTTGATGAGCAGCACTGCGAGCTCCGAAACGCAGCCATAATTATTGTTCAAAAGCGTGTTCAGCATGCGAAAAAAATGTACAGGGTTAAGTGCAGAAGTTTTGTGGTTGAACCGTAGCACGAACATACGGCAGAAGGAATAGCGCAGTCTGGAGCTTCCTCCGTCGTCTCGTCCCTTCGCTGTGCAGTACAGCAGTGAACCCACTCGAACTCATCCAGTTTGGCATTACTTTGTAGTTCTAAAAGGCCTTCGGGTGTAATTAGACACGTCACTATAAATAAATGATCACACAAACGCTTTACCTCGTGTGACTCGTGTAAGCATGCCGGCGATATGATTTCGATCATGTTTCCACGTGTTACAAGTTGTGGTCCACGGCTTTTATGCAGCAGCGGGTACACAGCGTTTTGACGCGATTTGCTTTTTATTGCCACTTACACACACACCTACGCAAACGCTATGTACGCACATGCACCTACTCAAACGCTATGTACGCACGTACGCAAAACATACGTACCAGTTGAGATTTCCAACACGGGAAAATGTTGCGACCTCATTTTCGCTGTCGGCGCACTCCGCGGCGTCGTCGGTTCCGCCGTTTTCTGGACATGCTGATGGCTCGAACATGTATGGTGAGACACCAAACTGTTCAACGCATGTTGAATCACCCATAATTTGCAAAACAGTTCTCAAGCCAGGTAAAGCAACGCGCTACGCAGCAACACAGTCGGTGCTGGCCGGAGATCCCCGTAAATGACGTCACGACGATCCCGGCCAATCGCGGGCATTCGCGGCGTTCGCTCGGCGCCCTGAGGCGCTGGTGCCTGTTTTCTTCCAAAAATCACCTTTTTGCGTTTCTTTCCGCCCTTTTTGAATGAGATATTCGGTTTCAGTGGACTAAAAAATATAAAATGCCGCATGGAACTCAATTTTTTCGAAAAGTGCTTCAGCTTCCCTTTAATAATAGTAGACTGCTGTCAGTGTTGGAATATAAATATCTTGATGTATACTTAACCGGTGAATTTTTAAATTTTGTTACTGCCAAAGCCTGCCGCGTTTTGGGCTTCCTGCGACGTAACGCAAAACTTTTTCCTTTAAAGACAAAAGAACAACTATATAATACAAATGTTAGAAGCATACTTGAATACGCTTGCACAGTCTGGGATCCGAAATTCTTGCTTCACAAAACCAGAAAGAGTTCAGAATTTGGCCGTTCGTTTTGTTTTAATAACTATGGACGATATTTCAGTGTAACGAGCGCTAAAAAAGCTTTGGGTTGGGACACACTTCAACAACGTTGCAAAGTTCTGCATTTAAATTTGTTTCATAATATATTTCATTCAAGAACTGGAATTGACAGAAAAAAATATATAGCCAACGCTGATTATGTGTCTTTACGGATAGATCATTCACTTAAAGTTAAAGAATACAGATGCCGGACTAACCTTTTTAAAATATCATTTTTCCCCAAAACAATTTCGGAATAGAACAAGCTGCCCGAGGAAGTAGTGTCCGTACTAACAAATGATTCATTTTCTTCCATGCTGTGACAGTTTCTTTATTTTTTATGTATAATAATTCCGCGTTCTTTCTATCTGAATGTTATCTTTTTTTGTAACCACCTGCACGCGGTGGTATTTGTGCAGTTTTTCTTTTTAAACCCCCCGCTGTACTGCCAGACAATGGTGCTGTGGGTATGAAGATAAATAAACAAATGAATAAAGAAAAATGTAAAGTGGAGCGAAAAGCCGCGCGATTTATCTAAAACCAGTACAGACGCACAGATTCAACTACTGAACTTTTGCATCGCGCCGGGCTTCAGCCTTTACCTATCCGATCGAAATTGCACCGCTTGAAATTCCTATACTTATTCCTGCACAAATCATTTAAGCTTAACTCTGAAGGATTCGTAAATATAAGCCACTCCAGAATCACCGGCCACAAACAGCCTCTCACACTAGAGGAATTTTTTGTTGCAATAACACCTTTTACTTTTACTTTTTTCCGCGAGAAGTGCGCGAATGAAATGCACTGGACGCTTCAATTGTAATGCAGCCGACAGTCCTCAAATTTTTGGAGCTTGCCGAGCGGAGTATATTGCCACAAAACTGACTAAAAATTGTTAAAATGTGTGTGATATATACTTTGCATTGTATAACTGATGACCTCGAATTTTTTGTTCTTGTCTTTGTTTTAACTAGACCCATCCTTTTTATTTTATAACTGCTTACTGTTCTATAACTGTTTTATCTGGAAGTTGTGTATTTTTTAAAGTGCGCCCACCCTTGTAAAAACCCCGGTTGGGGTTGACGGTATATCGAAAAAAGAAAGTGCGCTTCATTCTGGAAGACGGCGCACAGGTCTGGTTCGAGATTGGGCATTGCAGTCTCGCGTTCCGCTGCACAACAAAAACGTCGCCATGCATGCGCGTCGAGGACATACGAGATACATGGCACGCCTCTTCAGACATGCTCATCCAACAGTGGCGCAAGAAATAAAGCTGTGCTTTTCGTGCGTGGTGTCAAAGAGCAGCTTTTTGCAGAACCTGGGCGAGGGCCGCCAAAGTTTTTCGTGGAATTGCTGAAGGAGGCGAGTACTATGGAGCAAATACTTCAGTAGAGGGCCGGCATGTATCGACTGTTGCATCGATCAGAGAAAAAAAATTCCCTCCGCTGACCGCCCGCTTGCTCGGGCGCATATTTCGCACAAAGGTGTCATTTTTCGGTCAGTTTTATTTTCTACTACCCTGAGTGGGGCACTTTTGAATCTATCAGAATTTAGAAAAAAAATCTCCATCGCCTGCAGTGACAGCTAACCAAACCAGCAAGCTTCACAGCGGTGGTACGGGTATCGCCATCTGCTTCCACCGGAGGAACTATTGCTGTGTCGTTAGCTACCGTTGAGGCTGCTCAGAAACGCAATGGGTAGAAAGCGGTTGCGCGGTTCGTTTCAAAGTGCTTTCTCGACTTCTGTGTTAAAATTTGGCGCAGAAAAAAGAATGGTGGGGTTTTAACGTAGTTAAACGGAGTAGATGGGCCAAAGCATGTGTTTAGCCTTTTTGGCTCATGGTTTTGCTTTGCTTGGTCGTCGGCACGTGTGGCGACGATATTAAACTAAGGTTAAGCTCTGATCGAGGCTAAGCTAATCTGATCTGTTCACGCCGGAGATGGAAGTTGATGACGACCACGATGTGCATTGCACAGAGCGAGAGTGTTAACTGGAGAAGGCTGTGCAGTGCTTTGCTCAAACAACTGTCCCTCATGGTCATGTCGGCTGTAACTTGTTTCTAGCAACAAAAATATTATGTATTGCCAGGATTTCTGTTCATCACTTCCATAAAGTTTGCAACTTTTGTTTGGGGTTCTTCCATGGAGCCCATACGTAGTTGTTAGTTTTTCTGGCCTGTCATCGTGGGGCTAGGTTTTGTCAATCTTTATGTGCGGCAGACTATTACCGCGCTCTATGTTTCTTTTTTTTCGGAACACTTTCCACCCGATGCTTAGACCATATTTGCGGAAAAATTTAGTTAATGCTTTTTCCACACTGACTGCGTCCTCAAACTTCTCTAACCGTTGTTGTTTTGGGGGTTTATGCACGAGGTATATTTTTCTGTGCGTTTTCTGGCAGTCCGTTTTCAACGAAATTCTTATCTTCATGGTCGCGAAAACGTTCGTACAAACACTTGATTTTGATTCAGTTAAACTTTCGAACTTCGGATGGCCGGATTTGAGCTCGCTGGATGCTAGTCGCGAGCGACGAACGACGATGGCACGTTTGCCGGAGTACGAAGAGAACTTCGGGTCTTCGACCGCTCGTCCGGTGGCACGTTGCTGGTTGCGGCAGCCACTCAAACTTCTTAACAAACAAAACTGATTTATGAAGGACAGGACCGCAATACAAGGCAGTATGAGTAGAAAGCAGTCTAAAAGCGGCCGAGACTGAGACTGCGCGCTTCCCAACTTCTTTGTTTTCAGCTGGTTTTAAGCCATTAGAAAGTTGGGCGGATCTTTTCTATATCTGGTCTCGCCCAATTTCGACCAATAGCAGTGCAATGGCACCATATATACAAGTGGGCGGAGCCAGGGCTCGCCAGAGCCCGACTCAGTGGACCCCGCACCTCCTGGAACATCCAAGGCGCGCGGTTTCGCTTATACATCTCCCTATACATCTGCAACCCGTCGAGGCGCCCCCGCATCGGCTTTAGCCTCTGTTGCTAGTAAACAGAAACCCATCGCTTAGATGGACAGTCGGCTTGTTTGAGAAGTCGTCGACTGACGCCCCCAGTTGAGACCTCGTCCCTCATTGAAAAAAAACGGTCGTCGTCCCTTTGCGACCCTGACGATGCCTTGGACAGCGTCCGAAGCGTGCAAAACGCTGCCATTGTTATAACCCCTCTCGACTCCTCGCGAAGATGGCAGCAAACGAGCCACCGGCGCCGTAGACTTCTAACTTAACAGATGATTTTCTCTCCTCCTATTTTTCGTTCATTGTGCTCTGGATCGGCAGGACATGATGTCCTTACGCGGGTGCGAAAAATGTTACTTTCACCTTGCACTAAGAAGTCATTCTACAAGCTACATACGGAAACACTGGTCGTGAAGACTTGGCTTCAGAAAAACGGCATTTTTGTGTCATCTATGAACTGCCGCCACTGTTATGATCCTGCAACAGTCAAATATTGCTTCATCTATTGTAGGGACGCAATTCTGTTCTGGGATGTCTTGCAACTGACCTTGAAAAAGCGAATTTATTTCACTTCTCATACAATACGATAACTCAACGGAGTGCAATATGTTGACGAACCTCCTGATATGTTTTTCCTGATTGGGCTACACAGCTCAAGGAAAACTAGAAAAATCAATTGGCACTTTGAGTCAGTTGTTCCGGCGAAATCTCATTTCTGCCAAATACTCTGTTCAAATGAAAGAAGTGTGTTAGCAGGCTGACTTTAAACCGGAGTGGCACTCCCACTTAGTGATGTGCTCAGCCTTAAGGGTGCTGTACGATCACTTTTTTTTCCGCATGCGCAGGCGTCGTTGCTTGATTGATTTATGGGGTTTAATGTCCCAAAGCAACTCAGGCTATGAGAGATGCCGTAGTGAAGGGCTCCGGAAATTTCGACCACCTGGGGTTCTTTAACGTGCACGGACATCGCACAGTACACGGGCCTCTAGAATTTCACCTCCATCGAAATTCGACCGCCGCGGCCAGGATCGAACCCGCGTCTTTTGGACCCGCAGCCGAGCGCCGTAACCACACAGCCACCGCGGCGGCGGCGTCGTTGCGGCCATGCGCACGGGTGCGTGAGGGCGCGTTGCGGATGAGGTACTGTACGATCAAGTTTGCTGCATGCTACCCAGCGGACGACTCCGGCGTTCTGATTGGCTCGCTCATCAGTGCCGCTCGTGCGGCAGCACAGGCATGAGCCGTAGCAAAATACGAACATATCTTGCTGTACGAATATACACACATTGATATTGTGGCTCACCCGAGTCATGTTTAGCTGTGATATTTATCGTAGCAGATGAAACCCCGATCGGCTGTGATAGCCGTGTACCTCGGCGCGGCCAATTCTGACGTCCGCGAACGAAGTCGCAACACTCTTTGCAACACCGCAGGCGAGGTTCTAAACCAACGTCGGGGTAAACGAATAATGTTTGCGCTCTTTCCACTTCAGAAAGTGAAAAAAGGCATCACACCGCGATCGTGACAAAACTCGTTCGACCGCCAGTCGGCTAGACTCTGCTGACGACCACCTATATATGCACCGTTCTAGAACTACGATTTAACATTTTCGCCTCCTAATATTTGAAGAGTGCCCCTTTTCAAAGTGAGGCTATACCCTAACATGCGATAACGATTTCTGAACGACGACGCGATTCGTATCGCGAATTCTCGGAGCCAAGGATGCAAGACCAGAACAAGATATATATGTTACCAGTGCAGTCATATTCTATTGTTTGTAATTATAACAAGAAAATTCACATAGCTGAGATCACGCACAGGATAAATCATCAGTTATTCAAACTAGCGATCTGCAGTCTTTTTACATATATTTTAATAGCCTTTAATTTGTAGCTTTTTTATTATTCCATGAAAACTTTAGTTATCTCTAAACGTTGGTTGCTACTGTAAAGTACACAGGCCTCCTTGCTGTCTCCACGCCTAAATGTTATTGCAAAAGACGCTTATCTATTCATCGATATCATAAGTGTGTGTCCTAATTGTGCATGTATTAAAAATTGCATATTTTAGCACACTACTGTCGAATACGAACCCAAATACATGAGAAAATTATGACATTCCTAGTAATTTCGAATATGTAATATGAGTTGTAAATGCAGCATTTTTGCATTTCACAGAAGAGTTACAATGCAACAGTACTGCTTTTTCTCTGTAGTGTTATTCAATCCGTTAGAAAACCCCAAATTTAAATTGCACAGTGTGGTGACCAATAAAGGGGCCAAGCCATCTGTCACTGCCCTGAAATGCAAAGCTTTACTTTTTGCACAGTGACACCGGGCGACCAGTTTTATTTTAGCAGTCATTCCTTAGATCATAACGGATGAGAACTGCACAAGCTAGAATGCAGCAGTGCAAACAAGTCTGGAGAGTTGTACTCACAGCTAGTCAATGGTGACACATGCAGAAACAAGCTGGCATGTTGTCAGTACAACTCCGAAAAATTCTGAAAGTTCCCATGTTAATGAAAACAAAGTTGTTGCTTAGTATTTATCTAAAGGCCATACATGCCTTTTACCTTCAATGTAAACATAACATGATGTGGGAGTTGGTAAACTGGCTTACATCTTGATGGCTCTTGGTTGAGGTTGGGAAAGAATACTTCAAATATTTAGGGGAACAGGATGCACAGACCATGCATAGTGGCTATCTCAAGCAGAATTTCTAGAAATATATTCGCAAGGTGAAAGCTGTGTTGTTGCAGAATACAATGAAATAAAAAATGCATATAAGTGTGTGTAGGGCATACATGCATATATCCTCATACAGCTTCACAGAAATGTTTAGGACTTTTTCTGAGCAGAAAAAATATAAAGGACCGTAACACTAATTCTGGTTCCCAAAACAGCAGATAAAAGTGAGCATTGTCTGCACCACTTGTCATGTATAAAATTTTGGAATGTGCTAGCGGTTGTTATTAGCATTATCTTCTGCAATGCAAAGCTTACTTCATTGCCAGTTTGGTTTTAAAACTGCCAAAGTTCTCTTTAGACATAACTTATATTAAAATGATTTATTTTTTAACCTAACTGCTTGAATATCTTCGCCTGGGCTATGCCTAATTCTCGGCTTCATACAGGGAGTTTATCAGAATTTAAACAGTCCTAGAAGGGCTGCATGTATTAGGCAAACAAATTTCTTGTGTTGTGGCCTACTTTATCAAAATAAAGCACCAAATGATAATCCCCCTCAGAGCCTTATATGAAAACTCGTGTTACTAATGTAAAAAAAAACAGCAACTCTATAAATTAATATTGAGTACAGGTTTGTGCCTTTCCATGCGTTTCACTGCCGTCAATGTAAAAAATCACCTTCGCACACAAATTTCACAGCAGCTGTAAAATGACTGCATTCATGACGACGAACTGTATCTGAAATTTAGCTTTATTATAGAGGAAAAGGAGGCACCTTTTATAAACGCTGTAAATGCTGGCCCCATAAAATACCTGGCTGGCCATTTCAGATGAGGATAAGGATAAAATGACACACGCACATAACAGTCACATGCGTAAACATACGCACCTAGCATTTTAACCACATCGCATTATGGAAGTCTCTGTGTTGTTTCGCTTGAAACAGGGTAAGATAAAAACACAAATGAAATACTGACACATATCGGCTCGTAATGGAGACGGGTATGGCTGACAGTAAAAACTATTAATGCAGTCCAATTAACATTGCCAATAAGGCCATTCCCGAGCACAGAGACGATTGTTCAGGAGTGCTTGAATGTTGATATTGTTAGTGGGATGGCAGGCCATATAGCAATCAATGAAAACTAGTTAGATGAAACAGTGAAAAGAAGCGAGGCAGCAATGTGGGCTAGTTGGCTGTACATTTGATGGGAATAAGCGCGCACTAACAACTAAAATTTATTCTGCTAAGAGGGCACATAAATACATTTCATGCACATGCTCAAAACAATCAATTCATTGCCACCGGCTGTGTCGCATGCTCCTTCGTTTCTTGATTAGTTCTAACTCCGCACTTGATAACAACACCGAGGGTTTGCTTGCGCACTCGTCTTCACCGGCCTCCCATATTTCAAAGGCTTTTTTTATTTTCTTGTCCCTTGCACGAGCTAAAATTGTAGTCCGTTCAAAGTAAGATGAACATTTCTGATTTGCACAATGGGATGCTTGTCCTGTGTCCGTCGTTTCAGTTGCCTGTTTTTCTCCGTGTGTACTGCGTTATTCCCATCCTGTGAAAGGAAGGTCATTATTGAATGTTAGAAAAGGAGAAGGGCCAAGTACAATACCCTTGAGGCTGCCCGAGATTCCAAAAACAAGAAAGGCAGGATGACCAAGAGTTAGCATGGGCCAACTGCTGTTAACTGGGTAGGATCACTTAAATCCCACTCAGAACAGTACGATGCAAGACATTATTTTTAAATGATTTTATCACATGTTTTCTCAAAGAGACTAAGGAGCAATTCGCATGTCATGTAGAACGAAAAGTTAGCTATCACAGGAATTCTTTTCAAAAAGCGTACCGACCTGGAAGGGACAGTTTAATGGGCCACAAGAATTTAGCAGTGTGAGAGTATATAGCGTTTTTCACGATTAAGAACCCATGCTAGTCATAGAAACGGTGCAATGATTTGGTGCTTGTGACATTCTCAGAACTCCAAATTTACTACATTCTGCTGTACGTAGCCATGCCTCGTTAATACCCACCCTGTGATACGATGGCTTGTATTATGGACAGTTTCTCTGGGGATTAAACTTTACCAAGGCATGCTTGCCTTAACATGAAAACTTGCTCTTCGGACAAATGACAGGGTTTAAATGCACAAAGCCAATTGGGACCCGCATACTTTTGTTGTGTAACTTGGACTGCAATTCCAACGTCTGGACTGCGGTAACAAGCAACTATAACATAGCGCAAGGACTGTTAGAAGTTTTTGGCGACAAATACAGATTGAATAATATGGCTGTTGCACCATGAAATTGCCCTCATACTACTTGCAGCATAGCGTGCTGTTTTTGTTAAACATTGAACTGCCAGGCACGCCTAATCTCTCCGCTTGCACTTTCTGACTGACAAAACACTTTTATTCTGGTGTCAAAATCATTGGTACTGAAAGGCTCCGCGACTCATTTCTTGGCGCACTTTATTCACTGCACAAATTAACTAATCAAGCCGCTCACTGCCTGTATAACCTTTTCAGTTATAATCTAACAGATGTCTACTTGCAACGAAATTTAATGTTTTTTTAACAGAGCACACGGCAAGAAGAAAAAAACCACTCGAGTTAAATCATGTCGGGCACGAGGAAACTTGGCACAGGTCCAAAGCAGGGAATCTGCAAATACAATCCAAGCAGTAAGAAAATGAGTTGAAATTAAACGCGATCTCAACCTCAACAGGTCGATGGCTGCACCGGCATTGTAGGACTTTCAGAAACGGCTCAACGTCAGCATTGCAGGACCAATTACAGTACAATAGCCCATAGCACATTTGGAAAAATCAAAATATACTTTGTTACGTGGTTTTGGCAATATACACAAACATGGCTCGGTCACAGCCATACGACAAATGTTAACAGTTGTGTGTCCACAGAAACCTACAGCTGAGCATTATGGATGGCGCGAACAAGCATCTACATTCAAGCAAACAAATTTAGAAATGCAGCAAATGCAAAGAAGGCGAAGGAAATCTAGGAAGCATTCTACTTCTCTAATACATTCTCAGTAGCCCACCATCTTCTTCATCCAGCAGGCAAATAATGTTCATTGCAGGCAGTCGCGGGTATATGAACACAGCAGATGCATGTGCATTGATGACATGTGCTTCTAAAGGATTCGAGAATGTTTCACATAAGCTTGTGCTGCTTACCTAGGAAGCACTAGTTAACAACTGTTCGACATCAATAAAGCCGAGTTGTTGAGCACCTCGGCGACAGCAGTCTAGTGAAAACAACAATGAACATGGGATCAGGTGCTGATTCAAAGAGTATAGCTTCTATCCCGATTGTCATGCCTCACGGATCACTTCGAGATCGCTGAATTTTACCAATAGCCATGGCAACAACGATAATGGACTTAATACTGGAAGCATTTGTCAAAAATCTACCTTCACTCCACGCTGCCAAGCAAAAAATAAATTGTAATCACAGCAGTTTACTGAAAATGCTTTCAATTTCTAATCACGG
The DNA here is from genome assembly GCF_052857255.1 of Amblyomma americanum. Lineage (NCBI taxonomy): Eukaryota > Metazoa > Arthropoda > Arachnida > Ixodida > Ixodidae > Amblyomma > Amblyomma americanum. The sequence goes on along the minus strand of NC_135497.1, from coordinate 304,971,320 downwards.
TTCGCTTTAAGGAAACCTCTGTGTACAGTTCTGATCCGGAACCAAAGTGCTCATATTAATAAGGCACAATTGTATATGGGTTGACTACTTTCAGAAGCGGAAGCATCTGCTGTGGTCTTTTTCTCTTTTGGTATCATATAAAATGAAATGCTCATAAACAAGAGCTGCACTAGTGAGCCCATATTAGAGATTCCTGCATTGTGAAACACCGGTGAATTAGTTTCGACAATGGTTTTTGTTCGTACATAAGTGTTCCTGATCTGGTGATAACATGTTACAACCCAAGCCTTACACTACTGCTTTGGCTCAGACCATGATCACATGCAGGGAAAGCTGGATTCATTCAATTTGTTACGGAAATATTTATCGCAGATATGGGCCCACACAGCCGGCAGGGAATAAAAAAAAGCTCCAGATGTGAGGGCTGCCATACCCACTGATGTTACCTCAAAGATTTCACGGTGCCGCCGGCATACCATCGTAATGCGGCCACTCACAGTCGCAAATTGCAATTTATGGAGCACAAAGCCGTAGAATACTGGCAGCGCTTCTGTAGTCCCGGCAGAAAACAGCTCAACAGCCGTGCAGCCGAGGTCGTTTCGCATACGCAAATCACAAGTTTCAGAGTGGTCTCGTCGCACTCACGGCGGTTGTCTAACAAAACACACATGAACTACGATCGATATCGGTGATGGCTACGCCGAAGCACAACGACTTGTGCTCGCGATCACTGCAACCCCTGCAACGAAGCACCTGCGACTGCCTGCCATGAACGTTATTTGCCTGCTGGATGAAGAAGATGGTGGGCATATGAGAATGTATTAGAGATGTAGAACGCTTCCTAGATTTCCTTCGACTTCTTTGCATTTGCTGCATTTCTAAATTTGTTTGCCTGGATGTAGATGCTTGTTTGCACTACCGATATCGGTGATGGCTACGCCGAAGCAAAACGACTTGCGCTCGCGATCACTGCAACCGCTGCAACGAATTCGACTCGCTGCTAAGTACGAAGCTCTTTTCGTCACGTCGCACTTACGGCAGTTCCAAAACTCAGTACACATGCGTGCACCCGAACCAGGATACACAGCCCTAAGTTCATTTCAGCATTCGGAAAAAGAAATGTCCCTAGTAAGCTTTTCAAACGTAATTAATATTGCAGGCGATACCACTGATTGAAGCAAAAGCACTCGTTTCGACCTGCAAGTACTTTCACAACACTGACACTCATCACTGCGCTGTGAAGCTTGCTCCATGCACAAGAAATTCACCCTGTGGAGCTGCTTGTCGCTGCTGTTAGCGAAGATCGTCACGCGAATAAATAACACTTAAAATTATCACAAACGGCTCCAAATAAACACATCGCGAAAACCGGCACTGTGACGTCTGGCGTAGACAGCGTGGGTTTCTAGGCCGCTCGGTCAACTCAGTGTAGACGACGACAAAACAACTTAGGAGAAACTGCCGCTTGCCGCTGTTGCAAACGGTGAAGCTCGAAGTCGCTGTCGACACAGTAATAGTCACATGCGGCCAATATTATGTGTTTCTCGGCACAGCTAACGCCTACTAGGCCTGGTTTCTCCGCTTCGTTGGCGGCCATCTTGCTGAGGAGGCGCGGCCTGGCACTACTGCACTGGCACGTCACGGGACAGCAGCCAATAGCGCGATGTGACCATCCGCTCGTGCGGAAAAAAGCTGAAGTTGAACCAGCTTGTGCACACAGGCGGATGAGTTCAAGCGCTCTATTGTTCGGCCCTTGCACAGCCCTTGCGCACAGTCGCAACGACGCGTGCGCATGCGGAAAAGTGGTCGTACAGAACACTTTACCTCCCGTCTAGTGCTCTACTGCGCTGTCTTTTGAGATGTCTTTCGGGGCGTTTACCGAAAGCTTTGCAAGTAGTTCGTGTAAATAGAACATAATTTCAATGCAATAAATACCATGTTTAAAAAATGCAGCGATTGCATAGTGCTCTAGAGCAGTTTCCAACGAAGCTGATCTGTTCGCGCCGCCGCCTCAAGGCCTCAGCGGTGATCCGCTTTCGTAGCTTTGGTCGTGAAGTAGAGCTTTCGCTATAAATATGTATGCGCGCGACTGCCCCCTTCCACGCACCTTGCATTCCTTCCATATGTTTCTCCGCAGCCTCTCTGGTCGGCAGAGTCCTCATTCGGCCATCCGGCAAGTGATGGCGCTACCGGCATCATTGCTCCTGAAGCTCGCTGTTTTGGTTCGTGGTCACCGCATACGAAGGAAGATTTGCGGATAATTTTGACCGAATCAGGCAAGTACTCCATCCAAACATAATATAAACCAAAACTGACCTCCAAATGCCACTACTCCACGAAATTTTAGCCTTAAGAAGCGGGCGGTTAGGCTGATATAATTTTTTTTATTTTCTCTGATCAACGAAACAGCCGGTATATACGATCAGCACACTCATACATACTTCGATTTCTGACGTGCTCTTGTGTGTCGGAAACGGCGCAACCCGGCTAAAAGAACTCATTCGTTCCGTGGTTCGTGATGAGCTCCAGAAGTAGTACGGCGCGCTCAGGACGATAGTCGGTTCGATTACAAGCTACGCTTTTTCGTGCAACGAGAATAGTGCGAGGAGACACACTCTAAATAAAGTGTAAGAAAGGGGTAAGGAAAAGGTAACTTCGAATTTTACCCCTTCTCGGCAAGCATGGAATAATTTGCACACTTGAAATACCTGCTGCGAGACGTTTAGTCTCTTTCGTGAAAGGTTCACATTTTATATTCTTTCTGTCAGTGTTTAGAACTGTGTTTCGTTTTTTATGCCAAATATTGCGGACAAAATGCTCTCCGGGATTTGTCCTAGAGGGTACTTTGTGTTCGGTGACTGAAATGTTGGAGGCCAAAGGAATACTTCGGCATTGTTTACACTTGCACAATATCTCCATGCTACCGGGTTTTTTACTGAAAAACACACAGTTTTATTTTCTCAGGAAGTAAACTCGGAACTGCGGCAGTTCTAGTTGATCAAAAAGACATCTTATTTCTATGGTGAGGTTAGAGCAAGATGTCTTATAAAAAGAAAAAGCTCTTTATGGAAGCTTTGCTGTTTACATCCTCACACAGTTGCTGATCATAACTTGCACGGATAAAGCTTTTTGTATTTCTTCATTTCTGAAATACGAGGTGGCACATTATTTTACTTACAGCTTTAAGATGGTGCCGTGACCAACGTTGTTTGTAAAGCACGTCGGATGAGGGCCGTTGCATGAACGTGTCCTGGAAGCAAGTTGTACTTAAGCGGTGAGCACCCTCAGCGATGTAAAGCTGGACCCTCGCGGCAGTACGCGGGACGCGTTTATAATCCCAAGTAGCGCGCGCGCGCGGCACGGCGACGTCACATTGGCCACAGCGACACCCTCTAGACTCCAACGGCGCTTGACCGCCAACGCGTCCGGCGGCTTCGGCGCACCCCGACCACACCAGCGGCAACTAAAAGCATGTATCGATTCTGCTCCGAGCGCGTCAGCCTCCGCCGGCCCGGCCAGACCGGTTCCGCCTCTCGTCGGGCCGGCGTTTTCCCCGTTTTCCAAAAATTGATGGGAACCATCTTGAGTTCAGATTTGCACAGATTAAGGTGAATATCCGTCTCCATTTCTGAAAAGATTAAAATGGTGGGCGATTGACTCATCTCTCTTCACGCTAAGCCCGGTTATGGGTAGAGCAGGAAGTGAAAACTAGTGTGTGAAAGAGGGTGTTTGTCGGAAAGCAACTTCTTGTAAGCCAGTTTTTCTGGAAATTTGAAAGTTGGAACCGATAATTCTCCTTCACAAACAGCCATTTAATTTCCTGCTCTGCCAACAGAGGGAAGGTGAGTAAATTGCCTTCCACTTTGTTTTTTTATGAAAGAACAGAGAGTGATGCTCCTTAATCTCAGTGAACCTAACGCCCCACAGGTTACCACCAACTTTCGAGATCGAGTGTAAAGGGCAGCTGCCGAAGGGTACTAAGGTGCACCACTGTACTTGTCTCGACCTGTTCCTCGCGTTCGCAGTCATGCTCTGCGCACAAAAGGAGAGAGAGCGAGTATTTATTGTGGATAAGCTAGAGGCCAGTGCTGGTACAGGAGGCGAACAGGAGGACGAGCAGTGTCAGTAGAAAATTTGGATTCACTGAAACTTTTCGCTATTCATTGTGTCCTTTCAACAACTTCTCTCTTCCTTTTCGAACAAGAACGCGGAAATGTGAACAAGGGTTTTCGTTCGAAAAATATGTGCTATATTGCAGAGGGTGCTACTATTCTCCAAGTGGTCAACTGACCACTTGCGGATACCAGTAAGTCATCTTTTCCGGAAAGCTTGTTTTTCAACTAAAAGATCTCGAACCCAAACGACCCTTCAGATTCTTCTTGAGAACTTGAGAAAGAAAACTCGGAATAGACGCGCGCGCTGTCTGCAGCAGGGGCTAGGCAAGATGAGGATGGGGCCCTCTTCGCCGTTCCGTGGTTTGAGGGTTGTTCATTGTTCGGGCTACCGGTGCAAAGGGGTGAATGGAGAAAGTTAGAGCGTCGAAAGTTAAAGCACAGGTGCGATCAATTTTAGCGGCAGCTACAAAAAGCATCCAAGCCAGCAATATGGGGTACGTAGAAACGTGTATAGCAAGAAGGAAAAGAAAAAGAAGGGCTTTAGAAGGAGAGAAAAATCATGAATGAGATGTGCACCCTTCCATGCTTCTGAAAAATACCTCTCCTATTGCTGACTTGCTGACTTATAATGCCCTTAGTATGCAGCCCTTTTGGAATGTGCTGCTTTTATGGACGCTCCTCTATCGATATTTTCACACTGCGCTCCTCTCTGGGGAGTATGGACGAGTTGGTACCTGCTTAGTGGCTTTGTCCTGTGTATCGCTGCATGTTTCATTAGCTTGCAGTTCCTACATTCGTAGTATTCTTCACAATACAGTTTTCACCAACGTGCTAGCGGCCGCCACTTCTGGGGCTAGATTACGGCGGTGAAAGGCAATACGCTTTCCGTAATCCGCTTATCGCCAACCTTTTTCCGCGTACGCAGCGGAAGGTAGCCTGCGCGACAAACATGACTCCTGTGACGTCATGTCTTCTTAGAAAAACGAAATGAGGCTCTTTTTTCACATGTAATTATCTGCTTTCGATCTTGTTAGCACCTGTATTCTTGTAACCATTATTTCTACTAATATTGAAGCATATTTCCTTGCTTTCCATAATCCCGTCCAAGCTGATGTCAATGGAAACCACTTTACAAGGAACTACATCACGAGAGCGTCACCAACACATTGGGACGCTGTTCAAGCGTGTCAAAGCATAGTTCAACAGAGCTGGCCCTCGTTGCAGAAACTGCTTTATTCTTCATAGAAGTGCTGAACACGAATTATAAGTAGATCGACGTGACGCTTTTTTTTTCGTTGCTGTCCATCGAGTTTGCGAGATGCCTTCAGAGCGATGGATTCGGATAACAGTAGAAGATCAAGTTCAATCGTGGCAGTTTGAGTAGCCTCCGATTTGCTGAGGACATAACTCAGGGCCTAGAGAGGAATAGCCCATGGATGAACGACCGTATAAGAACTCAAAACAGATGGTTCGGAGCAAAACTAGATGAGAATAAAACTTAATATCAACTTGCCGGGAACTGTAGAATAGTTGTCACGGAATACACGGCCGCAGGTTCGGACTACAGCCGTGAAATCGCTAGGAGAATATGAATGAAGGAGCTGGAGAGTACTGACTGGCACTCTAAGGTTTTGTCCAGACCTGGAAACAAATCTTGCCACACATCGATCAAAAACATCGACGTTAACGAAAAGGCTTCAAATTAAATTATGGAAAACAAAGAGGTCCGTTTGAGTGTTTTAAATGACGTGGCAATCTGTACGCCTTTACCAGACATACGGTATCCGCTATGCATACTTGCAGGTTCTGCTCAATGACAAGCCGCTATTTAAAACGGCCACGCATTTTTTTAGCACAGCTGCATCAAACCTTCACTCTGAGAACGCTTTGTGTTTCGTCACGCGTAATATCGGTGCACTCTTCTGAAGCAAGGCAGCCGAAATAGAGACGGACTGCCTAGGCACCATTATATCATGTTCAAACGTACACGAAGCGTTTCCAGTAATGGCAGTGGTATTACGTTCAAGCCCACGGGTGCGCTTTTTAACTGCGTAAAATTTCAGACTTATGTTTTTGTATTTAAAACAGCGATTTAAATATGAGTTTTCGAATCCTCACGTGCATTCTCCCAGCTGAAGCACAAGCCATCACATAGCATGGAATCAATTTTAACGCAGCAGCAGCTCTCCGAACGTCGGCACTCGCAACCAGCTTCCAGGCGCCCTCTGTAATATGTTGGGCGATAACTAGTTTCACATAAAAAGAAATTGGAAACCTTTTTTAGCAACTATGAGCCAGGCCGTCACGTGGTACTATTTTAAATTATTATTTCAGGGCACCTAAAATTGATGAGCACTTTTCTACTCCTATTTTGATTTCGCAGCAGTATAATAATGTCCGAGAATGGCAATATTTAGGCCATTTTCCTGACGCGGCAATCTTTATTGGCCGGAACACGCTGTGAACATCGTAGGCTAATGGTGTAACACTGAAGCTAGCTGTTAAGAGCGCAGATTTGTAGTTTTCCCGTGGTGGAACGTTAAAAGCTAGTTCCGACTGTGGCTTTGCGGCGTCAGTAACTTCCGGAAGTATACCTTGGACATCGTTTCATCCAATGACATATATATCATAGAATTCGAATATCGAACTGAACTTCATTTACTGAAACGATCGCAACCACACCAAATAAATCTATTTGCGACTTTTCTCAAGAAACACAGAACGGTGGCAGATAGCCTTAGCCATGTAATATTATTCAAGCTTACGTCTTGCAAATATGCGAAATAAACTGAAAAACTAACTTAATTTCGACTCGAGCTAGTTAGAAAGGAGTCAGAATCTAGCTAGCTTCCACGCAGATTCACTCGCCCACGTGATCAGCGTATATAAGCGTTGCGTGATTTGCTTTAGAACCTCGGGCCCCCAATGGCACCGCAATTGAACTGAAGTTGTTGTAATTGCGTTTTACCTGTGTTTCTCGTTTTCTTGTCCATGTTCCTTTTTTGTGTGTATGTTCTGTACATGTGTTTCGATGGGGGGGGGGGGGGGAAAGCAGTATGCATGCGTTTTGCAATAAGAATAAAATTGTCGCTGAAATTTTCTTTCACTGTAATTCCTCATATGACATCGAGCCGCCACTTTCCTAGAAGTAGTACCGAGCAACCAGCGTCACTCAATTGTTCAAAAACAGCATAAGCAGAGCACCGTTGCAAAGAGGCAAAGTTTGAAGGAAAGAAAGGTAGGAGTCGGAGGAAGAGTGATTAATTAATAGAGGAGGTAAGCACAGCTAAGCGGCGAAGCGCTAGGACCCAAGTGGTCCGCTTTCAGCATCGAAATGAAGAGAATGATGGAGACTGGAATTTTGAGAAGAAAAAGGAAATACAAAGTGAGCGCTAGAAGCGCCAGAAACCAGTTATGAAGAGCCCTCCTGCTCGGAATTATTTTGTTGTGCTCGTCAAACAAAATTCTTTTGGGCCATTTTCCTGATACAAGTCATTTTCACATTTGGCTACATTTCGGCTACTTTTTCACTGCTTAGCCGTGTGCGCCTTAGGCTGAAAATTCTCTCGGGACTATGCCACCGCCTGTGCCGCAAAACAAACGTTGCCCAGTGGGTGTTCCGCAGCGTAAGTGCAACCTTTTCTTTCGGAGCAACCTCGATGCCAGTATTTGGGTTTGAATGCGGCTTGCAAGCGTTTTTACTTTTTCTGGAACACAGCACACGCACACTGACCCTTACCACCCCCACCAAAAACAAAAAAAAAACAAAAAACAAGACCAGAGCATCATAAGTTTCTTCAAAACACGTAAACGTGGTTTTGCCAACCACGTGGTTTCAGTAAAGCTGCGTTTACCTGAAAAATACAAGTCAGCCGAAACATCTGAAGAAAACAAGTTGTGCCTCATTAATACGACTCCCGTTATATGAACGACTCGAATTAGGGACAATCTAATAAAGCTAGCCTTCGCGGCAAAATAAATTTAATGACATCTAACGCGAAGGCTGCCACGGGCCCGTGTTCAGCTGCTGGCGGAATTTCCTAATTAACACACACCAAAAAAGGAGGAAAATTTGGCGCCGTTCCTTTCTGCCCCTGTGCAAAGCCTGCGACGAGAGAGCGCCGACCTGCCGATGTGGCCTTGAAAACAACCCGGAAAGCCCACCGTAGAGCGTGTCCTTCTCCTCTCTTTTTCTTTCGCCGCGTGGGCGCAGACAGCTGCGGGCAGTGCTAAAAAAATAGCGAAGAAAATAAAACATTTTCTTTTTTCGCCACGTGACCGTGTGAGGCCAACAACAACAACAACGACCGAAGAAGGTGGATTTTGGTGCATTGGAAGCCGAAGCCGAAGCCGAAGGTATTTGCCGCCGGCATGGCAGCGGTGCGTTAGAACGTTGGGCAAAATTTTCCTTCCTGTCAGGCACAATTCGGCGTTTGCACGGACGTTTGTCTGCTGCCTGTAGCTGCTTCTTGTCCTATCGTGTCTTTTTCTACTCTTAGCTCTGCGGCGAACGTGTTCAGTTCAGGATGCTAGCGGCGAAGACGGATTTGGGTGGAAACGATTTGGCGTGTGCGACTTAGTGAGGCCACCACCGAGGGCGAGTCGAGAACGCGAGAGGAGTGGAGAGGTGCTTCCATCTTAACTTTGCGTCGATACATGTAAGTAATCAAGTAGTGCATGCACAAGCCCAGAAAGTTGGGCTTTTTGACGTGAGGTCGTCTTGAAAACAGCGCTAAAGGTGGACAACACGAGCGCCTTCGTCCCTCTCGTCCTGTTCAGCAAGGCGGGAATTTGGGCGAGTTGGTAAGTATTCATCATTTTTGCTCACAGCGCAACAAGAATGGAACACGCGACTAAAGACATACACAAACACGCGTTGACTATCAAATGTTTTTATTGAACGAAATGCGTATATATACAGAATATCACAGACTTATCAAGACAAAAGTTGTCTGAAAGGCACGCGGGGGGTCAGATGATCAAATTCCCTCTCGGATAATGTATATATACGCCTTTAGTTCTTCAATAAAAAACTTGTTAATAGTCAGCGCACGTTTGTGTTTGTATTTCGTCTCGTGTCCCATTCTTGTTGCGCTGTGAGCAAAAATCATGAATATTTCTTGTCCCGTCTTTCCCGCAGTTATCAAGCCGAAGCTGGGTGATTCCACGCGAGGTCTAACTGTCTAAGTATATCAAATTTTAAGTTTTTTTTCTTCAGCAGGCCAACAGTGAATTTCGTTTTGTCAAAGTGCTAATACGTCAGAAGAAAAATTTATAAACGACGCCGTGGAAGAGGCAGCGTTTTCAAGCACAGCTCATTTTCGCAAATTTTCTATGACATAAGAATCTAGATGTGAAAGCCTTGAAAGATATGTTTCTCGTGCTAAATGTACAGGCGGGAAGGAATGTGTCAGGATTATTTCCGCAATTTTGAGGAAGTTGTTTGCTGTGAAAAATTTCTAAAACGACACGTCTCAAAGCGAGACTATTTTCAAGAATTTTGTTCTCCGCAAATATTATGCACGTTTCCTTCAAATTTGTACAATAGATAAGCATTGAGGTGCTAAAAGGGTGTACCGACTTCCATTGGTATTTAATATAGGGAAGTGCAAAAAATATTGCCCTAAATTTGGCATTTCTAAACATATTGTTCTTCAAAAATCTGAGTACAAAAAACCGCATCTTCAATTGTTCTTAAAACTCTCGAAACAAGTCTGTAGAAGGAGGTGGAAAAAGTATGAAAGAAAATAATGAATTATTTTGTTTCCAACAATGTTATTCAAGCTCAAACTTGTAGTTTTTTTAGCATCAGCAGGAACGCTTAAATAAGGGGACGGAATTTGTAAACACACCCTCCACTGCTCTAAATTTTCCCCAGATCCCAACACTGAGACTTTTTCCATCAAGAGAAAGCATACCTTAAACTTTTTGCGGACAGGCACTGATCTGTGACTTAAGCAAGACTCGATAGTGCCGTTATTTCCGGGTGCAGGTAACAACTGGGAGTGCGGCCAATAGGAATGCATCTAAAGAAAATTTTGCATGTAATTCTATTACTGCACAGTGCACGTATGAAGCTGTGTGTGTTCCCAGGCCATCCCTTTGTCGTTTGACTCCAGGCATATTGTGGCTAATTTTTTTTCTCATTCGCGTTTGATTTAAAAAATACATTTTGGTTTCTTTTTTGGCAGCTGTTAATTTATTTTGAGTGGTTATGCTGGTATATCCTGAATTCTTGATAGCTATGCTGCAGTAGGCATTCCTTCAAATTATTTCCAATTTTCTTTTTGCTTTTCCTTATCAAAGAGCCTCCAGAATTCCTATAGTAAAAGACTATGGTAAAGAATGTGGAGTTGTAAAGCACCTCTGGTAAGCGCATACTGGGATGTTTTTTTTAAAAAAACATTGACTTTGAAATGATGCTCTATACTTCCACGTTCATTTCTACTATGTTGTTGGCTTTTTCTAATAAAAGACAACCTTATAGGTGCACCCTACAGTCAGAAAATTACATAGAGAACTTTTGTTTAACTGCACTCAGCGATAGCGGTGCTACTGAATTCTGTTTACGTTACAGATCGTTGTCAGTCTGCAAAGAGCATTAGGTATGCTCTCTCTTGAGGGAAAATGCCTCAGTCTTGGATTATGGGGAAAATTTAGAGCAGCGGAGAGCGTTTGCTGCTTCCACGCCCTCATTTAGGCGCTCTGGGTGATGCTAAATAAACTACAACTTTGAACTTGGATAACATCGTTGGAAACAAAGTATTGCAACACGTTCTTTCGTACTTTTTTTCCCTCCTTCTTGGGGCTTGTTTCATGAGTTTTCTTTTGATTTTTGAAAAACACTACTGTATTCTAAAATGCCAGATTAAGGGCAATACTTTTTGTACTTTCCAATATTATGCAACAATGAAAGTAGCTATACTTTTTGCACTTAGATGGTTATTCTTTGTGCAAATTTGAAGGATATGTGTTATATATTTGTGGATAGAAAATTAAAATAACCTTGTTTCAGACTTGTGTCATTTTCGAAATTTTTTCCTGTAAGCAACAACTTCCTCAAAATGGCGGGAATAAGTCCGACATATTCCTTCTCACCTGTACATTTAGCACAAATAATAAATACATCATGGCTTTCATAGCTAGATACTTACGTCATGGAAAATTAGCGAAATTGAGAGCTGGTGCTTCAAAATGCTGCCTCTGCCATGATATCGTTTATAATTTTTTTCTCCTCAAATGTTAGCATTTCGCAAAACGAAATCCACTGTTCGCCTACTGAATAATGTGTGCATAATAAGTAAAATAATTTGAGAAAATTAAAAATTAAATATTTAGGCAGTTTGACCTCTCATAGAATAACCCAGCTGTCAGAAAAAAAGATATATGCCTCTAAAGTTATAAATATATGACTTTTCCAGCGCTGTGATTAAGCATCGACCGTAGTCGCTGTAACGTGGAACCGAGAAAGCTTGAGCATGGCGTCTCATGTTTATTTAGGTTTCATGTAATCTTGCAATCAACCAGGATTTTTTGTGAAGTACTGTGAATTTAAAAGTTCTTTGTTTTGTACGGTGAGTTTTACTAGCGGAAGCATTTTTCTTTTATTTGAACCTTATGATTTATTCTTCCTGGGGCTCGACATTCCAAAGCGACTCGGGCTATGAGGGACACCGTAGTGGAAGGCTCTGGAAAGTTCAACGACCTTGGGTTCATTAACATGCCCGGACATCACACAGTACACGCACGCGCCACTCAGCACTCAGTGCAGATATATTTTTAGAAGTCTGTGAAACTAAATTCTGAACACTGCATATTAAAATTTAGGCCTGATGTTGCAGACAGTCTCTCTTTCCAAATGTGGGGCATTAGGTAAATTTATCACCTATGCTGCTAAATCAGGGCTAGCACCACTCCTCCCACCGCGGCAATTATTTGTTGATAGTTAGTTAGTTATATTGATTTTAATGGCGCAAAAGCAACTTAAGCTATGATGCGCCAAACACACGGTTAGAGCTTTTGTTAAAGGTTACGCTTTTTATATCTAAAGTTTGTATAAAACATTGGCTTCTTTGAGAAATTTAAAAATGCTAGAAAAATCAACCAGTGCTTGATCTCCTAAAAGTAACCTGGGGTGTAGTGGTATGTATTCATTGTACAATGTTGTGAAATATTTTTTCCTCAGTTGTTCCAGTTTTTTGCATACAATTAAAATGTGGTTTACCGTGAGTTCATCGCCACACATTTCGCAGAGAGGTTTGCCTTTTTTTGTCAGTAAGAAGTTATGAGTAAGGTGTGTGTGTCCAATGCGTAGTCGACACAAAATAACTTCTATGAAACGCTCCTGATGTGTACATGATCTCCATTCTCCCAAAACAGGTTTTATAGAATGTAGTTTGTTGTTTGTTTGTTCGTCCATGCAATCTGCCACTTATTCCTGAGTTTACTGTGCAGTAATTTAGAAAAATCCCTCTGTGGTATGTTAACTTGTTTTATATGGCCAATTCTAGCTTGTGCTGCGCAAGCATCTGCTCTCTCATTACCTAAAATTCCAACATGACTAGGGACCCAGCAGAATATAATGTTATGTTTTTGCTTTGTAATTTTAACTATGTTATGTATGATTTTTCCTATTATGGGTTCAGCAGCGTTTGTAGAATGCAGCGCTTTTAGCATACTGAGTGAATCGGTGTAAATGATGCTATTTTTTATGTTTTGTTTTACTATTTGTTCTACAGCTACAAAGATGGCATAACACTCCGCAGTAAATACCGATGCATACTGTGGCAATCGTATCATTTTTTCATTTGTTCCTTGAATTACTGCACTTCCGACATGACTTTCTGTTTTTGAAATTATTTGTTGAGTGTGATGCCTCAGCATGTAGTAAAAACATTCACTAGAGTAAAAGCATCTAAGTAATTATCGAGGGTAAATTCAACTGCTTTCGCGTAATGGTCGAATCAGATGTCTGATTGTACCGCGATTTTTCACATGCAGTTCAATTTATATGCAGTGCTCTACACATGGTACGCCCAAGAAATCAAGGAAATAAAGAAAGGGTTGAATTCTGGTTTATTAAATGTGCACTAAGCAGTGTTTAACACTGGCAAAATTTAAGCTGTGCACCTTCGCGACTTTCTGTGCTAGCGTCTCTTACGTTTTCCGTTCAAAAATGCAAATCTTCTGTGGCATTAAATGCTGCAATCCCAGATGCAACTTGCTTGCAGTGTTCTAGGTATCCAGCCTATATCTTCTATTCTCTTTTATTGTGGCCCAGGATATGAAGTACACTGTTAGAACGCACTTCGAACAGGCGAAAGCATTCATTAAAGAATATTGCGTATCTGTGCTCTGTGATGTCTAGTGGGCTCAGCTGCCTCGCTGCAGTATTAAATAGAGGAGCAGCGCTTCTGGTGGCTTTCCAGAGCGTAACGGGCTGTCGGAAATGTAGACGTGCCCTCCCGGTCGATCCACTGTGATATATTCTAGTTCACTGGAATGATGTCATTCTAAATGTTACAATGCTGCCTGTGAAATAAAGTGTTGTGGCTTCCTAGATAGTAGTTATGTGCTGTAAATGTATATGAGCAGGCCTGTTTGCATTGAATAGTGTTACATATTCATGGTGCTAAAAAGATGGCATGCATTTTTCAGAGGATGACCTACATCCTCGTGTTCATATTTAATGCAGGTTTCCAGCAGCTGGTTTTGCTGCTCGCCCTACAAGGAGTGGGGCAGCCACCACTGGTACAGGCCCTGCCTTTTCTTCGCTTTGGAAAGCTGCGAAAGCTGGGATTTCTTTAGTGAGTGCATTATTTAGAACTTTCTTACTGACGTCTGAACATATAAGATGTCATTCACACATTTAACACTATGCTTTTGAAATGAGCAATGTTTAGATGTTTGTATCTGAAGACTTGTGCTTGCAGATTTATTGTAGAAGATGCCTCTGTGAAATGCTCATTGGACTACACAGCCCAGCAGTCTTGCTTCCCTTTGGTCAGAGTGACTAAAAAAAACCATTGTAACTGTCGCCGCTATGTCAGCAGAATAAGCATCAGAGCATGGTCTTTCATTACCAACTTGTAACAGCTGATGGAAAGTTCACAGTAGCAGTACCAGTTACGTATTCCCTGTATTTTCTCGGTACTGTAATGTACTCTCATAATACAGTGGTCTGATTGAGGATACGAACTGATAACAGTGTGAACTAATATTCTGCGCATACATAGAGACTAAAATCTGTTTGCGTTCAGTCATTCACAGTTTATGAATATTCAACTCTGCTGCTTTTTATGCCTCTGTGATTCTGAAAATGTTCTCTTACGCATTAGAGGGACCCTTACAATGAATTCAAGTTTACCTGTATCAAGTCTATGTAATTCTAAACACAACAAGACTACTCTCATCAAAATTGAAGCTTTTATAAACCAACGATGTCGAAACAACAAAATACAAGTGTCACCATGGCCAGACGGTTTAGCAACTGCACGTGCCTACAGTTAATTTTTGTTAGGAATAGCTGAGGCTTTGCTACAACGTTATTCACTCGAGAACGGCAGCAACCAGTCTTTGGGTGTGTACGTCAGGAGTTTGAATCGAGTATTTAGATCACGAGTTTTAATCAACCTTTAGGAAATAATAAAATTCAATTACCTAAGTACTAAATTGGTTATCGCGCCATACAAACATATAATGTGCCAAGAAACAGCCAGAGAGTGTACCAAGAACACTAATTAGATTCTAATTAGCATGACTGGGTAGAAGTGAGATTTATGAATCCATCACTCCACTCTGAATGCCCCACATATTGTGCTCGACCATCTCCAGTTTGTTGAAGAAAATTTATTCATGCTGGTCCCAGCGTGCGTCATCTAAGCTAAAATAATTTTGCCAAATGTTTGTGAGGTGATGTCAGTTTGAACATTTCTGAAAGGCGTGAAACTAAGCACTGCTCAATATTGATCAAAAATCCAAATTTTTAGAAAACACTGCACAAATTTTTTAATGACATTAGCACATATTCTGCATTTTGATATGGTTCTGATCGTGCATTTTTAGACGCTGTAAGTAGTTTTAAGTTTAAATAAAATATAAAAAATTTACTATTTTGACATTTAGAAAAAACATCAACTTCCTCTCAGAATGGGCTTCTTGCCAACCTAGCATTCTGTTACCAATAAAAAATGCTACAGCTGATGAAACTGAATGCGTCGAAGCGAATTAAAATACTCAAGTTGCAGAAAAGTGTGTTTCGGATTATAAGTAAACACTTTTTTTATTTCACCCTGAGGTGGTCCAAATCAAAATACTGACGATGGCGGGTTTAGTAGAACAATTTATTTGGCTTTCATTTCTGAAGTTTTAATTGAGGTGGTTTTTGTTCAAAGCGAGAAAAACATTTTTAAAGTCGAGCTCACGTACTGCAAGTTGTGTGATCTCTTAACGCTTCATCGAGTAACACAGCACCTGTCATGACACATTTATGGTCACATAACAACTTTAGTATTCTCTCACTCACTGTAGTTCATGTTCAGGGCTGCAGCGAAGGCAGGTATCGTATGACATTCTGCGGGTGATATGCGATAAGCGAGTTTGTTTTCGCTTTTGAACTTCAAACGAACCCGCTATGGCATAAGGCATTTATGATGATAAAAAGATGGTATGCATTTTTCAGAGGATGACCTACATCATCGTGTTCATTTTTAATGCAGGTTGCCAGCGGCTGGCTTTGCTGCTCACTCTACAAGCAGCGCCACTGCCACCACTTCTCCAGGCCCTGCCCTTTTTTGTGCTTTGAAAAGCTGCGAAAGGTGAGATTTCTTCAGTGAGTGCCGCATTTAAACTTTCTTACAGATTTCTGAACATACAAGATGTAATTAACGCGTCAAAACTTTGGTTTTGAAAGGAGAAATGTTCAGATGTTTGTATGTGAAGACTTGTGCTTGCAGAATTATTGTAGAAGTTGCTTCTGTGAAATGCTCATTGGACTACACAACCCAGCAGTCCTGCTCCCCTTTAGTCAGAGTGACTAAAAAACTATTGTTACTGTGGTCGCTATGTCAGCAGAATAAGCATTAGAGCATGGGCTTGCAGTACCAGCTTGTAACAGCTGATGGAAAGTTCGCAGTAGCAGTACCAGTTACGTATTCCCTCTAATTGTTTCGGTACTGTAATGTACTCCCACAATACTGTGGTCTTATGGAGGATATGAACTGATAGCAGTGTGAACTAATTTTCTGCACACACATAGAGACTAAAAACTGTTTGCCTTCTCTCATTCAGAGTTTAATAATATTGGATTCTGCTGCTTTTTATGCCTCTGTTCAAGGTTCAAGGTTCGTTTATTGCATGTTTATGGTACAAGGTTAGAGAAAAACACTGGAATACAGAAGGAGGTCCCAAAGTCAGAGACTGTAGACGGGACCTCCTGTAAAAACAATTTTAAAAAGAATTACAGACAGCAGATAGAAAAAAATTAAAGTTGTTGGCATCATAAATGAGCAGTGAGTGAAATACGAGCAATAATGCAAACCCTTATTTCAGTGAAAAATGATTACACACCTAATAGCATACAGAACGATACAAAACACAAATCATTGAATGATATAAATGACAAAACTAGTACGATATACCAAGTAAATTACTATTAGGGGGATTGTAAAAACTGACGGAGAGCGGATTTAAAGGCACGGATATTAGATGATTGCTTAATGCAAACTGATAATGAGTTCCATAATGTTGTGGCAGTGAAACGAACTGTTTGCATTCCATAATTAGTGTTAGGTTTAGGGAGTTAGAAGTTACTCTTATTAGCAAAACGCGTGTCGTTGGGACGCGGATTATGGTCACTGCTAGTCAACGAAAAAGGAAGTAGATTTCTAACAGATTTGTACATAAGGGTACATAATTTGTAGTCGATGAAATATTGTATGATAGGAGCAGACGAGGGGCATTTGCAGAGTAGTGACTATAAGTGATATTCGAATTGCTTGATTTTGAATAGTTTGCAGAGAAGATAAATGCGAATGATACGTGTTTCCCCAAGATGAAATGCATTACTGAATATGGGAGTGGATGAACGAGTAATAGAGGGAAATGAGAATGGGAACATGGAAATACGGGCGAACTTTAATTAATACTCTAATACCATACGCCATTTTACGGGAAATGCATGAGATGTGGGTCTGAAATTTAAGATGTTTGCCCAGTACTACGCCTAGAAAGGATACGTGATCAGCTGAGAGGATTGAGTCTGAGCCTATGCTAACAGACGGGTTTTCGAAAAGAATTTTATGAGGTGACCTAAAAACTATAAAGCTGGATTTGGATGCATTTATGAACAGCAAATTATTTCTGCACCAATTGAATACATCCTGTGCATCAATATTAAGTTTATCGACCACTTTATCTATATGTCAATCTGAGGTTAAGATTGTTGTGTCGACAGCATAAAGAAAACAGTTGGAATTATAACGACACCTAGGGAGGTCATTGATGCATAATAAAAAACGAAAAAGGCCAGGAAGGGAACCTTGCGGAACTCCAACGTTAGTAGTCTTGAATTTTGAGTATGATCCCAAGATGAACACGGCTTGTTTTCCATTGAATAAATAGCTTCTAATTAGCGAAAGTGCAGGCCCAGTTAATGCCGACAGAGTCAAGCTTATTGAATAAAATAGCATAGTTGAGGGAATCAAAAGCTTTGGAAAGGTCAATAAATATTGCACCAGCAAAGTTACCTGCGTCGATATAGGATTTAATTTTATCGGTGAGAGCGATCACAGCTAATTCGGCGGATAATCCCATTCTGAAACCGAACTGGTTAGGTGAGAGAATGTCAAATTGTGTTAAGTAATTGTTTATTCGAATAACAATGGATTTTTCAATAATTTGACAGAAAATGATAAATAGCGATTGGGCGGTAATTAGAAATGATTTGTTTATCTCCCTTTTTGAAGACTGGAATGAGATTTGCCTTTTTCAATGCAGTAGGGAAAGTGCCCGATTTCAAGACCAGATTTACAATATGGAAGAAGACATCGCAAATGAGATGCGCAATTAACTTCATATGGGATGGTTGAATATTATCGGGACCTGGTCTGGCGTCTTCCAGGTTGCGTATTATTTTGCCGATTTCATCAGGGGAGGCAGGGAAAAAGAAAATGCTATGGGGAGATCATTGTAATGTTTGATTAGCGGCAGTATTCAATACTCCTGAGGCTAGAGCAAATGAATCCCTAAAGGCTTCAGCAATGTCTGAGGGATTGGTATATGTTACCTTACCGGAGGTAATTGTTGATATGGGAGCTTTCGAGTTGTTTCTGTTTCTGTTTAGGAAGGAATTAATAACTTTCCATTGCTTATGAACGTTATCTCCGGCGTGATTTATTTCTCTTTCATAGTACTTTCTCTTCGCTGTTCTAAGGAGCAAGCCTAATACAATAAAATATTTCTTATAACGCGCTAAAAGCCCTAAGTTGAATGGTTGCTTTTTGCATTCTCTATGGAGGTTATCTTTCTTTCTCAAACTGCTCAAAAGGCCAGAAGTCATCCAGGGATTATTCGGAGTTGAGAACTTCTTATTGCAATTATATATTCTAGAACACTCACCGATAGTATTAGATATAATAAGAAAGAACTGATTGAATGCAATATCGGCGTCATCAAGAGTCTTAACCACTGACCAGTCAATAATAGCAACCCGTTCAAGGAATAATGCAGAGTTCAAAGTTTTTTTTAATGAACTGATTATGCCTAATATAGTTAACACAGTTATCTAACTGTATAAAAATAGGGCAGTGATCTGTTATATCGGCTTCTATGACACCTGCATCAGGGGCGGACATTTGGTTTGATAAAGCGTGATCTATGAGGGAGCTAGAACCATTATCGGAAATGCGTGTGGGAATGTTGATAAGATTTTCGAAGCCATGAGTATTTAAAACTTCCATATAATCTACATATGAGGAGCAGTCGGGATCTAATGTGTTAATATTGATGTCACCCATTATTATAACATTTTTGCGTTCCATTGGCAATACCCCTAAGGCTCAGTGTAGAGCTGAGCAGAAATCTTTGACATGGGACGAGGGTGACCGGTAAATGCAGCCAATGACTATGCTTTTTCTATCTGGTGAAAAGAAAGATTCGTCTGGTTCGATCCATGCAGATTCACAATTTCTCACTTTTAGCGATAGATCAAGTCGGCGACGATAGTAATAGCAAGCGGAAATAAAGATTGCTGTGCAACCGTGCACGCTATCGCTACGATGGCAGTATTCAGCGCTATATGAAGGCAACGTGAACACGTTGTTGTCGGCATCCGACAGCCAAGTTTCGCTCAAGCAGGTTATGGAGAACTGGTGTTGAGTGGCTGATAATAGGTTATTAAAGTCGTCCGCATGTTTTCCTAGACTTCGCGCATTGAAATGAATAAAAGATCTGCAAGAAGGGGAAAGAAAAGATTTTAGATTGGAAGGCGTGAAGTATGAGGCCATATTGATGGAAGAGATTAAAAGAAAAATGCAGAATCTGAAGTAAAAATGGAAAGATCGGATTCAGATTTAATGCGGAAAGCATTACTGGTCTCTGTGTTGAGTGCCAAAATTTGGCAGTTTTTCGTCTAGCGAAACAAACAGCCACCTCTTTTCCTTCTTGAGTGTTCGTGCCTTACTGAGAAGTTTGTTTTCCACAGTAAGGTGGTCATTTACACAAACTGGCTCCTTTACTGCACCTAGGAAACCTAACGTGCCGGTGTCAAGCCGTGACTTACGAGCTTTATCCAAGAAGTCGTTTCTTTTAGCGCGGGAAATGAAACGAGCTATGATGTTCTGCCCTGACTGAGCGGGCACCCGATGAACAATGTCAAGGTCGGCAGTGTCAACAGCGCAGCTTATTTTCTCTCCAATCGACGCCACAATTGCAACACAGTCCTCGCCCTGTGTGCAAGGGACACCTTTGATTTCAACATTATTGATTCCGGAATATTGAACCTGATGGGTGATTTGATTTTTTAGCATTTCATTCTCGAGTTTGAGCGCTTTTTTCGCGGCCAAGAGATCCGCTTGACTACTCTGAACTTTTACGACTATATCATTCAAGAACGTGAGGCTAGTATCCATGTGAGACACTTTCTTAGCCATTCCACCTAAGTCTAGACCAGATTCTTGAAGCTTGTTAGTTATTTTTGTGACAAGTTGATTAACCAAATCATTCATCTTGGCCGCAAACACAGCCTCCAAACTATCAATTTTTTTAGCCAGCTCGACATTAGTCGGCATCATGAGAAAAGCTAAGACAATTAGCACAGCGAAGCAAGCAAAATTGGCAGCAGCAGTGGTTGCAGTCAAGGTCATCAAAATTGCACAAGATTAAAGGCACCAACCTGGGTGAACAAGGAACGATGCTTAGCGGTAGGTTCGATGACTGCAACCACTGCCGCAATGAACCTCGGAGTCTCGAGAAAGTGAGAAGAATTGTGAAAATGTTAACTTAAGCATTACAGGAACCCTTACAATGGATTGAAGTTTACCTATATCAAGTCTATGTAATTCTAAACACAACGATACCACTCTCACCAAAAGTGAAGCTTTTGTAATCCAACGATGGCCAAACAACAAAATACAAGTGTTACCATGGCCAGCCAGTTTAGCTACTGTCCGTGTCTACAGTTAATTTTTCACAGGGATAGCAGAGGCTTTGCTACACCGTTATTCACTCGAGAACGGTGGCAATCAGTATTTGGATGTGTACGTCAGGAGTTTGAATCGAGTATTCGGATCACGAGTTTGAAACAAGCATTAGGAAGTATTAAAATTCAATAACAAAAGTACTAAATTGGTTCTGGCTGTCATATAAGCATTAATTTGCAGAGAAAGAGCCAGAGAGTGTACCAAGAACACTAATTAGATTATAATTAGCATGACTGAGTAGAAGTGAGGTTTATTAAGCCGTCACTCGACTCCAAATGCCCCACATATTGTGCTCGACCATCTCCAGTTTGTTGAAGAAAATTTATTCAAGCTGGTCCCAGCGTGCGTTATCTAAGCTAAAATAATTTGGCCAAAAATTTTTTGAGGTCATGTCAGTTCGAACATTTCTGAAAGGCGTGAATCTAGGCACTGCACAATATTGATCAAAAATCCAAATTTTTAGAAAACACTGCACAAATTTTTTAATGACATTAGCACATATTCTGCATTTTGATATGGTTCTGATCGTGCATTTTTAGACGCTGTAAGTAGTTTTAAGTTTAAATAAAATATAAAAAATTTACTATTTTGACATTTAGAAAAACATCAACTTCCTCTCAGAATGGGCTTCTTGCCTACCTAGCATTCTGTTACCAATAAAAAATGCTACAGCTGATGAAACTGAATGCGTCGAAGCGAATTAAAATACTCAAGTTGCAGAAAAGTGTGTTTCGGATTATAAGTAAACACTTTTTTTATTTCACCCTGAGGTGGTCCAAATCAAAGTACTGACGATGGCGGGTTTAGTAGAACAATTTATTTGGCTTTCATTTCTGAAGTTTTAATTGAGGTGGTTTTTGTTCAAAGCGAGAAAAACATTTTTAAAGTCGAGCTCTCGTGCTACAAGTTGTGTGATCTCTTAACGCTTCATCGAGTAACACAGCACCTGTCATGAAGCATTTATGGCCACATCACCACTTCAGTTTACCCTCACTCATTGTAGTGCATGTTTAGGGCTGGAGCGAAGGCAGGTATCGCATGACATTCGGCGGGTGGTATGCGATAGGCGAGTTTGTTTTCGCTTTTGAAGTTCAAACGAACCCACTCTAGCATAAGGCATTTATGGTTATAAAAAGATGTGTGCATTTTTTCAGAGGATGACCTACATCATCGTGTTCATATTTAATGCAGTTTGCCAGCAGCTGGTTTGGCTGCTCGCTCTACAAGCAGTACCACTGCCACCAATGGTCCAGGCCCTGCCCTTTTTTGTGCTTTGAAAAGCTGCGAAAGGTGAGATTTCTTCAGTGAGTGCATCATTTAAACTTTCTTACAGATTTCTGAACATACAAGATGTAATTAACGCGTTCAAAACTTTGGTTTTGAAAGGAGAAATGTTCAGATGTTTGTATGTGAAGAATGTGCTTGCCGATTTATTGTAGAATATGCCTCTGTGAAATGCTCATTGGACTACACAGCCCAGCAGTCCTGCTTCTCTTTGGTCAGAGTAACTATAAAACTATTGTTACTGTTGTAGCTACATCAGCAGAATAAGCATTTGGGCATGGTCTTGCATTACCAGCTTGTAACAGCTGATGGAAAGTTCGCAGTAGCAGTACCAGTTACTTATTCCCTGTAATTTTTTTGGTACCGTAATGTACTCCCTTAATACTGTGGTGTTTTGGAGGATATCAACTGATAGCAGTCTGAACTAATATTCTGCACATACATAGAGAAAAAAACTTTTCGTTCTGTCATTTTTCAGTCATTCACAGTTTATGAATTTTAGATTCTGCTGCTTTTTATGCCTTTGTGATTGCGAAAATGTTCACTTATGCATTTTAGGGACCCTTACAATGTATTTATGTTTACCTCTATCAAGTCTATCTAATATTAAAAACAACGGGCCACTCTCACCAAAAGTGAAGCTTTTGTAATCCAACGATGACCAAACAACAAAATACAAGTGTTACCATGGCCAGACGGTTTAGTAACTGCGCGTGTCTACGGTTAATTTTTTTTCAGGGATAGCAGAGCTTTTGCTAGACCGTTATTCACTCCATAACGGTGGCAACCAGTCTTTGGGTGTGTACGTCCGAAGTTTGAATCGAGTATTGGGATCACGAGTTTGAATCAACATTTAGGAAATATTAAAATTCAATTACCTAAGTACTAAATTGGATATCGCGCCATACAAACATATAATGTGCCAAGAAACAGCCAGAGAGTGTACCAAGAACACTAATTAGATTCTAATTAGCATGACTGGGTCCAAGTGAGATTTATGAATCCATCACTCCACTCTGAATGCCCCACATATTGTGCTCGATCATCTCCAGTTTGTTGAAGAAAATTCATTCAAGCTGGTCCCAGCGTGGGTTATCTACGCTAAAATAATTTTGCCAAAAAAGTTTGTGAGGTGATGTCAGTTTGAACATTTCTGAAAGGGGTGAAACCAGGCACTGCTCAATAATGTTCAAAAATTCAAATTCGTAGAAAACACTGCACAAATTTTTTAATAATATTTGCACAAACACTGTTTTTCGATATAATTCAAATCGTCTATTTTTGGATGCTATAATTAGTTTTAAGGCAAAATAAAATAAATATTTACTATTTTTACATTTAAAAATATGAACTTCCTCTCAGAATGGCCTTCTTGCCTACCTAGATTTCTATTACTAATAAAAAATGTCACAGCTGATGAAACTGAATGCATTGAGGTGAATTAAAATACTGAAGTTGCAGAAAACTGTGTTTTGGAACATAAGTAAACACTTTTTATTTCACCCTGAGGTGGTCCAAGTTAAAATAGACTATAGCGGGTCTAGTAGAACAATTTATAGGCTTTCGTTTCTGAAGTTTTATTTGAGGTGGTTTTTGTTCAAAGCGAGAAAAAGATTTTTAAATTTGAGTTCTCGTGCTGCAATCTGCGTCATCTCTTAATGCTTCATCGAGTAACACAGCACCTGTCATGACACATTTATGGCCACATAACCACTTCAGTTTACTCTCACTCACTGTAGTGCATGTTTAAGGCTGAAGCAAAGGCAGGTATCGCATGACATTCGGCGGGTGGTATGCGATAAGCGAGTTTGTTTTCGCTTTTGAAGTTCGAACGAACCCGCTATGGCATAAGGCAGCCAAGAGCAGCAAAACTATGGCTTTCAGTGTGCTGTCTCACTTGAATCACAAGGAAGGAACGGCCACCTGGCACTATCTTAACAACAGTTCTTTTAATGTCCGAATAAGATCACGGGAAGCGTGTGCCCCGGAGCGCACGTGACGGTACGAAGTCCTCAACACGGCTTCTGGTAACGCGAGACAAGCTGGCGTTGGCACGGTCCGATCGAGTGGAGCTGCCTTGCTCTCGAGTGGTCAAACGTACTGCGACTGCGGCACCGGCGTGCAGTCGTCTCCTCCTTGAATCGTGTACACTCTTTTTCTTGCACAGCAGGAAACGCTGCCAAAGCTGGCATGCCTTTTTGCAAATGTCAAGTCCGTGCCCAAACTGTAGTTCACCATACAAGCACAGTGACCACATGCATATTTCGTGCTGCAAATCTCAATTACCCTGAGTGACTGCGTCCTGCCCTGCGTTTTACCTCTTGCCACAGTTTTTTCCTGCCGCTCATCGAGACTTCAAGAAGTAAACATGACATGTGGTGATATGATATGCATCTCTTAGGGCGAATCGCATATACACCATCCGCGCCTAAAAAGTAATCCTCACTCAGTGAAAATTACAGCCAGAGGTACTGAACACTAAGCGCCTCACTGCTTTGAGCCTGGTTTTCACTGGTACAAATTCATTTTATACCGCTTTGTTTTCATTCAAATACTCAGCGAGGCTTTGAGAAGAACAGATTATATGTGGTGGAGTAAATGGTTTTGGAAACACACTACATCCGCAGCGTTGCCTGTTATGTATGTAATATCTCTGACAGCAGTGACTTAGTGTGGCTTGAATACACTGAATAACAACCTCACTGGTGTAAGTGCCACCCCGGCAGCGCAATGAAAATCTTTTCCCACGATTATCTGTTCGTCTACACAATGTTCTGAGGGATGTGCTGTGCTCTGTGATGAAGAGGCGCAGAGACGACGCAGCTCGCGGCGGACGAACTATGCTTCAAAAATTTTATTCTCGCTTTAAACAAAAATCACCTCGATTAAAACCAGAAATGAAACGCTATAAACTGTTCTACTAAACTTTCCATCGCTGGTAGTATTTTTCTTTGGACCACTTCAGAGTGAAGTGAACGAGTTTTTATGGTCGCAAACGCACTTTTCCGAAAATTCAGTAGTAGTATATTTCAATTCGACTCATTCAGTTGCATGAGTTGTAACCGTTTTTATGGGTAACAGACATCTGGGGAAGCAAGATGGCTATTTCTTAATTTCCAAAAAGCAGTCGATATATTTTTAAATGCCACACTAGTAGAATTTTTACATTTTCTGTAAATTAAAGAAATAATTTTACTGTTCAAAAATACAAGATCTCAATCATATCAAAAGCCAGAATCTTTGCAAATGTCATTAAAACAGTTGTGGTGTATCTTCTAAAAATCTGGATTTTTGGTCCATCATAGAGCTATGCCAGTTTCACACGTTTTCCAATTGTTAAAACTGCGCTCACCTCATGATTAAAGTTTTTTGGCATATGGATAAGCTTTCGCGCGTTGCAAAAATTTTACATGAATTGTTTTGAACAAATCGGATATGGTTGAGAACTTGAGATTAACTCAGGGATGTTTGGCTTGGAATGACCCATCATTGACATAGTCGAGGGATGATGTTTTGGGTGAACTGTTACTTATTTCACACTTAGCTTTCCTGATAGTGTCCAATGTTCCCACAGTGCTCCTTTCTCTTGACTTTGTTATTTTCGTTTCAATTTTATTTCTGCTCAGTCACAATACCAGTCATAAATTTTTCCCCAAAAAACCTGCGTTTCTGGTTAACCAAAGCTTTGGCACTGTTACTCTAAAGTCATCAATGTAAAGAGACACATAGTACCTTGGTTGTGACAGTGACCAGAGCGACTGACTGCAAATGCCAGAAAGAATAATAAATATTGCAGTAAAAGTTAAATAAAATAAAAAGTGAGAGCCGTAGCTTTGTATAGCCTGCCCCCATTGAGTGCACCGACCCTATCACATTTGCTAAAGCACCCCCCCCCCCCGGCTGCATATAGCTTAGGCCGACGTGTTTTGTACTAACATTTGAAAGTAGGTCAGTGCAGGCATTATCAACTTAAGGCCTTAACCCTAGTAGAGATGGAGTTACAAGTATGGGCTCAACGAGCAAGAAAGTGCATTACAAAAAATTCATCATAATGCTGATTTTTTGTGTGGTGTACAAAACTGAAGTAACACAGCACTGCAAAATCAAAGCAAGCTAGCTACGTGATGGCACTAAGATGGGGTAAAACCCCTTGCGCAGTCATTTCACTGCTGTTGGCGGCCCAGGCATATGCAGATGTTCTTTAGGGTGGCAAGCGCACCAAAAGAAGGCTGCTGATTTATAATGTATTCTGGCTCGTCACTACCTCCTTTTTTGCAGTCTCTAGTTGGATATAACCCGGGAACGAGGCGGCAAATGCCCGTTAAAGAATACCCTCCAATCGATGGCTTCGGTTGATTTTAACAACGTTCTGGTTAATCTCCTTAGACCTGCTAGTGTGACATCCCCATGGGGCGGCAGATGAAGCGGGATAAACCAGGGCTTAATCAGACTAACCGTCACATTAGAAGAAGCGGTCAGTGCCATTGGTTGAAGGGCATTTTTTGAGCGGCATCTGCTGCTTTGTTCTTGAGTTGTTTCTGACTGTAGCATGCTGTGATAGAACTCATGTCACTTTCGCGCCTTCATGGCACACATGCTCACGCTCCATATTGCCGCGAATATTTGCAGTGTTTGTTCTTGAGATTTGCCGCCACAGCAGTTTATGGCTTTTTGTGATGCAAGATGCGACTATATTTATCTCGATTGATCGCAGCCAGGCAGAGCTGATTCTAAGTTGTTCCATATGTTCTAGTAACTTCGCACGCTTTATCTCGAAAGTTCGCTATCAGATTTAAATTGAGCACAGCCGACAGCGGCGGACATTCTGTTCGTCTGCCGCCGAGCACGCTTGTTGCTTCGCCGCCGGCGAGTGATTCAGTCCATTGTGGGCGCAAGTCAGCCCAATAAACAGTTTTCTTTAGAAGACCTTTTGTCTGTTTTCATCGCTCCTTCGACTGCCGTCACCACTACGTGACAGTATTATTTGCAATGCAGGAAGCCCCCATTTAGCTGTCATCTAAAATGGTTAAATTAAATTTTATGTAGCTATTGCAAGGAGGTTATGGTATATAGAGGCATCTGAAAAGGCTCTTCTCGAGACAGTGACATATGCTACATTATATAGCCCTAGTTATGGTATTTGTGCACACATCTAGTAGCCTCAGAGAATGAAATTGTTTTCACCTGCTTATAGCGGTTGATGCCATTTTGTGATGGAACCTTAATTTGGCACAATGTTGTGGCACATCGACCTATCTGCCTTACTTTTTCAGGAAACAAGGAATTGTGAGAACTAAATTTTTTTTGCACCGGTTTATTTCTTCCTTGCTTTCACGTAAAAACTTTAGCACAGATTGTTTCATGAATTTTGTAACTGAAAAACTTCAGTTCATTTAAGTTACTGTATTACAAAATCTCTCGTCTTTTTATGCCTCTTTATGTGCTGTATAAGTCTATTAAGCGCGTGTGTATTTTTATCTGCTGCTAGGCCACTCCTGCTGTCTGGTCCTCCGGGATAAGAAATAGGTGAACTTGCGAGCAGTTTGGCTGTAACCTTTTTTAAAATAAAGGTCATTTGTGCTATGTTTCTTTTTCAGCTGTGAAAAATCTTGTTATGTTATTGCTCTGTGCCTAAACCAAAACATGCAGCTACTACACATAATACATGCCTGCTTGTGTGCACTTGCACCGCTACTCTGCATGATTAGAAGGCCAGCTATTGCATTCTGGAGAGAAATATTAACCCATAGCAGCAAAGCTCTATACTGCTGTGGAAGTAAGTTGTGCTGTCTGGAATAAAACATACTCCTCAAAAAATGTATCAATACTCCTAGACAGCCTAACGTTGCACTGGTATTGATGGCATAGATTTACTCTGCTGTGGGAGTAAGAGTTAACCCCTTTGCACTAAAATAGTCTTCCTGAAGAGGTGTGCAACATTAACTTACACTCTCTTTCAAGGTGTAACTTTACACTAGAGAGAGGGTAACGTTTACACTGTTTGTCGTGGACTAAAACTTTAGTCTTGAGCAAATAGCGTAATATTATCCTCCTAAAGGTGCCATATCAGCGACAAGTGGTTTGCCCCCAAAAAGACTAAAATCACATTCTTTTTTTAGAGTGCACGTATAGTCGCATGCAATTTGAACCTGCAGTGAAGCTGCGCACACATTCGTTGCTGCCTCACATCCCTCCGAAATTGGAAAGGTCCATTGTTAAGGCATATCTTATTGTTTAAAAAAAGAAGCTAGTTAGGAAAGAAAATTGTAAGCGCAAAAATTGTGATGCCTTTTATTCTCTTTAAAGCATGAAACCGGAAATTTTTATTCTATTTAATAATGAAATAGGCTAGCGGAGTAATGCAGTACTTAAGGCTAATCAAGGCTGTGCTTATACACAATCACCCGCATATAATGATGCATACTACAGGCCACGCGCTGCTTTTGCAACTATACTGTTGTGTCGTCCGCCAGCAAGCTGTGAGTCCGGCTCGTGCGTTCGGCAAGAATTCCTGGTGACTCCTGCTTATTATCCGTTGTTTCAACGCACCCATATTTCGCTGTCAGCATCTTACAAAACAAATGTGAATTAGGTTTTTCGTTCCTAACCTATACGCTATAATAAAGGCAGCAGTTAAGATATCGAGTGCGACCCGCCCGGGATGGTCACAACCCCCAGCGGTATGCGGCACTGCAGGTTCTTTGCCGCACGGCGTTTCAAGTGGAGCAAGGATGAGGATATATGCAGTATTAAAGCAAACTACCAGTCCACCGCCTTACTGATAATAGAAGGCAGCCAACCAGCGGTCGCATATAGCCGTCAGTTCATTACCTTTAACGATACTTAATTGCGATCGCACAGGTACACGCACACGTGTCCACTGAATTAATGGTGCCGAAAATAATATAGTTGAAACGCAGCTTTCGATCGTGCCTTCTTATCTGCGCCATGAAGTTGTGTAAGCGTTGTCTTCTCGCTCCGTGACCCTCTCTTGTAAGTGTGAGCGTGAGACGTTAATTTGTGATTTTCTTAAACTTTAGTGGGCAACTCAGTTTCTTTCAGCGAATTACGAAAGCGTTAAAGTGTACTCATAATGCCTTGCACCTAAATGTAATCGAAATAATCTTACGAGGTGAAACTAGTACATGCATGGTTTCATCAACTTGGTGACGACTGTTAGTTAAGCGATGACTACCATGCTAGCCCATTGCTTTTTACAGGTAAAAATCACGAGAAAACTATCACCAAACTTCGCGACAAATCAGACTGAGAACGCGGGGTATCGTGACACAGAACTAACGTCCTGCGCTAGGCACCTAACGACATAGTTTCACGCCTTCCCTAGCCCTGTTAGCTTCACAAGAAGTCAATAGTTTTATAAGCGGAATGAATACGTTGACAATCTATTTGTTTCTAGGCAGCGAATCAATACGGTAGGTTTTATTTCAGGTAGCTTTTTTGCGCACATCGCTAGTATCACATTTGCACAAGACAAGTCAATATTTGAAAGCAACAGCAGGAACAGAATCATGTTGCTAAGCCTTATGCCTTCCCGCAGGGATAATAAAGGCCCAAACTGCGAACCACGAGCATATGGGCACATATCACTTCGGCTTAGACAGGCGGCGCCTTGCACACGGGCGGAAACGCGAACAACAAACGAAAGGTAAGTGTGGCGCGACAAAAATATGAGCCCCTCCCCACCCACTGAAAAACCTACGTGGACAAAACCACTAAAGAAATGACAAAACAGGGGTTGTGTGGCTGCGTGCCAATTCACTATTTCCTGACAGTCCGCCTTACCTTTACGTATAGCACTTCAGAATTCTACGAGCTTCCGCGCAAAACTGCATGACACGTTTGGAAGTGATGCGTTACTCATTTACGCACTGCAGCAAGCGCAATATCTTCAGCAGAAATTCCCCCCTAAAATTCTCCGTGCTCATTCCAATGAGCGCTTCGAGCTGTCAACACACACGGTGACGCCGCCTGTAGGTCTCCCACGGGAATTGATTTGCTCGAGCTTGGTTTTTGGTTTAATAATATTTCACGCTGAAAATTCTCGAGATAGTATGCGAACGCTAAACTTTGCCAGGCAGTCGAAGCGAATTTCTCGAGATGGTGGAAAAATGCGCACAAGCTGGCTACCAATGACCCTTATTGTATTTCACCTAGGCCAGCAGCAAGCACGCGTAGCCAAGATTTTTACTCGGTAGGGGCCCAAGGTACGTACGCACCTGATAGCCAGCCGTTGCTGCATTGCTGCGGCTGATAACCGTTCTTCCACTGCTTGGTATGGCCCATCGAGGCACTCTAAAAGAACGCAGAAGGTGCCAAGGATCTAGGAGTTCTGGACAATGTGATGAAACCTGTGCTCACAGCCAGTATTAATGACGTTTCTCGTAAGAGACGGGCCAAACATTGGCAAGCATTGCATGAACGCGCCAATAAACGCCTTCGAAAAATATAAATTATCCCCTTTTTCATCACTTGGCTCTTTAATGACAGACCACTCCATCGCAATGAGAAAACCATCAAATGTGTCGTTATTCGTCTGAAGCTGAAACAATAGAGACTAAATATCCAAATTTCACTTAGTAGACTACTCAAATTCATCACAAAAAATATATATTTTTGTGCACTGTTCGTCATTCGTTAAAATTTACATAAAAAAGTATTCAGTGAGTGTTTTATACTATCATCTTTACTTTTTTTCTGACTTCTGCAGTTCTCTTTCAAATCTTGACGGGAGCATGTTGGCCCTCAACAAACGTCGTGATGGGCTACTCATTAAATGTTTATGTGTGCTTAGTTTCCTTGTCCGGTCTTAGCGCTGTTACTTCCTTTCCAAGGTCAGATGTCCTTTCCGTCAACATGTACTACATACCTACCATTTCGTATAAGCCCTTTTATAGGGAAATATTGATGGCCTTTAAATGCCACCGAGTGTGGAAATTGAGCAGGATATACGGAAAGCCGCTCGCAACGAGCCTTCGATGATAATGACTTGTATCGTCGCTTTGCGCATAAAACTACTAGTTGCCGAATGCAACAGGAGTTTTGTCAGCGCTGTAACCGAGGTTCACGCTTCGAAAGCAGTATGGTTCGCACTGCGCGATCCATTATCGCGTTCCTGATAATGCTTTGTCAGAGACATACGTGAATTCGTTGCCGGTTCAGCGAATCTGTGATCATAGTACCTGCACAGGAACGTCTAGGAAATATTTGCGTGCCACCGAAATATTTTAAAAAGAAGGTTTTGGAATGTGTCAGTCCACAAGGCGTTTGCCAAAAGCAATTGCTTCCGCGAAGCACATTGCCCTGCGTTTTCTGCCGATTCTATGCATGAATTGAGGCAGAAAATGTAATCGAAGAGTGATATTACAGTTTCAAAGCAGAAGTAGTACTACGTGCCGAATCACGCGCACGTGCAACGCATACCATGAGAGCGCATAGTTTAAGCTTGAATCGAACTTAATGGTCATACAGTTAATCGCAGTGCAAAATAAATCCGTGAAATATGAATCCAAAAAGCTTA